>NC_056744.1:466395452-466740452 GCF_019279795.1 Protopterus annectens | reverse complement strand
CTGCATCACTGCAACATAGCATGTACTGCACAACAACAATACTGACTGCTGCATCATTGCAACATAGCACGTACTGCACAACAACAATACTGACTGGTGCACCATTGCAACAGAGCACGTACTGCACAACAACAATACTGACTGCTGCATTATTGCAACATAGCATGTACTGCACAACAACAATACTGACTGCTGCATCTTTTCCACATAGCACGTACTGCATAACAACAATATATAAAAAAGCACAACACCAGGAATAAGAATGGACCAGTACAATAAAGAAATCCAAGTAAAAAACAACAAAAGTACCAAAATCCAACACGGCAGACTGACAAAATAAAATAAAATGAAAACTTTAATTCAGAACAGTAAGCGCTTTCATGGTGTATCAAACCGCTTCATCAGACTGATTCTTAAAAGTACACAGTAGGTTTAAATAGCTTGCATAAAATCAATTAACACCATCACTAAAAACATTTTAAAGAAACAGTTTCCAAATAATTTAACTTAGATTAACATCAATAAAAACATTAAGAAAAAGCTCATATGTGAAATAAAAACTGACAAAAATACAAAACATTTAAAATGTCAGTGTTTAAGTGGTCTTGCCTTTAAGAATGGTTTTAATGAAACAACTTCATTTAAACCTGGTTCTTTATCTGCATTCAGTGACAGAATCCATTTCTGTTCAGCAGATTCTGTCCTGTTGCTAATACCCCCCCTCTTAAATTCTCTGAAAACATTTCTAGCACCAGAAAGCTGAAGGTATGGTCAGTACCAAAATTCATTACATGTTTAGCAAGGGCATTTGTATCTTTCTTACTTTTAATATCCCTCTGACATTCCTTAAGCTGTCTGTTACTCATACCTATATAAAATGCAGGGCACTTAGCACAATAACTAAGATATACTATGTTTCTGGTCTTGCAATCAGCATAGAAATCTATTTCTACCTGAAACTTATGAATGTACATAATTCATACCTGTATGAATAAACTTACAGGGTGTACAATTCCTACATTTAAAAGTACCTTTCCTAGTCAGTGTTAAAACCTTCGTAGTAGTGGATGCATTATAGCATGGGTGCCTTTTCAATGGTACCTTTCCTAGTCAATGTTAAAACCTTCGTAGTAGTGGATGCATTATAGCATGGGTGCCTTTTCAATGGTACCTTTCCTAGTCAATGTTAAAACCTTCGTAGTAGTGGATGCATTATAGCATGGGTGCCTTTTCAATGGTACCTTTCCTAGTCAATGTTAAAACCTTCGTAGTAGTGGATGCATTATAGCATGGGTGCCTTTTCAATGGTACCTTTCCTAGTCAATGTTAAAACCTTCGTAGTAGTGGATGCATTATAGCATGGGTGCCTTTTCAATGGTACCTTTCCTAGTCAATGTTAAAACCTTCGTAGTAGTGGATGCATTATAGCATGGGTGCCTTTTCAATGGTACCTTTCCTAGTCAATGTTAAAACCTTCGTAGTAGTGGATGCATTATAGCATGGGTGCCTTTTCAATGGTACCTTTCCTAGTCAATGTTAAAACCTTCGTAGTAGTGGATGCATTATAGCATGGGTGCCGTTTCAATGCTCTATTATTTTCAAAAGAGAAGTGTGGCACTGTATCTATAACACTTCTTAGTTCATCCACTGTATCTAAAATATCCCTGTTACATTTGATGACATCACAGACTCTATAAATATCTGATGAGTATGTTAAAGAAAATCTAAGGACCTCTGTTCTCTCATGTATATGAGTATCTTCATTTAACTGTGGTTCAGAAAAATAGGGCCTTCCTTTACTTTGTCTCTGTTTCAATGCATCTGTTATGCATCTATCAATTTCATTTATTAAGTACCCTCTATAAAATCTTTCTTCAGAGACACAAGTGCTAAACTAAGCTGTATACACCCCAGGCATATTCCTAAGAACGTGATTAAGGGACAAGCACTTAGGGTCATGAGAAGCCATAACGAGGATCAACAGCTTAGTTTAGCAATCTCTAAACATGTATGGTTTTAAACTGGTTGTTGCGCAGAGTAGAGGTCACTACTAAACATGTGTCAAAATCCACTTATACAGCCTGGGGTTTAGCTTTGAGAGTCTAAATGTTCTATGATGCATTTTATACATTATCTTTTAAAGATAATGGCTCACCAACTGTTTTTTTCTGATACTCAGGGATGTATGTGCCTGGCAATATTGTGTGGGTCTACAGATAACTGGTGGCAGTATTTTATCACACGCACACACACACACACACACACACACACACACACACACACACACACACACACACACACACACACACACACACACACACACCACATAATTATCTATAAGCAAATTAGTGAAATGGTGCTTCATCTATGGCATGTCTTTGGCTTGTTGGAGGAAACCAAAGCACTTGGACAATAAATGAGCACAATGACAGGAATGACATGGACTCCAAACAGAAGGAATCACAGCCATGAACTCAGCCAGTGAACAAAGCATACACACAAACAACATACACTGCATGATTACTACAAGACAAATTAGAGAAATGACACCTCATCTATGGCGCCTCTTTGGGTTGTTGGAGGAAACCAAAGTGCTTTGACAAAAAAAATGCAATGGCAGGGAGGATATGGATTGCACACAGGAAGAACTACAGCAAAGACATGAAATGGAGAATCACACACAGTGGGGTACCAGTGTTATTCGCTGCACATTTCTGGCAACAATTTGTAGTTTTCACACACATCTTACCCACAACACCAAAGACAGCCATTTAGTGCTTGCTATGCTGATGTTTCTCTATGATGGACAGTTAAAGAAACTATGACTAACTTTTTGCCATTAAATACACTTTAACTACCACCCCCCACATACCCACAAACAAACAAACAGACTGACAGACAAACAAACAAACAGGCACGTGTTGTAGCTGTGAAGGCTGCCAGCCCAGCTTGATAACATTTTGTAAATAATTCTATGTCATTGTAAATATTAATATGATCCACAGGCTTGTGTAACAAATGTAAGAAAATTGTGTTATGTTCTGAGCTTCAAAAATGTAACCACAGTGCATCCTGCTGGAAGAAAGCTGATATGCAAAGGATTTTACTATTGTGTTTGATCTCAAGCTGAGAGACAGGATGGCTGGGCTAGAAATTCTTTCTATTGTCTTAAGACATAGATAATTACTAGGTCTCACATGCAAAGAGTATTTTATTGCTGTGGCTTCCTGGCAGGTGCAGATCAAAAGAGAAATCTTAAATTTTAAGTTCTGTGAGCCTGGGAAACTTAAAGGAACACTCCGGGCTCAGTCACAATTTCACTCAACCACAAGTCTTCTTCCTTCCCTATTAACTGATCCCAGCCCTCAGCAATTACCAAAATGCACGAAGAAGTTTGTCACTTGTACATTTCTGCTTTTCCCAAGCGTAGGGCAGCAAAGCCCATCCCCCATTCTTTGTTATCGCATTCTTTCTAGTCTAATTGGTCTCCACCTTGCTGACGTACCTTCGACATAGTCAAAGCAGTAGTTCCCTCTCTAGCTGATCCTCCCACACTGTGACATCACCATTATCCAAGTCAGCCCTTATCAGTTAGTACAAATTACAGTGTAACTGGATGTGGAACTCTATTCCATCGACTGTTTCAGTCCGGAGTACAAACAACATCGGTTCAAGGTTTCTCTCTAGCAAAACTGCAAGCCAAGTCCCTTGCGATCGTTCTCCTTTTACAGATTTTTCGGTAAGTTCCCATAATTATTTACAATGCATCGAAATTTGTGCCGCAAAAACATTCATTTATTTCTCTGTTGTTTCCCTTACATTGCCCTTCGTTTTCAAATCCATGCTGTATATCGGTCTCCTAAAAATCTCTGTATGCCACTGTAACATTACTTACTTTCCCTCACGTCACACATAGCCAGTATGCATTCCCATCGTATAACGTCCCTTAAAATAGAGCCCTCAATCCTCTACATTGTTTTTTTACTTGCCTCACAATATATGATAAAATGTAAACTTTGTCCGTGTATGTCTGTGTGAATGCATGGAATTATGTGTTTGCATGAATGGAATAGAAGAGTGCACTCGTGAATGCAGGATTGAATGCTGGAAAGGCTGTGTATGTGAGAGTTTGTTTCCGATACATGAGTGACTGAATTTGAGAATGAGTGTGTGTAAGCTCCGTGTATGTCTGTGTGAATGCATGGAATTATGTGTTTGCGTGAATGGAATAGAAGAGTGCACTCATGAATGCAGGATTGAATGCTGGAAAGGCTGTGTATGTGAGAGTTTGTTTCCGATGCATGAGTGACTGAATTTGAGAATGAGTGTGTGTAAGCTCCGTGTATGTCTATGTGAATGCATGGAATTATGTGTTTGTGTGAATGGAATAGAAGAGTGCACTCTTGAATGCAGGAAAGGCTGTGTATGTGAGAGTTTGTTTCCGATGGGTGTCACCATTTTGAATGTCAAGTTGTATGTTTTTGGATGTCTTAGTTTTTTTCATGATTAATATGACTTTAGTCATTGGTAAGTTTGTTTTACATATGTGGGTTTATGCCACTGTGTTGGGTTAGAGTTATAGGATAGTTATGGTTTTGTGTCACGCTTAATGTTACTGTCTCCTTCATTGGCACTGATATCTACTGCAAATAGTGATTGCTTAAAGAAATGAGAATGCATGAGTTAAGCATATTGGAGGAAAAATGCTAGTGACTTTTTGTTTGGGGGAGCTGCTTTGCTTAACTATAGTCTTGTGACACCCTGTGACTTTAAGACTGTGGTTTGTCAAGCTGTAGTATCGGCGGATGGGTCGAGGTAATCCAACTTCTGAGAAAGCTTTACTCTCCTTAGCAGTTGCTGTCAGAAGTACTTGTAATTTTTTAAGAGTGGAAAAAAAACGATGTATGTGAGTTATGTATATCCGTTTATTGTGTATTCCACGGACCCTGAGCATGATTATATCTTCAGGTGACTGCATTAAAGGTGCTGCAAAGCAGAAACTCTGTAATTACAAATGGTAGAATTTAACATGAAATGTTGTGAGATACTGGCCAACCAGCACTCCATCCGATACAGCTATTTGATCTTCTCCTTTTGCCAAAAGGGGATTATTCGTGGAAGTAGTGTCAGACTTGTTGCTTTCTGACCATATTTTATCATGCTTTTAAAAGGCCAAGGGGGTTAGTATTTTATGCAGTTGTTATGCTGTCTTCGCTTCTTTTCGTATTGTAGTTCGTGTTGAATTTAACTTACATTTTCTGCAGGTGAACATTTTGCGTGTACTTCATGTTTTTGCATTTAACAGTACCCAGTTTCAGTTCTGTTGCGGAACTCCTTGGAAATCCTGCTTTCTTAACCCCCACCCCTGTTCTTTTACAGGGTAGTAAATTCTTAACTGTTTTGCTTGTTAAATGTTGATTAATATCTTATTCATTTAGTTTGCACACCTGTTTTAATGTGCTAAACTACGGTTATTACAGCCCTGTTTGTTACTGAAATGGATCTTTTGACACCGATAACTTGAGGTGTGATACTGTCTGTCTGTGGTGTTGGACCCAGACAAGACTTGTATGATCAGGTACTGTAAAGTATTTTGGCAGAAGTGCTATAATGGTATGGAGTTCCAGAACTATTTCTTTATGGGGAGAAAAAGTTCACATTTTCTGCATTGTCAAATACTTTCAAAATGGGTACAGTATTTCTACAGGCTTGTATCTTGCCCCCCCTTTCCCCCATAGGTGGTATTTCAGGGTGCAGACACAGTCTGTTTGCAATTCCAAGGCATGAGGGTTGTGTGCTTGTTGAGCAGCTGAGTGTGAAGTGTTTAAGATAAAAAAAAAAAATAGCACCTTCAAATCAGCGCTACTGGTTTCTTCAGGAAAAGAACAGTTTACAATTTTGCATATTTGGGAGAATCTGCATCGAGTGGATGGTTTTTAAGTATCTTGGGTTATGTTAAGGTAAAGGAGATTGGAGAGAGGCAGTTGTAGGTTTGCAAGTGTTGTACCTAACTCTGGTGGTAAATGAGAGGTAGGTTATAGGATGAAGTACTCTGTTCTCTTTGTTAGGCTATATCCCCATCCTGACCTGTAGTCATGAACTTTGGGAAAGGACTTAAAGGATGACATCCTGGATAAATGTGACAAATTTATTTACTTGTCGGAATAGCTGGCTTATTCCTCATAAAAGAATGATGAGTTTGGTACTCCTGACAGAAGTTTGAGTACAGCCAGTGCTGCTTCACGTTTGATAAAAGGTAGTTGAGAGGGTTTGAGCACTTCGTGAGGAAGCCCAGTGGGATCCATCTCATAGGCAATAGACATGACCTAGTCTGCTTTAAGAAGAAACCATGTCAGATGTAACACACAGTCAAGGGATTATATCCATTAGCATGCCTGGAAGCACCAAGAGATCCCCCAGGATGAATTAGAGAAGATCTCCCTATGTCACTCTACTCCTTACTGAGCTTGCAGTTTAGAAAGTGAATAGATGAAACATTTATAGTGTAGTCCATTGTAGTTTGTGGGTATGACAATTTCATACCATTGATGCACTATGTGCAAGTATGGCTCTCTTGATGTTTGCTGAGTTTTTAAAGAGGTCCTGCTTATGATTTATCAGGTTATTTAGAATGAGTTTCATGTTTAATAAAGAAGTTTGTTTTCGCCCAACCACATAATTGCAAAAAAATTGAAAGTGTTGAGGAACCTGTCTCACCCCAAGTATGCACTTGGTGGTGAGAGTCCTTGACACACAGGTTGACAACTATCTTAACTTTGGTCACTATGTCTCCACAGTGGTAAGAGGGGCATTCTATGTTGCTCATCGCATAAGTAAGAAGGGGTAGTATGTAAATCACTTGCTACTCAAATTGGCTTACCAGTTACAATCTGTGAAAAATGAAGAAATAAATAAACTGGTAGGCAAACACGGAAATAATATAGTCCAATGATACCAAAGATTCCAAACTAAAGCAGCAGCAGCCAAAAATTCTTCAAAACATAGCTTTTATTCACAAAAAACAAACGAACTGGATAAGCGCTTTCACATACACTATGTATGCTTCTTCAGATCCTGATTCTTATGAGTTTACCACACATTTAAATACTCTAGGTCCATCAGTTAATTAACATTAATTATTCAATAAACCAATTAACTGGTCACTTAGCCTTTTAAACTGATAGTTACAAGAACTGCATAGCTTTTCACTGCAGGGCATATAGTTAAACTATAACAATAGAGAATTGTGATGCTGAAACTATTTAACTTTTGTAGCACTTCAAATATATGAAAAATATATATGATACTGTATATTAAATCATTACAAAATTAAAAATACAAGCAGGGACATAGAATAACATAATAAATTAATATTATTAAAATAGCATTTGTTAAAACCAAATATAATAACATAAAATGCTGCAAATATGTGAAAATAATCTATATTCAACACATAATTTGATTAATATTTATGTAAAATTAATTCTATGCAGTGAAATAGTGAGTATTCAATGTAATTCATAATGTATAAGGTAGTTCTTTGAATATACACTGCTGTTATGCTTCGAAATAGAATACATATATATATATATATATACATCAGTATAATATTTTAAGTCTTTTTGTTAGGTATAATACCTTGTATATAATACAAACATCATATGCTTTACAATAGTGCATGAATATCAAATTTCATGTGGGAATATAGATGAATAGGGAATAGTTTGTAAGATCTAATACCTAGAAAAAGTTAAAAAAGGAATCTACTGTTATATATGTATGTATATGCACTCTTAGCCTTACAAAATATAGGGCTATCTTCTTTTTCTGAGTGCTGGTTTTATAGATACATATTGGTTGATTCCTGGATGTTGGTGTGCTCTCAACTTAAAGATCCAGTATAATTCTCTGGATTCTAGAAGGTTAGGGTTTTCCTTCTCTCTCTTATTACATTTGACTATTTCCAGAACTCTGAATTTAAAATTATGTTCTCTAAATTCTAAAATGTGTTTTGCTAAGGCGTTTTGTTCATTTAAATGCCTTATATCATAGGTATGATCATAGACTCTATTCTTTAATTTTCTCTTTGTCATTCCCACATAAAAAGCTAGACACTTTTCACAGTTTGCTAGGTAGATAATATTTTCTGTTGTACACGTTGCCTCAAATTTAGGAACAAATTTGAAGTTAAATACTGGCTGTAAAAAATCTTGTTCACTAGTTATATAAGAGCACATGTTACAACTTCCACATGGGTACGTTCCAAATCTCATTATTCCTTCCTTCTGTAGATTTATATCTACCTTAAAATCTCCACATAATAACTGTTTTAAATTTTACTATTTTTATATGTGAATCTCGGTAAGCGCCTACTATTTTCATAGTCATCTCATCTATAATCAAAATATTCCAGTTGTTTTGGATAATGCGTTTGATAGCTTGACTATCGTTGGTGTAGGTCATTATATATCTTACTAGTGTTAATCCATTCTTGGTTATTTGTTTACCCTTGATGCTAGTTTTATGTTGTCCAATCTCTAGATTAAAGGTCTTAATATAATTTTTATTCGGCCTTTTATTTGGTTCCTCTATGGGGCCGATGGGAAAACTTTTCCTTTTACCAATTGTACCAACTCTCTATTGTAGCCTCTTTCAATAAACAGTTCTTCCATTTTTCTATTTCATTGTGTTTTATTTCTTGTTCACTGCACAGTCTATTAATTCTTACAAACTGACTCTTTATAATTGCTGGAAACACATGCCGTGGATGCATACTATTAAAGTCAAGGATAGTATTTTTCCAGCAAGTCTTTCTATAAAGACTGGAGACTAAGCATCCATCTTTGATACTTAAATTTATGTCTAGGAAGCTGATAGTATCATTAGATGCTTCCATGGTAAAATGTAAGAAAGAAGTTGTGGTATTAAGGTAGTCTAAAACATTTTAAACTCTATTAGAGTACCTTTCCATACAATAAGTATGTCATCAACAAATCTTCCGTATAGTATAATTTTACTAAATAATGGATGGTTGAACAAAAATGTTTGTTCCCACTGAAAGACCACAAGATTTGCATACGTGTTGGCGCATGGAGTTCCCATTGCAACCCCCCATTTCTGATGGTATAGGATTTCACCATATAAAAAGACATTATTGGACAGAACAATTTCTAGTAGTTGGCAAATGAGTATCTGTTGGTTCCTACTGAAATTTCCTCTAGATGAAATCAACTCCCTGATTGCCTGGATTCCATGGTCATTTGGAATGCAAGTAAATAAATTGCATACATCTAGTGTAATCAATAGATGTGTATCTGTAAATATAGGTTCTTTCAATAATTCTATATATTTTAACAATGTATATGTATCTTTTAGAATCGTGGGGATGTCGTTAACCAAAGATCTTAATGTTTTTTCCAAAAAGATGGAAATATTTTCTGTAGCCCAGAACTCTCCTGCCACTATGGGCCTCATGGGTGGAGGTTCTATCCCTTTATGGATTTTGGGTAGACCTTTAATTATTGGTATTCTGGGATGTTCACTAGAGAAGTAATCATATAGATTTTTCCAATCTGTTGGCACATTAGCATATCATAGAGATTGTCAGCTATATCTCTACAAATCTTGTGAAGGGTGTCCTGTGTTATTTCTAAATAAGTCTGTGTATCACTCAGCATATTAAGCATAAGTTGATTGTATTCTTCCATGTTAAATATTACAATTCCACCCCCTTTGTCGGCTGGTTTAAAATTGAGGGTGGTATCATTACATAATGTTTTTAAGGAGTGATATTCTCTATGATTCAAATTGAAATAACTACATTTCTTATAACCATTAAAAAAATATTCATAGATATTCTGTTCACAGACTTTTAAGAAGCACTCTACATGTGATGGTAAAGTGGGTGTATAGACACTTTTCTTTTTAAAGTTAACAGAATCACTAGTATTAAATTCAACTTCAGGTTTGTTAGCGAAATGTAGTTTCAAAGCTACGGATCTTACAAACATTCTCAGCTCTATGAGAGTGTCATTTAAATGACTTCCCTGTGAGGGAATGAACGTTAGTCCTTTGTTGAGTAAACTGGTTTCTTCATTTGTTAGCACTAACCTGGAACGGTTGAAAAAGAGGTCTGTCAACTTTTCTGGCGTCTTTGCTGTTGTGGAAGCTCTCCAGAATGCTTCCGTTTCTTTCCTTGCCAGCTCTGCACTCGTTGTCTCTGCAGTGCTGGTTTCCTTATCGGGTAAGGTAAAAAATGAGTGATAGTACGTTGTGTATTGTGCTTCGGAATGGCTCCCAACCGAAGGACATTCTTATTAGCTTCTTGGTTGGGAAGGGGTGTAGGTGGAGAAAGACAGTCATTCACAAGGTGCAATTCTTCCGGGGGCGTGGCAAAGGCTCCATCTGACGTAATGCTGACTGCATCAATCTCGGTCTGGCAAACTGTCGAGGTAGATGAACCATTGGTGTCACTAGTTTCATTTACAGTTGGATTGCTGGTATGCGTCTCTTCATTATTGGAAGGGGAATGTTGAGAGAAACCCTCGGCCAAACAAATATATGACCTGTCGAGAAGTCTGTAAAGTCTCTATGCAACTTCCGTTGCTTGGTCTGTTCTAGTTTATGACTGTAAGCAAGCACTTGCAGGTATAGATGTTCTAATTTATTCCTGCAAAACGGATGTTCATAGGAATCTCTTATGGTTTTATTTAGCTTTTCTGTTTTGTTTAGTAGCTCTTGTTCAAGAGGAGAAAAATAATCATTCAACAGTTGCATGTATTTATGGCTGAGTTCAAGGTTCAGATCTTGCCATTTCCTCAACAATTCTGGGTGCATGTCACCATAGGTAGGCATGCACAGTACGCGCATGCCTCTGGGAACTACTTTAAAATACATGCTCGCTTCTAGGTGTTTACGCTGCCAAATGTAGCGCTGCAGTCTATACAAGTCATTTTCTAGTTCTTTAATTAGAGAATAGAAATGTTCTAAGTTGTCAATACAATTTTCTTCACTACTTACAGTAGCTGGTTGCATTTCCAGAGCCAATAAAGGGTTAGTTGGGTTTTTTGTAATTAAAATCCACTTGTCATCCCTTACCCTCGTCTCCGGTCTGTAATCCAATTCTATGATAGTTTGCGCCATTCCGTGGAGTAGTCAAGTGAACAAAATAAAGCACTATTGTAGTATGTAAATCACTT
Source organism: Protopterus annectens (assembly GCF_019279795.1). Classification (NCBI taxonomy): domain Eukaryota; kingdom Metazoa; phylum Chordata; order Ceratodontiformes; family Protopteridae; genus Protopterus; species Protopterus annectens. The sequence continues at coordinate 466,729,254 of NC_056744.1, read as the reverse complement.
GCTACTCAAACTGGCTTACCAGTTACAATCTGTGAAAAATGAAGAAATAAATAAACTGGTAGGCAAACACGGAAATAATATAGTCCAATGATACCAAAGATTCCAAACTAAAGCAGCAGCAGCCAAAAATTCTTCAAAACATAGCTTTTATTCACAAAAAACAAACGAACTGGATAAGCGCTTTCACATACACTATGTATGCTTCTTCAGATCCTGATTCTTATGAGTTTACCACACATTTAAATACTCTAGGTCCATCAGTTAATTAACATTAATTATTCAATAAACCAATTAACTGGTCACTTAGCCTTTTAAACTGATAGTTACAAGAACTGCATAGCTTTTCACTGCAGGGCATATAGTTAAACTATAACAATAGAGAATTGTGATGCTGAAACTATTTAACTTTTGTAGCGCTTCAAATATATGAAAAATATATATGATACTGTATATTAAATCATTACAAAATTAAAAATACAAGCAGGGACATAGAATAACATAATAAATTAATATTATTAAAATAGCATTTGTTAAAACCAAATATAATAACATAAAATGCTGCAAATATGTGAAAATAATCTATATTCAACACATAATTTGATTAATATTTATGTAAAATTAATTCTATGTAGTGAAATAGTGAGTATTCAAGGTAATTCATAATGTATAAGGTAGTTCTTTGAATATACACTGCTGTTATGCTTCGAAATAGAATACATATATATATATATATACATCAGTATAATATTTTAAGTCTTTTTGTTAGGTATAATACCTTGTATATAATACAAACATCATATGCTTTACAATAGTGCATGAATATCAAATTTCATGTGGGAATATAGATGAATAGGGAATAGTTTGTAAGATCTAATACCTAGAAAAAGTTAAAAAAGGAATCTACTGTTATATATGTATGTATATGCACTCTTAGCCTTACAAAATATAGGGCTATCTTCTTTTCTGAGTGCTGGTTTTATAGATACATATTGGTTGATTCCTGGATGTTGGTGTGCTCTCAACTTAAAGATCCAGTATAATTCTCTGGATTCTAGAAGGTTAGGGTTTTCCTTCTCTCTCTTATTACATTTGACTATTTCCAGAACTCTAAATTTAAAATTATGTTCTCTAAATTCTAAAATGTGTTTTGCTAAGGCGTTCTGTTCATTTAAACGCCTTATATCATAGGTATGATCATAGACTCTATTCTTTAATTTTCTCTTTGTCATTCCCACATAAAAAGCTAGACACTTTTCACAGTTTGCTAGGTAGATAATATTTTCTGTTGTACACGTTGCCTCAAATTTAGGAACAAATTTGAAGTTAAATACTGGCTGTAAAAAATCTTGTTCACTAGTTATATAAGAGCACATGTTACAACTTCCACATGGGTACGTTCCAAATCTCATTATTCCTTCCTTCTGTAGATTTATATCTACCTTAAAATCTCCACATAATAACTGTTTTAAATTTTTACTATTTTTATACGTGAATCTCGGGTAAGCGCCTACTATTTTCATAGTCATCTCATCTATAATCAAAATATTCCAGTTGTTTTGGATAATGCGTTTGATAGCTTGACTATCGTTGGTGTAGGTCATTATATATCTTACTAGTGTTAATCCATTCTTGGTTATTTGTTTACCCTTGATGCTAGTTTTATGTTGTCCAATCTCTAGATTAAAGGTCTTAATATAATTTTTATTCGGCCTTTTATTTGGTTCCTCTATGGGGGCCGATGGGATAGGATGAATTAGAGAAGATCTCCCTATGTCACTCTACTCCTTACTGAGCTTGCAGTTTAGAAAGTGAATAGATGAAACATTTATAGTGTAGTCCATTGTAGTTTGTGGGTATGACAATTTCATACCATTGATGCACTATGTGCAAGTATGGCTCTCTTGATGTTTGCTGAGTTTTTAAAGAGGTCCTGCTTATGATTTATCAGGTTATTTAGAATGAGTTTCATGTTTAATAAAGAAGTTTGTTTTCGCCCAACCACATAATTGCAAAAAAATTGAAAGTGTTGAGGAACCTGTCTCACCCCAAGTATGCACTCGGTGGTGAGAGTCCTTGACACACAGGTTGACAACTATCTTAACTTTGGTCACTATGTCTCCACAGTGGTAAGAGGGGCATTCTATGTTGCTCATCGCATAAGTAAGAAGGGCATTGCCTTCAAAAAAAAAAAAGAAGTTATAACCTCCCCTTTACTCTTCCCTCATCAGGCCAATAATTGCATATGGCGTCCCTTTCGGTATGTACCTTTTCAAGTACCTGCAGCAGTTGGAAAAACCATAAAGGTTCCTCACAAGGAAAATCCAAGGTCTTCAGTATTTGCCCACTGTGGATAATCTGAAATCCCTGTCTCTTTATTCCGTTTCATACAGACTACTCAGAGGTGCTCTCTGCCTTGCATATGACATAATCTGCTGCATATCCGCAAGTCAAATGGTACATGGGTTACTCGTTCTAATGGCCTTGACCTGGTATGTGACATTAATAGAACCTGCTGGAGGGACAGATTTGTCTCCCAGAGGTTATCACACCTTTGAAACAGACTCCCACTTCATGTCAGAGAACCTAATTGGCCCTCTTCAAACATAATCTGGATGATTGGATGGTTGACTGCTAATTCAGTCTGGGGGTTCCACCTGTGTCCATCTTGGACATGGGCAGTATGTGCTGAGTGTGGAAATAAAGGTAGAACTTGGCTAGGCTTGTAAGGGCCCTAGGGCCATTAGCTTAGGTTCATAGGTTCATACTAGGCTATCTGCCCTATGGCATTTATAAGCCTAGCCAGAGTGTGTGTGGCTTTCACCACCCCTTAGGATAAGAATACTATACCCATTAGTTTGCTGTGCCTCTGTCCAGCAGTGACACAGAGATGATTCCCGGGGTAAACCTACGATCTCCCATCCACTCGTCAAGATTTCTCTTGAACAGAGTCAGTGAGGGGCTCTGCCAAACATGGACTGGGATTCTGTTCCATAGTGTAGGGAGTCTCTGGGTGATGAATCTGTCCCTCCAGCACGTCCTATTTATATCCATGTTGAGGTTTAAGTCTCTTGCTCTCGTGGCTCTGGTGGATTTGGATTTTTTGAGGTGGAGCATGTCCATTAATTCCGGGTTGGACATGGCCTTGCATGTCAGGCACAGATCACCTCTGAGCAGACGGTATGCGACTGAATAGAGCTGGAGTTTCTTCAGTCGGGCATCGTATGACATATGTTTGAGCCCCTTTATCCTTTTGGTGAGGAACTTTTGGGGTCTTTCCAACTGCTGCAGGTGTCGGGTAAGGTACATTCCGAATGGGGCGTTGTACTCAATCATTGGTCTGATAAGTGAAGAGTACAGGGGTACAATGACCTCTCCTGATCTGGATGTGAATCCCTTCATGATCAGTTGGGCAATGTAGAAGGTCTTCCTAGCCACTTTGGCAATGTGAGTGTCAAAAGAGAGGTTACTGTCAACTTGGGTCCCCATGTCCCTGATAACTTCTTCCGTGTTTAATGGATTACCACCTATGTGGTAATTAGGGGTTACCTTGTTTTTCCCAAAGGGTATGACTATACATTTTTTGGCATTTAGCTTAAGGCCATGGCTCTGGCACCAGTTATCCATTTCTATGAGACCTCTCTGGAGGATGTCTGTGTCTGATGGAGTGTCAATTATGGTGCCCAATTTGCAGTCATCTGCAAATTTTGTCAGCCACAATCCCCCTATGTTTGCCTGCACTTCAGAAAAATAAATGCCGAACAAGAGGGGGCCCAGGACTGAGTCCTGTGGGACACCGCTCGTGACCGGCTTAGAGTCTGACATGGCACCAGCAACTCTAACCCTGTGTGTTCTGTCCTTGAGCCAGTTTGCAACCCATCTTGTGACATATGGGTTTACATCTAAGCTGGTGAGCTTTTCTATGATGCCCGAGTGGGGTATTGTGTCGAACGCTTTTGCTAGGTCAAGGTAGGCTGTGTGAACTGCCTTACCCTCATCAATGGCCTTAGTGACTATTTCGAAAAAGTCGATCAAGCTCAAGAGGCAGGATCTGCCCTTGACAAAGCCAAATTGGGTAGGATCCAGTGTCTGTAGGTCCTCAATGTCTTTATTTATGAGTTCCATTATGATCCTCTCCATAGCTTTGCAGACAAGGCTCGTCAAGCTTATGGGGCGGTAATTTCCAGGGTCCGTAGAAGCACCGCCTTTGTGGAGTGGGACCACAGTTGCCGTACGCCATTCTTTGGGTACGTATCCTGTAGTAAGGCTAAGATTAAACAGCAGCCTTATGTGTGGGTTTAATTCCTCATTGAGTTCGTGTAGCACACAGCCGGGGACACCGTCCGGTCCCATTGGTGCTGTGTTTTTTGCTTTAGAGAGAGCAGCTCTCACCTGGGCATCTGAGTTGTTTGGGAGGCTAGACTCTGGTGGGATAGATATTTCTCCTTTTGGTCCGGAGGGAGGGAAGAAATTTGCACTGAACCTGTCTGCCAGTATGTTGGCAATGTCTGTGGGTTCAGTGATTTTTTTATCATTTTGGACTAATTCTGAGCATATCTGGGAGTTTCCACCCAGGTTTCTAACATAGCTAAAGAAGGCCTTATGATTGTCTTTTGTGTCATTAGCGATTTTTCTCTCAAAGTTGGCCTTGGATGATTTTATGAGTGATCATAGTTTTTTGCTAGTATTGATCAGAGATGCCTTCCCTTTTAGGGATTTTGCTCTTTCATGTAGTAACTTTCTCCTCTTGTTGTAGAGTTTGTTTATGGCTGGGGTCCACCAGACCGGGCGCCTGCCTTTGTTGGAAAGGGTCTTGATTTTATTAGGGATTGCTTGATCCATACATTCGTGGAGGTGCTCGTAGAAGGCATTTGTAAGGGTTTCAACAGCGTGGGTTGTGGTTTCCACTGGCTCGGGGGCCTTGAAGGATACCACTCCAGTCTTAAGAAGTGTGAAGTTTGCTTTTGAGAAGTTCTTCACTGTTGTCTTTTTTGCTGGGGGTGGGGGCGGGATGTGGATCTCCAATGAGATTAATTTATGGTCTGATCTCACCAATGAGGGATATACTTCCGGTGTGGAGCATTTTGTCCCCATGTTTGTGATGATCAGGTCTAGTATATTTTCTCCGCTTGTGGGAATGGTGACTAGTTGTTCCATAGCATTTGAGTTTATGAATTCCAGGAACCTTTGGGCTAGGGTGTTGGGGCTTGAGTAATGTTCCCAGTCTATGTTTGGGTAGTTGAAGTCACCCAATATGATGGTGTTTGGAGAGACATTCATACTCTCCAGTGTCTTCAGGAAGGCTGTGTGGGTTTCCTGAGTTTGAGAAGGTGGTCTGTAGCATGCTACAAACTGTAGGGCAGTTTTACCCATGGTTAATTGCACCTGGATGGTCTCTGATGCTTCGTGCGTTGCCACTAACCTGGAGGTGTGGGTATCCTTTATGAATATGGATACTCCCCCTCCTTTTGTGGTTCGGTCCGGATTTTGGGGCCGGAACGCATGATATGGGGTATAACCTGATAGTGCTGGGGTGTTCTCAGGAGCCTTAAACCAGGTTTCAGTCACAGCACAGACATCGATGTTCTCCATACTGAGGAGGGCTTCGAGGGCGTGCATCTTGAGGTTTAGACTTCTGGCATTGAGCAGTATTACCCTTAGTTTTTCTCCATTTTTGTTTTCTAGGGTGGTAGGTTTATCATTTGAGCCTTGCCTAAAAAAGGCACTATGGGGGTGGCAAGAGCCTTTGCCAATATCCGGAAGCCCAGGGGTGACAGGAGCTAATGTAGAGCTCCATTTTCTCACTTGCTAGTATTCAGAAAATTTATTTTTTTTCTACTATGTAACATACTTATCTAGAGAAGCCTTTTAGTCACCTGAGCCGGATTTGGATCTGTTACTTGTTTCCATTTGCTCTCATTTTTAGAGTGCGCATGTAGAGGAGGGGTAGTTGCAATATCCCCTCTTACTTGCTCTAAAGTTTATGCAGTCTGTCAAACAGAAATATACTAGAGAAACTAGTTGGATATGAAATATCCATAGGTTCATAGGTGTGAACTAGGCTAATGGCCCCGGAGCCTTTACAAGTCTAGCCCATAGGATTACCCTGGCATTGTGCCACCCGACCTTGGTTCCCAGAGCCCCTGTCGAGTAAAGCATCTAGAGTTATCCCCAGAGTGAATTTTCTATTTCCCTTCCACTCAAGATTTCTCTTGAAGAGGGCCAGTGAGATACTCTGCTTAACATGTATGGTAAGTCTATTCCAGAGCATAGACACTCTCTGGGTTATGAACCTGTCCCTCCAGCATGTTATGTTGCTTGTGGTAATATGGTTGAGGTCTCTGGAGCATGTGGTGTGGAGGGATTTGGATTTCTTTAGATGTAGCATTTCTAACAGAACTGGGTGAGACGTCACTTTAAGTCAACCAGAGATCACCTCTAAGTAGGCGATATGAGACCGAGAATAGTTGGTGGTTTTTTGAGTCTGTCCATATAGAACAAGTGTTTAAGGCCCAGTATCCTCTTTTGTGAGGTACTTTTGTGGCCTCTCCAGTTGTTGCAGGTATCTAGTGAGGTACATGCCAAATTAGGCATTATACTCTATGGTTGGCCTAATGAGAGAAGAGTAGAGGGAGACAATTTGTATTGATAGTTTTGGTTACTTCAGGTGAATTGTTATTAACTTTACATTTTGGTAGAACTCTGCCTGGTTCTAAAATTGTCAGTACTGTACAAGAGCTTTTCCCTGCTTGCCCACTCTATGTGTGTGTGTGTGTGTGTGTGTGTGTGTGTGTGTGTGTGTGTGTGTGTGTGTGTGTGTGTGTGTGTGTGTGTGTGTGTGTGTGTGTGTGTGTGTGTGTGTGTGTGTGTGTGTGTGTCATATCTTTCAATATTTAGACCCAGAGTTATAGACAAAAATAATTAGGGCAAACCCTTCATATTAGATACTTTTACTGGTGCTGTTATCTCAAAATAACTTCAGAATTTAGAATGGATGGAACAAAAGTTTGAGAACAAATTAGAGGTGTTCCCCCAAATTCAGGCTGGATGAGGGGTAAGTGTGGGCTTGTGTATTGGACCTTTATGGTTTATGACTGAAAGTGAATTACTTTTTAGTTTCAATAAATTAAATACAGTGATACATACATACATGTGTACACATATACACACGCACATAATTAAATATTTATTAGCAAGGCTTAAGTAACAAGATGCATGAGGGTTACTAAAGACATTTAGTACCTTCAGAGAAACCCAGCTGTGAACCCCCCCCCCCACCTCTGACTGCCTTTTTGTGTTGTGTTGTAAATGGTGGTGATAGTAGATGCAAGCTCAAATGATTGTCTTTGTATTGTACAGAGACCAGTTTGCACACATTTAAATATCTCCAACTTGTGAATGTTCTTCTTTGTCATTTAATGAGATTGTTTACTAGAGCTGTGGCCTATGCTGAGACAAATTTGGGTATGAGGATGATTTGTGATGAAATTATTTTGACCTAAACTGGCTGAAAAAATGTATTACGAAGTACATCTGACCTAAGTAATACATTTTTTGTTTGTTTGTTGTATCGTACCAGACAGTACATAACATACCCAGACTCCCATTAGTAGTTAGTTTGTTGTATCGTACCAGACGGTACATAACATACCCAGACTCCCATTAATAGTTTGTTTGTTGTATCGTACCAGACAGTACATAACATACCCAGACTCCCATTAGTAGTTTGTTTGTTGTATCGTACCAGACAGTACATAACATACCCAGACTCCCATTAGTAGTTTGTTTGTTGTATCATACCAGACAGTACATAACATACCCAGACTCCCATTAGTAGTTTGTTTGTTGTATCGTACCAGACAGTACATAACATACCCAGACTCCCATTAGTAGTTTGTTTGTTCTATCGTACCAGACAGTACATAACATACACAGACTCCCATTAGTAGTTTGTTTGTTGTATCGTACCAGACAGTACATAACATACCCAGACTCCCATTAGTAGTTTGTTGTATCGTACCAGACAGTACATAACATACCCAGACTCCCATTAGTAGTTTGTTTGTTGTATCGTACCAGACAGTACATAACATACCCAGACTCCCATTAGTAGTTTGTTTGTTGTATCGTACCAGACAGTACATAACATACCCAGACTCCCATTAGTAGTTTGTTTGTTGTATCGTACCAGACGGTACACAACATACCCAGACTCCCATTAGTAGTTTGTTTGTTGTATCGTACCAGACAGTACATAACATACCCAGACTCCCATTAGCAGTTTGTTTGTTGTATCGTACCAGACAGTACATAACATACCCAGACTCCCATTAGTAGTTTGTTTGTTGTATCGTACCAGACAGTACATAACATACCCAGACTCCCATTAGTAGTTTGTTTGTTGTATCGTACCAGACAGTACATAACATACCCAGACTCCCATTAGTAGTTTGTTTGTTATATCGTACCAGACAGTACATAACATACCCAGACTCCCATTAGTAGTTTGTTTGTTGCATCGTACCAGACGGTACATAACATACCCAGACTCCCATTAGTAGTTTGTTTGTTGTATCGTACCAGGCAGTACATAACATACCCAGACTCCCATTAGTAGTTTGTTTGTTGTATCGTACCAGACAGTACATAACATACCCAGACTCCCATTAGTAGTTTGTTTGTTGTATCGTACCAGACAGTACATAACATACCCAGACTCCCATTAGTAGTTTTCCCTGCTGGAAAATATAATCTTCAAAGATAAAACAAAAACATCTGCAGTTTAAATAATTAGAATAAATTATATGACAGTCATTTAATATTTATAGACATTTTAGACAGTTTGTAGAGAAATTATAGGTAAGTTAGTCTATTACAAACAGGAATTGCAATATGAAGTAAGGGAAAAACACGGTTATGGTATATTTAGAGAGAAAGTCATGGAACAGAATTTGATGGAAGTAAGTGAAGAAGGGAGTGTAAAGAGGTACAAGGATTGAAATTTTGTCCTGAATTCTTGTAGTTATCCACATTGGTTTTAAAGGTTGCAAGGTAAATAGTTTTTGCTTGATATGTGAAGTCATTCTATTTTACAAATGTGAAATGCACTGGGTAAGGTACTTGTCATGCCATCTGGAATAATTTATGTGATAGTGCAGGTTCACTACTAGTTTCATTGTGATGAAGGTGTTCTTAAAGTGCAAGGTCATTCATAGCATGAGAACTGTAGTGGACATGACCCTGTCAGGGATTTGTAGGATGCTCTGTAGAGGAACAGATTTTTTACTCTATCAGAATATCTGGGGGTACTGAAACCAGAGATTTTTTTTTTGTTGAGGAAACATTAAAGGGCTTTCTTTTGACAATTCCAAAACTGATGGGGCTCCACATTTAAGAGATTTTTCAACATCCAGATTGAGGAGGTCTGAACACAGTACAGGCTTCCTTAGTCTATCCCTCTCTGCTGACCGTCTTTGCTATTTTAACAAATGTTGCTGCTGTAGTCTGCACTGTTGGTAAGAAAAAGGTACCTCAGTTCTGATACTAGTGGTAGTGGGCTGCTGTCTGTAGCATTAATAACTAGACATGGGTAGTGCTCTGTGGTACTCCACTGGTGTCAGAACTGGAGATATAGCCACTCACCTGAAATTTCTGGGTTGTAATTCTGGGTTGTAATTGGGAGTCAAATCTATCTATCTATCAAGTAAGTGAGGTTCATAGGTTGTTACCAGGTTAACGACCACTAGGGCCCTTACAAGCCTAGCTGCTCACCCCTAACCATTTGGGTCCCGAGTGTCATGAACATCCATACTGGGGGAGGGCATGTTAGTAGGGAGTTAACCAAGGATTTTTGGGGTGGGTGTTAGGATAATACTTTTCTTATTGGCAGTCTCTGTCCATAAGGGACATGCGAGTGAGAATGGGGGGTAAATTTATGATTTCCCATCCAGTTGTCACAATTTCATTTGGAAAAGGTCAGTTTTACATGGATGAGAGGCCTATTCTGTAGCGTGAGGATCCCTTGGGACACATATGTGTCTTTCCAGCTTGTCCTGCTTATGATACAAGTTAAGTTCTGATTTCTGGATCTAGTGTTTTGGTGCTGTCTGTTTTGCCCATTTGCAACAGACCCATCAGGGATGAGTCTGATGAAGCCCTGTAAGTCAGGCAAAGATCCCCTATCAGCAGTCTGCAGGGGACTGAATACAGTGACAGAGCCTTTAGGCAATCAGTGTAGGACAGAGTATTCATGCTCTGAACTCTCCTGGTGAGAAATGTTTGTGGGTATTCCAATGGTTGCAAGTGTCTGCTCAGATACATGGCACAGGGGGCATTGTACTCCATGATGGCCATGATAAGGGTCGAAAAGAGTGGAACTATAACTCCCTTGAACATGGATGGCATCATCTTACCTATAAGTATTATGTGGGCATTTTAATTACGAAGCCTCAAGAAGGTAGTATTAATAAATTCCACTGCGTCATCAAGACTGAGGTACTTCAGAGGATGCCAGTTACATTCTTTGAGGGATGAGAAGAATGTGAGTGGGTTAAAGTTTATTTTTTGACGTACGTTATGGTAGGTGACAGGTTTAGATTGGTATAGGTGTTTTTTGAGTAGGAATGTTGTGGAGTGATCACTGATGCTATCTGATAAGCTGCCTTTTATATATGACTGGGGACTCTTACTGACTAGTACCCAGTCCAGGTTAGTGTGCTTGTTGGAGTTTTTATTTATCCTGGTTGGTGACTGGACTAGTTGGGTGAAGCCATGAAAGTTGAAGCGATGGGTTGGCTGGTTGCCAGAACAGGATTGCCAGTCAATATTGAAATCACCTACAATTAAGGTTTCTTGTGGGAGATGGTGGGTAGGCCAGCTGAGGAGTTTTTCTACCAGAGTGATGTTTTGGCCTGGTGGGAAGTAGCATCCAATTATGTTAATGGTTTTGTTTTCATTTATTTTGAGATTGGTATATATTATTTCTTCATTGCCTATTTGTGGAGCTGATGAATTTAAGATCTGGATGTTTAGAAGCTGTTTAAATATTATAGCTACAGCGCCTCCTTTCTTGTTTTGCCAGTCTACTGTCAGTATGCCGTAACCGGTAGGGAAGATTTGCTCACTGTTAATGTGAGGTTTTAGCCAGGTTTCTGTCAGGATGACTATATCTGGGGAGTACAAGTATATGGTGGCATGGACTTCATGGACCTAGTTGGATATACTTCTAATATTTACGCTTAGTAGAAGGAAGTCACATGGCTTTCTATTGGCTGTGATTTGGGAGAAATTGTGGTTTCTAGTCTGATTATGAGCAGTGTTGTTGGAGATGGTAGGGCCAGTGTTGGGGTGGATGTCTACACTTAGGGCTAGTTTTGATATGCATGAGGTTATTAGTTTTCTCAGTTTTTGAATGTGTTTGTTTACTAGGGAAATTGTATAATATGTGCTTTGTGGGTAATAGGTATGGTGGGAGGGTTACTATGTAGAGTTGTAGGGATGCTTTTGTTTGAGTAATTTAGTGGATAGAATATGTGTGGGGTGCATAGGGATGGTTCTTGAATTGGTGGGAGAGGAGCTGAGTGAGGGTGAGACATGAGTGGTGGTGTGAATAGTAGTACAGTGGTAGTGGTTGAGTGGGGGAATGATGGAGTTTTGGCAGTATGTAAGATGAGTGTGTGTGTGTGTGTGTGTGTGTGCGGGGTGGGGGGGACTGCTTACAAGCCAAAGCAGAGTGCTCTCCAGGGGATAATGAATATTCGCTCATACCGGTAGACACATACTCAAAGTTAACTTTAGGTGTTTGTGTTTGCAGACAGTTTAGACCCGGACTGTTCTTTTCTTATAACAAAGTATCCACCGGTTGGATAAAAGATAAAGGTGGTACGACAGCTGAATGTTTAGAGTGGTGTTAGGTTGGAGAGACTCTGCTTCGCATCAAGGGCATCCTGTTACAGAGCATGGAGATACTGTGAGACACATCTATCTCACCAACAAGTCTTATTCATGTCACCCTTTGGGGGCATTCCAACTGTTGCATAAGTCTGATCAGGTACATGTGAAAGGGGGCATTATACTCAAAGATTGGTCTAATAAGGTCAAAAAATGGTGCGACTATGACTTCATTTGACATGGATGCCATGCCCTAACTTCTAAGTTGGGTGACATAGGATGATTGTCGTACTGTTGTGGACACAGGTTGATCAAAGGCCATGTTATTGTCTACATATGTTCCCAGATTCTTGGATACTGTGTCATCTGTTAGGGATTTCTTAGTGAAGGAGTACTTAGCCTGGGTAGTAGTTTAGCCAAAAAGCACTATATTGCACTTCTTGCCAATGAGTTATAGTACATGGCTTTGGAATGAGTTAGTTGTGGTAAACCTGCTTGTAAGATGTTTGTGTCATGGGAGAATCTGTTATATGTCCCAATTATCCAGTCATCTGCAAACTTGCTTAGACTTTACGTCTCAGAAGTATACGACAAATAGGAGTGATGTCAACATGGAGCCCTGAGGTACCTAGCTTGTGAATGGTCATTTACTGGACATGGTAACAACAATCGTGATTTCCTGAGTCCCATCTGTGAGAACGCTTGCAATCCAGTCAGATATGTAGCGGTTTATGGCCAAGTCATTGATTTTGTCAGCTTTACCTGAGTGGGATATTGTATCAAATGTCTTAGCCAGGTCCAGGTTGGTGTTACTGTGTGCACCGTTTCCCCCGCATGCATTGCCTAAGTGCATTTCAGAAAAAAGTACAACAAGTTAAGTAGACATAGCCTTCTCTCAACTACGGAAAATTCAATTTGTGTCCAGTGTCTTTAAACAGAACATTTCCCTGTGAATTCAGTCTTTTGCTTTTCATATTAGACTACTCAGACTCATAGGCTTGTAGTTTCTGTGCTCATTTTATCGTTCACCTCATAACACTGCCTGCTGCTGAGACACGAGGATGTTTGTGATGTGACACATGTTGGCAGTGTGGATACAGACGATCGCGGCCCTATTGTTTGGCCGGGCGAGTGGTACATCAAGGTCTGTACAACTGCACATATCTGTGACTACCACGTGTTTGATTTCACCTGGGTGAACATCAATTTTAGACCTGGCATTTGTCCACATGTTGCCAGTCATGACAAAGTATGCAGGTTCCCTTATGTTGCATCCTGATTTTTTCAGAATCCCTCTTGAGACACAGCAACACCGACAATAGAACCACAGATCTCAACACCTGTGAAATTGTTTTAGCTGTTACTGGCATTTAGCTTTTATCATGCACGTCATTATTTTAAGGAAATTCCAATTGCATTTAGTCTAAAGCCTAGCGGCATAAGGAGAGTTAACTGCAGATGCACCTGGAGGCATCACTCGGACATAAATTGGCTATAATAAGATGATTAGAGTTACTACATCTTAGGTAGCCCTACACTGACAGGATGCTTTATTACTCAGTCTGTAGCAGCCATAGAACTAAATACCAGAGTCAAAATCTAAGGACCATGAATCAATTCAGAAGCTTACACACAGAATGAATTTGTTTTTAGCTCTTGTAATATGTGTTGTTTTGATTTATTATATTTTAATATTGCATACATATTTATCTCTAATTTGGTGAGATAATTATGTTTTTTAGCATAAATGGTGTCTTCCATCTTATTTCTTACTGACCTTGTCATCGAGCTAGGAAATATTAGCTTGATAGTCTGCCACTGTGAACCACATCATGGAACTCCGAAATTGTCCATTCTTCACCAGAAGTAATGTATGTTCAAGAATAAGAATGTTGCCATGGCTTTGTTGACCACTGAAGTTAAACACAATGGTCTGTTATGTTCTATGTTGCCCATTGTGCCAGCTTTTTGTATAAGCACCGCGATTACTTGCATCCTATCCCATATATTGGCAAATTCCTGAAAATTACTGCTATATAGTTCTTTCAGAGGTTAATCCAAAGACTTCAAAGTCAACTGTAGGATATGTGCGGAAAATTCCCTCTAGTCCCTTTATGTTATCCTCCTTCAAATACCAGTTCCCTTCCCATCTCCTGTTACTACATTTTTCATCTGACCATCCAGATCCTGTTATCTTCCTGGATTTGGACTAGGCTGTATGATTCTATAATGAACACAGATGTGAACTTGTCATTTAGAATTTCATTTCTTCTTTGGTCTCCTTTTGACACTTACAGGTTAACATCCATTTCACACTCTACCTTCTATTCTTTTCATATGTACCTAGAGGAAGCCTCTTGCTTATTAACGTTTATTTTTAATAGGTTCATATGTTCATAGGTAGGTACTAGGCTATCTGCCCAAAGGCAGTTATAAGCCTAGCCGGAATGTGTTGGCTTTTGCCACCCCCTTAGATTTGTTCCCTGTGCCTCTCCAGCAGAGCCACTGAAGTGATGCCTGGGGTAAACTTTCTGTTTCCCATCCACTCTGTCAAGCTTTCTCTTGAAGAGGGTTAGCGAGGAGCTCTGCCTAATGTAGACTGGAATCTTGTTCCAGAGCATGGGAAGTCTCTGGGACAGGAATCTATCCCTCCAGCACATCCTATTTTTTGTTGTGTTGAGGTTTACATCCTTGGAGCATGTGTCTCGAGGGTATATGGTTTTCTTTAGGTGGAGCATGTCCATCAATTCTGGGTTGGACATGGCCTTGTATGTCAGGCAGAAATCACCTCTGAGAGGGCGGTATGCAACTGAGTGCAGTTGGAGTTTCTTCAGTTGAGCTGCAAAGGGCATCTGCTTGAGGCCAGTGATCCTCTTGGTGAGGTACTTCTGTGGTCTTTCCAGTTGTTGCAGGTGTCTTGTAAGGTACATACCAAATGGGGCATTGTACTCTATGATGGGTCTAATGAGTGATGCATAGAGGGGCCCAAAGATCTCTTTCAATCTTGATGCAAACCCTTTTGTGATTAGGTGGGCCACATAGAAAGAGTTTCTAACCACTTTGGTAATGTAATTATCAAAGGAGAGGTTACTATATGCTCGGATCCCCAGAACCCTTATTACGTCTTCTGTATTTAGTGGGCTACCACCTATGTGGTAGTTTGTGGGTACTTTGTTTTTTTCCCAAAGGGGATGACTATGCACTTTTTGGCATTTAGCTTGTATCCTTATTTTGGCGCACTGAATGGAGGCACACCCATAGGATAAGTATATTGCTGGTCGAGCATGGTTTTGTGTCCTCAGGACTATTTCATATATGTAATTGCATCATTATTTTTATTTGTGAGACCTTGGTATTACAGATAGTCTGTTATTTGCAGCAGGGCACTGAATTTGATTAGGCCATGCACAGGGATAAAGGCAAAAATCATACTAAGCAAAGCCATTGTATGTACTGTAAACCAAAAATATTTTGAGCTTATGTAACTAGTATGAACCAGTTTCCATAGACACTCTTGCACAGTCATTGAGAAGGCATTGCTTGTTAGACATGAGCCTGAGTAGCAAGTGGGTGGTGACATGAGACAGGAATCACAATGTTCAAAATCCTGTGTTGCAGTTATGCCCTCCTAACAGCGTTTATAGTCCAAGCCTTTGTACAGTGTGCTCCCTGTCACCTGTGCAGATGATGATAGCTGGTAACCTTGACACACTGTAACTGGTGTGAACATGTACTAATGTCTGATGCACAGTGTGAGACAGCGTAACATGATGCAGCAGTCACCAATTTGATGGCAAATGGGTTTGTGTGATGTGATACATGTATTTTATGTATTTTAGGTATCCTTAAGTAATTTGTAGGGCCTACACACATTTACACAAAGGGGAGAGCGCTATGACATGTGCTTTTGGATCTCAGGTGGCAACATGTAGGAGAACTTGGAGTAAGATGTGCAATATTGCCGAAAGGGCACACAGCACTGCCTGGCACAGTGACTTGTAAAAACGTAGACAGGAAAATTATGGAGTCAAAATTGTCATTCTGTACTCATGACACTGACAGTAGTGTGCTTACTGCCTGACTTGACAAGTTTAGTTAGTACAACTGCAAACTGGATGCTGCAATCCAAATTTGATTGAAGGGTGTAAACCCTCTTATGTGGTGTTTTCTGCGAACGGCACGTCTCTTTTGTTGTTTTAAAAAGACCGAAGTCACATTAGTAATGTGAAAAATATGAATAACTGTGTTTGGCTGAGTAGTGTCTGCTGCCAATTAACAGCTCGATATATGACCAGTGGAGCAGTAAGATTTGAAATATGCACAGAGAAAGGCAGGGAGGGCCTCAAAGTAAATGTACTAATATGAATAAAGGACTAAAGGATTGCTAAATAGTTTCAGCTGAATTAGAGGGGATCATATTAAGATCCCAAATGCCTCAGTTATATGCATTATGCAAGTGATACATACATGCACAAAATAATTAGTAGCCCCCCCCAAAAAAAAAAATTCACTGCATGGAGTATAGGAAACAGTGAGTTTTCAGTACATAATTTTACTGTGCCAGCATCACAGACACAGGTTTGCTATCTAATGTTTTACAGTCTTTCAAAATGTGTGGAGATGATGAAAACATCATGTAAAATACAAAAACATGTCACTAGGCTAATGTCCCTCAAAGAGATTGTAAAACAAACATAAGTGAACATAATAATGTCTTGTAGAAATAAGGCGGAAATAAAAAAAGTGTACACGATGAAATAATCAAAAATTATCCTCAACTCTTTTACGAAATTTAATTTGAAATTTTTTACATAAATCTTTCTGCTGCTGTCTAACAAATGATTCTGCAGGCAGAGGGGAAGACATTTGAAATGGCACTCCCTTCCTTTCAGTTGTGAGCTGTCAGTTGCAGTGGCAGTTTTCACACCTCTGCAGTAGTGTGGGAGGAGGGGACTGTCAATTCAGGCAGGACTACAAAAGAACACTTAGAACAAAGGCATCCAATTTAGCTACAACTCTGTCTGCTGCTAGATAACTTCAAATTATACTGTAAAGCAAGCTGTGAAGTAAACATAAATGAGGGTGATTAGCAACAGAAAAGAAGCAGGCCTAACAGAGACAAAATCCAAAATGACAGTGAGTCACAGATTTCCCATTATATGTCAATGGCATGGGAATTCACAGTTATTTCCTTATGTCTGGCATGAGTCACAGAAAGGAAACTTGAAATGCTTTATGGGAAAGAGAAAGGCTTGAAGGAGAAGAAGATCACGTTGATATAGCAAGCCCCATCGGTAGCCATGTTGTGGTAAAATAGCTAAAATTACTAATAAAGCACTTAGAGTCAATTTTAGGTGTTAAAATAGGTCTGGAAACAAAGATAGACTGAAAAAAAAACATATTTTTTTAGTTCTAGGGTGGAGTGTTCCTTTAATCAGAGAAGAGACAAGAATGATGTAATCTGAAATGACTTGGCAGTACTGTGTATTACCAATTTAAGGACAGAAAGAAAGAATAGAATTTTGTATCTTGTCTTGGATCTGAAAACATTCCACTTACCAGCACTTGCTTTGCTCTGTAAATAAAGTTATTTGGAATTTAGTATTTCTCTTAGAGATAGACAGAAATATAGCCAGATTAGCTTAGCTGTTTTCTATATTTATGTGAGACTATCCTACAATATTGTTTTAAAATATTTTCCTGTGATTTCTGAACTCTCTATTAACAATGTTGAATTGATGAGTACTGTCTTGTGTTTTTATTGTTTATTATTAAATATTTCTAAACCTTTCAACTGTGGTTGCTTTGTGTAGAGATAATTTGAGCTCCTAGAGTACTTGTATGTGTTTGGTGACACTGTATAGACCACTCCTAAATAGCTTTAGTCTTAGTCACACTTACCAATTGGATAGTAATAACATTGCACAGTAGAATTGGATACCCTTTCGTAAGAGCCTTTATAGTAGCTGATAAGGGTGGTTGGTGGCAGTCGGTGCTACCTCATAGTCTGGGCAGAAGGGAGCATAGCTTGAGAACCTGTACCAGCCTTCTCCAGTCTGTGTGTTTGTATGTAATTCATATCTCAAAGTGTGTGTGTGTCAGCTACTTGGGAAGGGACATGAAGCACTGGTTTGACAGAGAGGGTGCTGGTGGTTTTGGCTTGACCACTTGGCTGAGATCTGTACCCTATAGCTATGCCAGTGGGGAGTCTTATTGGGGATCTGGAGAGAAAGGGAGAAACCAGCCCCAGACTGACTGTGATCTCTGTGTGCTCTTAAAGGAAACTGCACTTTACTGTGTGTATATTTGTTATTCTCCCAATGTGGATGCCCCTCACTGGTGTTAGTGGTGAGGAGTGAGGCTCCTTGATTACTGGGCCAGTGCATGGGCATCACAATAGCAATGACTGTTTTACACTAATTTCAACAAATATAGTATATTGCATGACACTGCTTCTCCCATGTCAGAATAGCGACTATTTAAGATGAATTAAATGAAAGCAGGAGTAAGCCTTTATTAAGAGATGGCCTCCATACCCATCACTTACAGCCACTTTAGTGACTGTACATTTCAGATGTCTGATTGTGATAAAAATTGTAGTAGTAAAGTAATCAAATTTGCTTTAAACATCTACACAATAGTCCTCTAACGTCAGGTTAATAACGACTATTTATTTTGATCATGACAAAACGAGCAGTCATTTTCATCAATGGACAAGCCCTGTACCTAGGTATTAGTTCATAAAAAACTATTATATGGTAAATAAATGAATGCCAAAAAATGCAGCGTGAGGACACAATGATGCAAAACTCAAGAGTTGAATCTTGACATCTACTTTTTAGCGTATATGTAGTTATGACTGGAAAACCCTATCACTCTTTGTAGTAAATTGTTTTACCTGCTCCATGTGCTACTAGTGGCAGAGAGAGAGAAAGAAAAAAGTGTAGAAGAACTAAATGTTTTATAAATTTAAAATCTGCAACATAACACAACATACTTAGTTTTGCTACACAATTCTTTGTAACAGACAGAGATTTAGCAAATCCAATATACTACAACGCAAAGGAAAAAAGAAAAAAAATTATTGGACAATGTAGTATTTTAACAGATTTGAAAGCTATGAAATATATCGTGCTGTCTTAAGACAATGATCAGAAGAGAAGTACATTTTTGATCCTGTAATGCTTTTAAAAGCTGCAATATACTTCACAATGACACATATATGTGCCAGTTTGAATTGAATTATAGCTTTTAAAGTTATTTCATCTTCCTGATGCTACTTTGTGCTCATGATTATTTACACCCTAGCACAAGACCAGCAGTTCTGAAAGGCATTTAAAACAACTTTTTAAATACACTTCTTTTCCACAGAAGAGTTCATACAGTATTGTCTTTTATTGATTTTGGAGCAAAATTGCAGTACTCCAATTACTACAAAGATGGTATAATTTGTATTATTGTAGCACACACACTGCACACAAAGAATGCTTCACAGACTATGTACTATGAAAATATAGTTGATAACATATGTATAAAACTGCCAAATAGCATTCTGAATATTTATACTGAAAAATGACCTCCGACAACTTGCACCAGTTTCTGCTAAAGGAGTTTAGTTCTGAATTTAGCATCAAAAATATAACTTATGTAGGGAGAGGGTACCATAGGTCCAGAGGTTGACAGGTAAGTGCTAGGCTAGCTGCCCTTGTGGGTCATTTTAAGGCTAGCCAGTTTCCCATTTTGTGATTGAAAACTGAATTAACATATTCTGTTTGGTTACAGATTGGCCTAACCCATCCCATGATCAATAATTATATATTGCCCTTAATAAGAATGAATGGGATCATACCATAGATAATCTGAGGGGACACATGATTGGGAGAAAACATTTAGGAGCTGTCTCTGTCTGTTAGTAGTACAGGGGCAGTCCTGGGGTAAATGTTCTGTTTTCCATCCATGGATACAAGTTGTGCGTTAATATGAACAAGGATCGAGGATGAACTTTTTTATGTGGATGAGGAGTCTGTTCCAGAACAGTGGTATCCTCTATGAGATATACCTGTCCCTCCTGTGAGTATATCAGATATTATCTGTGCTAGCATGTTGGGCTGCAGTTTTGTAAATACTTGTAAATAATGGTCAATTACCCTGTGTTATAAATGCCAGCATGACCAGCTATAATTTTGTAAATAAGTTTATGTTTTTTGATTTTTTATTTGATTTGTGGAATATGTTTGAATCAAACAGTGTTCTTCTGGTTAACCAAATGTACATGTTTTTTAAAAAGAATTCTGAATGCAGGTCGTGCTAGTCAGCTGACCTAGATTATGTTATTGTGGGCCAGAGCTGAAAGGAATGGAATCTCCACAGCAGCTGTTTTTGTTTACTTTTCAAAACTCTGAAATGAGAGAATATAATTCTCATTAACAGTTTTCTATGACTTTAAAAAAATTCTGGTATAAAAAGCCGATGCTAAGTCAGTTAAAGTTCAGTTGTTTAGTTGAACCAAGTTGAGTTGCAGCAGTTTTTGTAGTAGTCAGTGGTTGCTTTATACATCAGTATTTATCACTCAGAGTTTTTCAGAACTGTTCAGCAGAAATAATAGGATTTGCTATTCCAGTCACCGAGGACTGGAGAACAGCCTGAAAAGTGGACATATAGTCTTATTTTGCTTGCAGAAGTAAGAGTATCATTTTGCCTTACTGACTTAATAAGATCAGACAGGGACAGTTAATCCTGGACAGTTAAGGAGTTACAGTTAGAGTTTTTTAATCAGTGTGAAACCAGTTCTAAAGTGTTATTTTCATAATTCCTGTGTGTGAAACTCTGTGGTTTATTGGAATCAGCTATTCAGTGTACATATGTTTTTAATTATTTCACTTATTAAATATGTATTACTTTTTATTGTGGCTGTATTGAGAAAGTACTTTTAGTAACCTGAGAGTATTTGTGCTTATTGTGATAACACCAGGGCCACTCCAAAAAGCCTGACTGCTTGGATATATGCTACCTTACATATCAAGATTTATTTTACCCAATATAATTGAACACCTCTTTTGAAGGGTAGCATGATATTTTGACTGGTGGCAGCATTACTGTGTAATTTGGGAAAAAGAACATAGCAGGTAAAGCTGTGCCAGTCTTTCCCAAGAGTGTTTGTATGTGTGATTAGCAAATATTTAAGAGTGAGTGTGTCAAATACCTAGAACTGGGACACAGTGCTCTGCAATGGGTAGTGTGAAGACTCATTTGTGGATCTGGATTAAAGCAAATAGTCCAGTCCCAGGTTTGGAGCTTGTTCCTAATGTACCCTTAGGGGAAATTGTGTGTTCTATCCCTGCTTTCAGTTATGCTCCCTTACCGGAGATGGTGATGAGGACTGAAGCACCTTAGTTACTGCCCCAGGTTTTAATAGGGGTTGTCACATTTATAAACAGTTCTATTGCTGTTGCAGAAGTTTAGATCCCTAGACTGAGTACTTCTAATGCCATTCACTTGTTGATATGCGATAAATCCATCACTAATGTCTTGTATGCTAGACACAGGTCACTTTTTAACAATTTGTAAGATACAGAATATAGTGGTAAGGCTCTGAGTTTCATTTAAGTAAATACTTTAGTGCTTGTAATATTTCTTTCTTTCTTTCTTTCTTTCTTTCTTTCCTTCCTTCTTTCATTATTTAACATTTGTTAATCAGGTAAGTAAGATGGTCTGAGGTATCTTTTCAGCTACAACCTGAGCCAGATAGACAAATACAAAAAGTGTACAAAAAGACACATTGTATAGAGTACAATGTTATGCAGATATTTGCATTTGCAAGTACAAAATACAAATAAATATATATGCTGGCTCAAAGTAGACAAATACATTATTGCAATCTCAAGTATGTGATATCATAGAGGCAGATAGATAGGCATCTATAAGCTGCAGAAGCATAGCATAAACATAATATAAAAGTTAATAATGTCTCAGTTATAGGGCATCTTGGTAAGAAACAAAATAGAAGTAAAATAGCTGACATGGTGAAAATAGGATTAACCCGTGACTCTGAAACAGTTATATTTGTTTTCTTTGTATAGATGGCAATGTTGAGAGTTCTTGAATGATGAAAGATTTTCAGTTTGTTTAATGTCTTCAAGTAGTAAGTTCCAGTGGGGAGAAGCTATTTTTGAGACGGCTTTTCCTCAAGTGGAAAGAGTGAATGGTGGCCTCTTCGGTTAAAGAGAGCTGGAGTTCTAAAAACAGTAGGAAGGATTTTTGATATCTTTTTTTAGAAGAGGAGGGCAATTACTAAGATAGAGAATTTTGAAGGTGAGTATGTTAAGGTGTAGAGAGGTCCTGGCACCCACTGGTAGCCAGTTATTTTTATTGAGAGTAATACAGTGGTGTTCAGTTTTATGGGAAAGGTGAATTAATCTGGCTATTTGCTTGAGTGAAGTAAAACAATACTATTTATAGTGAAGACAGATATGATATGCAACCTATATTCACGTCTGGTTAACTGTGCATTTATGACAATGGGACAGCTGGTTTCCATGGTAAACAAATGGGACATTCTATGAGATAGCTTTAATTGAGCAAATGCCTTATGTAGTTGTGTTTTAATTTGTTTACGGAAGATGAGATGCCTATCAAAATACAGACCTAGATACTTTTGTTTCTTTACAAAAGGAAGAGGGGATTCCTACAGGGTCAGTAATGATGACACTTTTTGAACATTGGAACTTCTGGTAAGTACCAAGCAGAACGTTTTGTTGTACTGATGGTGAATTTATTATTGTGGAGCCAGTTCTAGATGGATATAAAATCATACTGAGGTGTTTCTTTGAGTATAATTGGATTTTTGTTACTGCTAGTTAGAACAATGTCATCTGCATAAAGAACACAGCAGGTGCATGGATGGTCCAATGACACACCATTGATGAAAACAGAGAAGACGACCAAGCACAGACTCCTGAGGAACAGATTTGCAGGATGTTTCTAGGATATAAATATTATTTTGTCCACAAAGGGTGGAGGTCCCATTCAACAGATAGCTTTTAAACCATAATAACTCTTCTTGAGGAAGACCTACTTCATCATATTCTGTGCATACCACTATTTCTTAGAAAACTGAAGATTTGTAGTGATGACTGGTAGACTGTTGGAATGAGGCTGAAGCTGCAGGGTGGACCACTGCATAAAGTAAACTGGATTACTTCACTTAGAAAGAACACTATATGTTCTCTGAGACAGGACTGTTTCCAAATGTATATCTGCAGTCTGGAACTCACTTCTTAGTGGAATAAAAAATATTTCCAGCATCCCACTGTTAGGCACTGTCTTCTATTCCACTTCAGTAAATCTACCCAGTGGAAACACCTCTCTTAATTCTCTCTTTTAGAGCATCCATTTCACTTGCCCATCATAAGACACAATTTATAAATGAGTCATTTTTTCTTATTCTGTATTAATCATCTGTGATATATATGCCATTGTAGTGTGTAAGTACTGCAATTAATACTATTTAATTTTGATCCTTACACATTTTGTAACATCTGTTTTTAGTGCAAGTTATGGCTACAAAGGATCATTGGACCAGATAACCCATGTCATTAACACATGTTAATAAATCAGTCAGTTGTCAATCAATAAATCTCTAGCTCAAAGTAATATTGAAAGCAGTTTTTTCCCAGAGTTTTTCAATTCACTCACAAGAGGAAATGTCCAGGAAAGATGAATGAATACCTGTAAGCTATTAGCACATGAAATGAGACTTGCAAGTCTGGATAAGATGTTTGCAGAAGCTAAAGTGAATAAATGAAAAATTACATTACCTGTTAGAAAAAAAACAGAAAATGTTAGTTTATGATGGTAATCCTGAACCTTAAACCAAGCCTTTATTGTATGATTTAACAGTGCAGATAAGAATAATGAATGTTTAGATTTGTCGGTTCCATTTATATAGGTGTGGTCACTGTGGTGCTAAACAGTTAACTGGCAAGTCTGCAGAAGTGCTTGAAATCCAGCCAGAAATGTTATAAGAGATGGATATTACAGAGCTGTAGTTATTTTCACACCTTTTTAATGTTAAGGGAAAGCAGGAAAAGCACCGTTGGATTGGCAAACTGGGGTGGAGCTCGCCATTATCCCAAAGGGGGGACAGGAGCATGTGTTGCAGTCACAGAGTTATCACACTCCTCACCCTCCCTAGAAAAACTTATTCCAAGGTGCTGTAAAAGCAATTCCATCAGATAGACAAGCCTGTGGTTAACAGCAGTAATGCATATTTCATAGCTGTGAGAATGTCAATCAACTATTTCCCCTTGCTTGGATATTAGTAGGGTCATATGAGTTTGACAATACTGTCTACATGTGTTTTGTAGGACTGAAGAAGGCACATGACCAAGTATCCCAGAATGCCTTGTAAGAGGTGCTGTAAGCTGCAACAATAGTGAGTTTCAGGCCCCCTACTGCACACCAGTCAGTCACAGTATTTGTGGCATGAGAGTTGCATCTGTAGTCTCATTGTTAAGCCGAATACATTAAAGGCGGGCACAGAAATTTACAAAGAGTCTACTTAGTCTTCCCTCATGTTCATGCTTTTAGAGGACAGGACATAAATGAGCAACCAAGGTTTAGAACATCTAGTTTGGGGATATAGCATGATAGCATGTCTGTTGTTTGCAGATGATGCTGTCTTCTTGGCCACAAGTGAATTTGATCGCTGGTATGCACTGGAGTGGTTTCACTGCTGTGTGTGAAGAGGTTGTAATGAGAGTCAAAATTTTAAATCTGAGGTCATGGTTATATCCTAAAATGGAGTGAGCAGTGCCCTGTAGGTGAGGGAGAACAGATGCCTCAAGTGGAGGAGATGAAGCATCTTGGGGACTTGCTCACAAGAGAGAGTATAGGGGCATGGAAGTTTGACCAACAGATAGATTCAGCTGGAATAGCAGTAGACATTGTACCGGACTGTAATGCTAAAGCTGAAGCTAAACTCTAGGCCAAGAGTCTCAATCTACCAGTCAATGGATGTCACCATCCTCATCTATGTTCATGAGCTTAGGGTTTTGAGTGAATGGATACCATCATGGATACAAGAGGCAGACATGAGGTTTCTTCATAGGGTTGCTGGGCTCATTATTCAAAACAGAGTAAAGGACTTTGGCAATCTGGGAATACATTTTTTATTTATTTTATATGTGGTTGACCATGTTAGCCCTTCTGGGTAAAACTTTTTCAGAAGGACCATAATGAATACTAAAGAAGAACAAAAATGTGTAGTTAAGCATGGAAATTACAACTGTCTCTTAAGCAGAAAAAATGTTATTCTCTTACGTAGTTAAAAAAACAATAGCAAATGCAGGCAATAAGGCTATTCCCATACATAGCTAAACAAACAATTGCAGTCACTTGTACAACAGAAAATAAGGATATTCTAGTACAAGTAATTGCTGTGCATGGTAATTGCATAAGTAGTAATAGAAATGAAATACATTTAGGGTAGTGATTAAGTAAAAGAGGTGATAGTAAAGTGATTATTGATAGAAAAGACAGAGAGTTGAAGAATATAAGCAGAAAAAGTTAGTAATTAGGTAACACCACATTTGTCCCTGGGTAAGTTTATAGTGGAATAAGCCCAGTAATCCTTATGATTAAAGAGAGTTAATTGATGGTTTGCACAACTAATATGAATACCCCTAGTATATTGAGCACTGCTGACTGGAATGAGCCCCCTAGGCAAACCCACGAAATTCTGAAGACAGTATATCTCTGTTAGCCCGCTTGATGAAGAAATTACACCTCTCAGCTTATAAATGCCTTGGCATCCTTGAAAGGGTACTGGGTAGTCTTCCTGTGGGTACAGAAGTCTATACTCTCCTGTTCTTGCTACCACTTCAACCCTCATAGGACATACCATTTAAAAAATTAATGTATGTAGGGATGGAAAGTTTTGTTTGCCATTTGAAACTTTGTTGCCTGAAGAGAAACAGCTACCTGAGAGTTTTGACAACTTTCTTAGTCACTGCAGTGATCTGTCTCTTACATGTATTATTACACTACCCAATGTCCTTACTTTGTACAATGATATGTTTGCAGATTAGTATCTACGCGCACTGTGTCTTACGTATAGTCTACACCTCTTACCTGGTATAGCTGTTGAAAAAATCACTGTTAACACTGCCTGACAATTTCTACACATACTCCCAGATTTCATGCTTGTAGACAAGTATATAAGTGAACTGTGTTGTACCTGCAGTCTACACCTCTTACCTGTTATAGCTGAGGAGAAAATCTTTGCTAACCCTACCTGACAAATTCTACAAATACTCCCATATTCCATGCTTGTAGACAAGTATATAAGTGAACTGTGTTGTACCTACAGTCTGTACCTCTTACCTGTTATAGCCGTGGAGGAAATCTTTGTTAACACTACCTGACAAATTCTACACATACTCCCAGATTCCATGTTGATGTTATACACATAGCTAACAATCTGTTATTGCACACACTCTGGTCAAGGCTTGACAGGATGCAGGTGCTAATGTGACATCTTTTGAGAATAGCTGTCATACACTTTGGGTGAGATGCTACAATGATAGGTTTGTTTTCATATACATCCTCTGACTATGTTCAGGACTGACTATCACTTATATGTCAGTAAAAGCTGCCTACATTTCTTGCATCATCACACTGATTTGTCAGAGGAACAGGTTACCGGACAGCAGATTTGGGCTATTTACCTGGACATGCTGGACAGATCAGAACAGTTGAGGGGGTATGACTATGCATACAGCTTACTACCTGAACATTCTGCCACAGTCTGTACAGTTGATCGTTATGATTATGCTTACAGCGTACTATCTGAACATTCTAGCAAAGTCTGTACAGTTGGGTCTAATTATGCATACAGCTTTCTATCTGAACATTCTCACAGACTCTGTATGGTTGTGGGGTATGATTATGAATACAATTTACTATCACTCCCGGGATTCAAACCCCTGCTGTGTGTGGTAAAAATATTACAGTTGATATCACAGTACACTGTGCTATCAGGGAATTGGTGTGAAGTATTCCAATGTTTTTTAAGTCTCCCTCAGTTGTAGAATATAACTAACCTCTTGTGACTTCCAACATTGTTATACTGAACTTCCTCCACATTTTATCTGCTTTCAACAGTGTAGGTAACACTGCTTAATACAACAGTACTATTTACAGAATGCAACACTACAACAACAACAACAACATATGAAAGCAGTATGTACACAAGCACTCCAGGAGTTATACTTTTATTCACAAGATATTAAACCTTTATTTCCACACAACCTATATGACAGTCTCCTTGCCATATTGTCTAGTTTATTCAGTACATCCCATGCACAATACATTTTTATACTAATACAAAACTTTCCAGAACTGTTATATTTTTATTTGTTATGACAGCACATGCAAGATTATTACTAACCTGCCTCATGACACAGCCTTTGCAGCTTAGCAGCATGGGCTTGCTGGTTCACAGCCCACTCATCTGCAGCTGTCAGAGAAATACAGTGATATTTAGCCATTACCTATCCATAGTATACACAAGCTAGGCAATCATTATCTACGTAGTAGAATGAGTACTTACTCAGTGCTGGGGCATTGGCCATCTGCCTTGATTCTTGAGCCACTGCTCCAAGAGATCCCCCCTCTACTGGTTCAGGTCAGAATGGTGATTCCTGACATGCTCACCAGTCCAGGGGATACCAGTGGCACTGGTGAGGTCACAGGCGAGACTGTCGCAGGCCTCCACTTTATACTGAGAGCCCTGGTACTGGCCCTGCAGTAGTCTCTGCTCATGGTGTTTTACCAGGAGCCATACCATGAATCTGGACTCCTGGGTGCCCCAGTACTGCACTCTAAATTGAATGCCTTTCCCAACTCCAGCCATTCTACCTACAGTAGGGAGCTGCAACCAGTTATGGGAAGTATTCGCACCTGTGGGGTTTAAATATGCCCAATTTCCTGCACTTTCCCGTGATTGGACGGTTTTGAAAAGCCTAAGCTATGGGCACACCTGCTTACCTAATGTTGGCACTGCTTAAAGGGGTATACCACTGGGCAGATTGAGTTAGCCAGCCTACACATTGCTTACACCAAGTAAGCTGAGCTGTGCAATGCTTAACATTGCTTAATATTTAATTAGCATTATCATGTCCTTTTGGCACTGATTTATTATCCATTACATGTTATATCTGTGTCTGGTATCTATGATTCATGTGTACGTACATGGTATAGGGTCCTGCGGACTTCAACACTTTATTACAATAGCACCTCACATCTGGCCTTTGCAGTACTCCAGTTCACATATTTATGTTATGTAGCAGGTTATACAACATCTCACTGTACATAGATTCCTTTCACATGTTCAGTTTGATTTTCCTATGGTGAGGATTTGTTTGTTGAAACCTCAGTTTTATATACTGCTGTGATGGCTTAGTGGTTAACTACTGTGACTGAAGTGTATAGGGTCTTGGGTTCAAGCATTGCAGACGCTGTTTATTTTGTTGATGGGCAGAAAATGGGCCATTGGATACAGAGAGATTAAGGCACTTTAAAGCAGTTGTAAGCAGGTTTGCATGGAGGTAAGCACTGCTAACTTCCAGTTACAGTTTCTTGTACTCAGTTAGCTTCTGAATGGCTTAACCAGTGTAGGCATTGCTTACCCCCACGCAAACACACTTAAACACACTTACAATTGCTTACATAAGCTTACTACTGCTTATTTGTGCTTAAACCTGCTTACTAGTGCCTTATTCATTATGACACTGACACTTCACATGTGCATTTCCTGCAGTACTACAGTTCATAAATATATGTTATTTAGTGGGTTTTGCAACAAAAATATTGGTTATCACATGCTTTGCCATGTAAAATCAATGGTGCTGCAATGGGACTCAAACCAGGAATGCCTGCTCGTTAGGTGAATGCTATGCCCACTACACTATTGCTGTGCTGCTTCATTTGCATATATCTTCCTTGTTATCCTCTTCAGCCTTTTAAGCTGCTTTAACCGTAGCTAAGCAATGGACATACCCGCGCAACTGCAGTTAGCTGTACTCCGAGTTTAAAAAAAATTAAAAAAGGGTTTTTTCATTTAATTTTTATGTACAGTTGCTGTTGTACATATGGGGAATAGTTGGTGGGGATATGCAGACACTTATGAGTGGTCTCACTCATTTCTTACCACTTTCTGCTGTTCTACATTGCAGGGGTGTGTTTATTCTGAGAGCTCTGCTCTTAGGCACGCCCCCTGTACTCATTGCATGCTCCGTGTATGCCTAGGAGCTCAAGCAGCATGCCTTATTAATATGCATGATGCGCTGCCATCCTTGCTCCTAAACGGGCACTTCCATGCAGGACTAAGCTAGTCCTGCACAGAAGTTTAGTAAATATGGGGGACTGTTTATGCTATTTATGGGAGCTTCATACTATTTTACAAACATCTATTAAAAGTTTCAGCTTGTTACATGACATTAACTCAGTCAATACCGATTTCCATTTATCACTTCACTTACTGGCCTTGGTTTAGAAATATCCAGTCTAAGGAGCATGATTTTCCATCTTTCCAGGAAAAATACTGGTAAGTCCTAAATATGGGCTGCCTGAGTATTGAAAAAACATCAGACTTTCATAGAATTTACTTTAGTCCAAACAATCATTCACCAAAAACAGTAATTTTCCACACATTGTCTACTTCTGATACTGTGTGTTTTATCAAGTGTTCAGTGAATAAAATATAGTCTAATGAACAACAAAAATATAATGAAATCACAGCAATGACCAAAAATTACACTTACAAATCATATATATAATTTTCAGATTTCGTCTAATGAAATGAAATTTCATTGTTTTCAAACTATAAATCATTATACCTGCTCATATCTACGGTTGAAACCTGGCTTCAGAAGTCTGCACTCATAGCAGGTACACATTATCACAATCTTGCAAACTAAGGCATGGAATGTTGCAATAGCCATCCCTGAAAGACATCCATGTTTGCACAACAGCTGGATAGATGTTCCAGGGATGAAAGCAAGAAGACAACTTTATTAAAGGTGATAACTCATTCTATATCAAATCTATGTAGATTCAATATATTCCTGGCTTCTCAGCTGGGACACAAATGCTAACCTGTTTCCATCACACAAATGTCCAGAGACAGAGCATAGAGTATTTCACACACTGGCATGGAGAATGATAGTTTTCCTTTTAGATGCATTACCAATAAATACAGTGATACAAACCAAGTGATGGACTGAGTTTAAAACAACTAAGCACTATCCACTTAAGGATATCTTCTTCATAGCCCCCTATTCCAAAAAGAACTGACACTAGCTTATGAAAGGAAGAGAGATCCTTTGGATATAATTAATGCAACCTTGAAATCTCAAATCTCTCCTTTTAATGCGAGCTCATAATGGAATCACATACACACTGAACAAAAAGGAGTGAAAATTAAGTCTGTGAGGTCTGCTTGCAGCTATCATACTGTATAATGTGATACAGGACCATTTACAGACTTTGGCTCAAGTTGTAAGAGACAGACCACTCATGTAACATTGGAAAAGAAAGGTAATTGAAATCCAGGACAAGATAATATTGTAAGTCTCTCACCATTAGGAATTCATCAACCATGCTAGTAAATATAGTCTTCCTGCTATGTCTGGTTTTTAAACTGGACTGACATGGGTCAAATAGCTTGAGAGAACCAAGATGAAACTCCAAATTAATATGGACTGCATTCTCAAGTACCATCCAAAGAAGAGGATGTTAGAGACTGTACAATCGTTTTATGAATCTCGCAGAGCACTAATTATTTTTTGAGGATAGGGGTTATAAGAGTAACATTTAAATTAGATGGAAAACTCATAATCCTCAGTGATCATTGAACAGTATGGAAAGAAGCCAGACCCAGAAACACAAAGTAATATTACAAGGACAACAGGGTTGTAAATTCTGGAGATTATTTGATAGCCCATTGTAGACATCCATTGAGACAAAGTCTCCACACTGTTGAAGACCAATAGAGCACATATTTGCTAAAAATGAACTTGCATTTCTATTAGCAAATTGTGGTGTTAAGTGGTGTTAAAGTAGAATCATATTTTGTATATACTGGATGCACTTTTGTGATTAACATCTCCTCCTCATACTTCAAAAATCCATCAACATAGTTGGATTGCATAGTTGGAGATGGTCTACATTCCAGCCATGTCTGCAAGGCTTGAAACTCCACACTACTCCCTATTAGGCTCACTGAAAACCTACTCAACTTCAAAGCTAAACTAAAACAACTCCACTTTAATTATTGGATATTATGTTCTTACACTCCAGGATAACATCTGAAAAATAAATTTCTCGCATTTCAACCAACTATAGCCACATGTTGCTGTATTACACACTATAGTTTCTTTAAAATTATCTTAGTCCATGTTGTATAACACTAAAACTGTAAGCTATCACTAGCCTTAGACTTCGACTTCAATGTCTGTTCTACTTCTCTTCTGCACACACTTTAAATCTGCCAAGTAGCAGTGCTACCATAATAAGTGCTGTACTTCAAATTCTCTTGATCCATCTTGGTAATGAAACTGCAGCATTGTTTAAACACTCCTGTAATCCATTATTCCTAATATGCATTAAGAACACTCAGCACATTTTTTGTATTACAATGTCTTACTATAATGTAGTAATGTATAATGTCTTTAATGTCTTATGTATTATTGTTATGCAAATATAATACCTTAGTATTTTCATAGAATGCAAAAACGAGATACCAGAATAAATTGTTCTTTAACTTTACATGTAGGCAGCTATTCTCCGCAGGATTCCACTGAAAATTCATCAAGTGCCCTTACAGTGCCCACTTAGACTTTCCTGGCAAGGAAAATAAATGAATAAACAGAGATACACTACTTGTTTAAAATATTACTTCTAAAAGCCAAATTGAAGCTATAAGAAATTGGTGTCCTGAACAATGATAGGGATAGCCATGCTAGAGTTTCCCTATGCGATACCTTAAACCTCCTGTAATGGAGACCCATGGGATATATGCAAATGACCCCTTAAGAACATCAAATGTTTATGCTACACAGCTTCTGAATTCCCATGACAGTTTTACTTTTTAAGCCTTTATGGCTCCATTCAGACCAATGGGCATTCAAAAGCCATTTAGCTGAAATACTTCTTGGCATTATGGGATCATTTGCATATATCCCATGGGCCTCTATTAAAAAATCTTGAAGATTATTGTATTTTGGATTAAAGGAAGAACTACTGATTACATAATTTAATTGCAAAGGGCAGTTATGTCTGTGATTTTGCAAAGTAATACTCTTTATATTTTTCTTCAATAATATTAGGCAACTCACAATTCAGACCTGAGCATTTGGCAAACCAGACTAGACTCATATTACAGTTCTCAGAAGTGGTTTGTCTCCTCAAGAATAAACCATATAACTAGATCTCGTCTATTTATACAACAAAATCTTTAAACATTTTGGAGTTACTGAATACAGTATCCAAAAAAGTGATCTCTGTAATATTATCCAGTTGTGTGATCCCTAGTAAATGAGCTTCTTGCAAAAGTTAAAACTTTCCCTCATAGGTTCATAGGTTCATAGGTTGGTACTAGGCTATCATCCCTAGGGCCTATATAAGCCTAGCCATAACAATTCCCTGGCTATTTCTTCCCACACTATTTACTTCCCTGGACCCCTGTCTAGCAGGGCGACTGATATGATAGATAGAGAAGAAGCTGCAAAAGCTAGGGTAGAGATGGGATATAGGAGAAGGAAGAGTGGAGAATAAAAGGGATAAAAGTTGATGGGTACAGGCAGTGGTGCTGGATTATGGGTCAGGTGTAAAGAATTGAGAGTGGAAGCTAGAAAAGAATCCAAAGAGGTATTATTAATCTAGAAGACTTGTGTCAGCAAGTGAAGAGCCGGACTAAGAGTCTAAATTATGTGGAGGTTGATGGAATAATGAGTAAATGAGAAGTTATGGGAAGTGTGCGTCCCATGTCTCTTTGAGACATAGCCCATACCAAAATTTCATTGTTGTGAGTCCAGTTTTTCAGTGACATTGCCAACACAGTGATACACAGCAAGTGACTATATATGTATATATTTATATATGGGTCACCTTTAGAATCTCAAAATACTAAAAGTTCGAATGTTACAAGATCAAGCCCAAATGCTCAAATCTTGTAAGTTCAAAAATATACACAAAACACCTGTTTTGGCAGGGGGGCAGGCCCCACTACACCCCCCCACCCTGCTACTTATATATTCCAACGCTGAGGTTGTAGTAGATTTATAGATATATGTGATCATGTATGTGTGTGTGTGTGTGTGTGTGTGTGTGTGTGTGTGTGTGTATATATATATATATATATATATATATATATATATATATATATATATATATATATATATATATATGTGCACACACACACACACACACACACACACACACACACACAGAGATATATATATATTTATTTATATATATATATATATATATATATATATATATAAGAAAAAAATGAGCATCTGTAACTAGTTAGTGCTTATCTGGATCCTAGCCTGGGAGTTAGTGGACATAAGTCTAATACAAGATATACCTCCCCATATGCACACAGACAGACACACACACCCACACACATGCAAACACACACACATACACACACACACACACACACACACACACACACACACACACACACACACACACACACACACACACACACACACATACAGATTCATACACAACTTGCACACTTTCAGGGAATTTAGAAGAACACCATTTCAAATATGGCATGTCTTTCTGATTTAGTAAAAAACTGTAGAAACTAGAGCAACAAAAAAAGTTCATATAGACATCAGGAAAATATGCAGTCCACTTACAAAAAACTTCCATAATGACGACAAAACTGAGCAAGCAAGCATTTGAGGCAGTTATGCCAATGACTGTACTACTGTACCAAATGGGTTGCCATGAACAGCTTTTTTTTCTTTGTCAGCCACTGTATCATAAGAACCACATCACTAGTGCTAGAAATATCCTGTGATGCCATTTCAGCCACAGAAAGGAAGCAGAGCAAGTATATGGTTAGTTATGTAGGAATAATTGTTTTTCACAGACACACAATGAGTTGAACATAACTAATATCAAATGAACTGAAGGTCCTGGCTGGAAAAAGTATTATCAATTACCTCACTATTTATTTATTTGACATTTGTTAACCGGGATAGTCCATCTGAGCAAAAGCCCTTTTTCAGTGGAGGCCCGGAGAGAAAAGCTCCACAGTACAAATATCAGTGCTTAGCACTTTGACACAACCATGACCCCCCCCCCCACACACACACACACAACAACACACACACACACACACACACACACACAAACACACACGCACACACACGCACACACGCGCACACACGCTCGCACACACACACACACACACACACTCACTTCTAAAACTATCTCCTTGCTGTTGCAATGCATTTTAAGAAATCTGTAACAGTGAGCCTCCCTCACAACCACAGAAAAGTCCTTCATTCAATACATGAGAAACTACTGTGGATCTCCATATAGAGAATAAACACATACTGCACTGTAAGACACACAAGCACACATTTGATTTAGCTTAGTGCTGTATTATTTTACTATTGATTTGCAGTAAAATATATACAATAATTGGTTGTTATCCTTCTACATTTACACAGATTCCACACAATCACAATACCATTTACTTAATGTTGGAGTTCGTAGGATTTTAGCCTTGCTTGTGCCCCTCCTGGAACAGCCTCACGCTGCCTGTTGAGACCAACTTAACCATCTGAGAAGCCATGAACTAGGAAAATAGCAGATGTTTTCATATTCATCTAAAATATTTCACTTGTGCTTCGGTTTCAATTTTCTCCAAGTTTATCTTAATGAGTAGTTCTGTTAGCCTTACTGTTATCACCATCTTGGGTAGAAAGGCATACTTTGTACTTGTTCAAGACATAAAGTACTGTTGGTTTATATAACATTTCAGAATAACACTTTTCTGATATTTGATCAGTCTGAAATATTCTCAGAATTGCTAAAATTAACTACAATCTAAAATAAAGATTGGTATTATGTTACGAGAAAATATTGCATTTGTGAAGTTTTTAATTAAAACCAATGTAGTCCAATAAATAGTTCATAGATGGAATGCATGCACATTACTATGGTACAAATTCACAATTAATCATTTACTATATTTTTGACCATCTTAGATTTAGTGTTCTTTAGGAGAAATACAACTTTCTTATCCGTTACCATTAATTTCGTATGAGCTTCCTTCACATCTTTTATCCTAAATTCTCAAACTGAAGTAGAATATTCTGCCTTTTTTCTTTCATCAATACAGCTTTCGCAGCATTTCTGGCATCTTATCTTCTGCATTTGCAAATCTGCATAGTAATTTGTAGTATTGTGCTTTCTGTTATCAGTTTAGACAGTTAGGAGTTCATATTCACTACATCAGCAAAACAGAATCACTTGAGCTGCCAGCCAAGAAACCAATTACTGAACAAGAACTTTTTCTGTCTGTTAGATCATTTAAATCAGTTGCAAGATTAAAAACTCTGCATAGGCATAGGTGTTTTAAATCTGTTTGCCTCAAAGTGCTCTTTAGACAAGTCAGCACTTCAGAGCTCATATTTGTGTTTGCATTCATTCATTCATTCATTTTCACGTTAGTACTAAATATGTATAACTTTGGGTTTGCCTGTGTTAACAGATTGCCAAGTCTATAAGAAAAAATGTAGTTAATTTTTACATAGTGATATGAATGCAAAATCTTTCCCTCAGACTGAGCAACTGTTTTAAATGAAGAACAGAACGAAGCAGCAATAAACGGTATATCACAGCTAGGTGCTTCAAAATTATATAAAAGCAGGATGTCTAACTTCTTAACTATAATACATTGATGCTTAGATTATAAGTAAGTAGAGTGCTTTATTCTTATTCTTTTTAAATACGGTTTATTTTGCTATTTATAAACAAACTGATAAAGAGAGACAAAAGTGAGATAGATCTGAACTACAATAAAAGATGAGCCCAAGTACAAAGTATAAAAAGCCAGGCCTCATTTACAAAAGTCAGTGCTGTGCAAGCCATGTTAGGTAACATGGAAACAGAATGGCAATTATATGAGTATGATGATAGAACAAAAAAGGTAAATCCTTGCTAGCGGTGTTAAATTGTTTTAAATAATTGTATTAACCAAGTTAATCACACTAACCCAAAGGCTCATTTGGAGGTGAGATCGCTGTAAAAATGTATGGTCAGTTTAATAGGAAAGCAAATCAAGTTAAACATCATGTCTTTGAGATTTAGAAGAAAAGAATGTGTACATGATGAAAGATTAATGCAAGCATAAAGCAAACATCCAAATTCTGCACACAGCAACATCCAGAAGCCAAGATTAAGTCCCATTCCCTGCAGACGCACCAGCTGCTGTACTTCAAACGCAGCTAGACTTGTAATAGCTGGGTAGGCTGCTTGGGTATCTGTAGTGAGGAATTGTTTATCCCAAAGGTGTACCGAATATATTCATTTCCTAAAAGAAAGATAAAAAGTTATTAAATCATTTTATTTGATAAGTGTTGCCTAAAAGGTTATGGATGTCTTACCTATTAGGAAAATAGTTGATTTCCACCTGAGTATTACTGCCAGGTAACAGTTCAATGCTTGAAATGAGATTGCATGCACCACAGTTCAAATAAATAATTACTGAAGGTGGTATTTGCTCATGTTCCACTGCATAAGACATAAACGAGGGTGTTTTTCTTTTTTGTCCATAGTATGTTTTTAAGGTCACAGAGCTCACTGCGTCCAGAGAAAAAAGCAATTTGAGTACTGGCCCTGGATTAAGAATAAGGTAAGGGAGGTAGTTTGTTGTTTCATATGATGGTGACTTTGTTCATTTATTGTACAGCTATGAGTATATACTACAAAAATCTGTGAGCTCAGGCTGATTTTGCCAGGCAATTGTGCTTTGAGACATGTACTCTAAATGAATCAACTGCTTTAATTTTTTTCAGAATTAACTTTTTATTTCATTTTCCAAGATTTGTATGTTACAAAAACAGTTAATACATAGTAGAAATAAAATAACAATGGATTAACATAAGATCAGGTAACACATGTTATACTGTAATTCACGGTTTCCTGTGAATTTATCCTTGCTGGTGCAACATTTTAACAAACTTTAAGCAAAAGAAAGAATACATTTTCCTTTCTGGCAAGCTTTATCCAATGGCAGAAACATCCTGTAATACAAAGTGTAATAGGAGTATCAATAAGAGATTAATAGCTAGTTATTTATATAATTATTTACCTTTGACCATTGTTACTTTATAGAGAAAAGAATTATAATTGTATCCCTGTATCTAACAAGGGAAACTATTTACAATATTTACATTATTTACATATGGTTGTCACTCATGAAAGATATTGTGGTAGAGTTTAGAGTTGTATGTAGGTACTAGTGGACTTTGGTATACTTAATGTAGTTAAGATAGCTTAGGTAGAGAATGCTATATATGGTCTCCAGAGATTGTTGGAGGAGGGATTGAAATTTGATGTGTGAGCGGTACAATAAAGCAACATACACTAATTTTAGAGCGGGTCTAGGATAGAATTTCTATGAGCTTTCCCCAGTAATTCTTAAAATAGGTTAGTTTCTTTTGACTCACAGTTTTTAATTTGTTATCCAAAACATATTGAATAGCCACATTTTTGAATTCTGACCAGGAAGTTTTGGATCTATCAAGCCAGTTGAGAGCTATGTAAGATTTAAGTAGTGCACTTAATGTTACTATAATATGTTTGGATTCTAACGTGTATATATTGGGGAAAATGTTCAATATTGACATCTACCATGAGAGGGTAGATTTCATATAGCCTGATTTCTCCAATTTCACTCTTAGTGAGCACCAAAGCTTGTGTAAATTTTTACAAGACCAAAAGATATGTAGAATGTCAGCTATTGTGTTAGCACATGTGGGACAATTTGGGGAGGAATTAGGATCTATTTTACTCAGGAAGAGTGGTGTATAGTAGGCATTGTTATTTATCATGATTTGAGTATAGATTAATTTTTTAAAAGGAGTAAGTTTTGTAGTTATTTGTATTGCCGCTAATTTTTGTTCATTAGTTAATTTTACATTTTGGATCATCCAATAGTTTGAGTGTAGAATTTCATTTTGGTATTTAGTTTGAGTGATTAGTCTATAAGTACTTGAAAGCATTTTGTTTTTTTGTAGTAAATGGGAGGTGAGTTGTTGATATAACTGGAATTCTTGTGGAGTTACATTGATTCCTGATGTCAATTGCTTTAATTTTATTATTTTAAACCATAGGTCACGCAATGAATTAAGTATGAGTATAAAGGAAAGCAAATGAGGAACATGACACAATGCATACTGTAGAAGATATACCCCTGGCTATATAAAAAAATTTCCTAACAACAGTGGTAACAAGGTGGTCAATGGATAATAGTCAATGAAAGTGCCCGAATCCTGAACGACCGAGTCAGTTTTAGTAGGGGTGTTACCTATGTCATAGGAGCATGAGTGACCAGGTTTGCCAAAGGACACAATGCTACATTTCTTGACATTACATTTTGAGGTTGTGACCTAAGGACCACTTGTTATTCTGCATTAGGCCTCACCTAAGCACCACTTTTTATTGTGCATTAGGCCTGACCTAAGCACCACTTGTTATTGTGCATTAGGCCTGTCCTAAGCAACACTTGTTATTGTGCATTAGGCCTGACCTAAGCACCACTTGTTTTTGTGCATTAGGCCCTACTGGAGAATCCAGTGGTATTTATGACAGCTCCAAGACTGCCATCATCAGCAAACTTCATCAACCACAGTGCCTTGTGTCAGTCTTGTTGTCGGAGAAGTAGATACCAAGCTGGACCGGTCCAAGTACAGATCCCTGGGGTATGCCACTGGTACCTATTCTTTTGGTTGAGACTGTGCTTGCAGCACAGTCTGGTTTCTGTCACTGAGCCAGTTTGATATTCAGTGGGTAACACAGAAGTTAACATCTAGTTTCATTAGCTTATCAGTTATGCTGGAATGTGAAATGGTAACAAAGCAGTACTTCCAGCACAGCTACACTTGTAATAGCTGGATAAGCTGCTTTAGTATCTATACTGAGGAACTGTGTATCCCAAAGGTGTACTGAATGTATTAATTTCCTAAAAGATAGAATTTTGCAAGTTTTGCCAATTCCAGGTACACAATGTGAATTAATTTCCCTGAGGCCCATGCCTCTGTGAATTGTTCAAAAAGTGCACGAGGTTTAGAAGACAAAATCTGCCTTTAACAAACCAAAACTGGTTAGGATCTAGGTTTTGAAGATTGCCTATATTTTTGTTAATGAATTCCATAATATTGTGCTTCATTGCCTTACAGATAAAAATGGTGAGGTTTATGAGTGTATAGTTTCCAGTATCAGTAGTGGTCTCCCTTTGTGGAGATGATGTCTACATCGATTTTCCATATGCCTGGCATGAATCCAGGCTGAGACTGAATAAACTTAAAAATGAATCAGACAGGAAAAGTTTAGAGTTAATAAAAAGACAGCCTGTTACATTATCCAAGCCCATGGAACCAGTGTTCCTAGTCATGGAGGGAACACTCAGGACTTGCTCAGAGGTGACTGGGGAGGCATAGGCATACTAATCTGCCATGGATAATTGGGCAGAGACAGAGAAGTAAAGTTTGAGATGAATCTGTCGACTAATGTGTTGGCAGTGTCTTCAGGGGTTGAGAATGTGGTGTTATTTTGGATTACTTCAGAACACCATTGGGTATTATTTCTGAGGTTCCTGACAGCTTTGTGATTATCCGTAGCTTGGATGGGAATTCTCAATTTGCACTTTCTTTTGTTGATCATTTTGAGTCGTCCTCTAGCTAATCGGGTGTCAATTTTGCTTTTACAGGCTATGAGTTTATTCCTTTTATTGTATGAATCGGTAATAGTCAGATTTCAACAAATTATTATATTTGTCACTCTGTTTATATGTAATGGTGATCAAGGCCTCATTGCAAACCTAGAGGCAGCCATAGAACGTATCCATGAATAAGGCCGCATGTGATGTGGGGTGGTCAAGGTAAGGAAGGTGTTTGGATTTCATCAAGTCATCGGTTAGCTGTAGTAGATTTGCCTTGGTGTAGTGTTTGAAGAAATTGAAGTTATGAAGTAGGTCAAGTCTTGAACTTAAGATAAGTATTACTATGCAGTGGTCAGATCTGACCAGTGATTTGCTAACAATAGGTGCTGAGCATAGGGGCTAAGTTAGTGAGAACCAGGTACAACATTTTAGAGCTCCACACCAGTGTTTGGACTAGTTGGTCTAATGAGTTGGCATTAATGAAGTCCAGGAATCTTTGTGCATATTTATTTGCATAGTGTAGGTTCCCCAGTTAATCAAGAGGTAGTTGAAATCACCCAAGGGAACAGTATTGGTCTGTATAGTGAGGAATGTTAATTTGTATGGCTATGCCTTGTGGTTTGCTGGGGTATGGAGTGGTTATGGTAGTTGGCAACAATATGGTACTGGGTTTTGTTTATAGTGAGAAGGATGTGAAAGAGATAAGGTCATTGCCCTGCATAATGAGTCTGGAGGTGAAATGGTTTCTTAGGAACACAGATACACCTGCTCCAGCTACCCCTATCAATTTAGTGTTGGGTTTGAAGGAGGAGCAGCCATTAAATCCTTCTCTTGAGATGCTATCACCATTCTGAAACCATGTTTCACTAAATATTCATGAATCTCTACAGTAAGGACAATCCCAAAACTCAGGATGAAAGTCTCACTCAACACAAAAAAACAAATCCAACAAAGAGAAGATTAGAGACAAATGATGGCTCCAGGTTCCAAATAAAATCCAAAGAAGTTTTATTACAATATGTAAGCGCTTTCACAGTGATAAACACTGCTTCCTCAGATGTTAAAACAACAGTAAAAAAAACATCATTTAAATACATCAGACATCATTTCCTGTGTTCAAAAGTGCTAATCAAATAATTAAGCAATTAAAAACTAATCACTTAAATCATATATTAAACACACAAACAGCTAAAATATATGTGTAGATATAAAGATATATATAAAAGAATAAAAAAATACATACATATATATGTGTACGGTTCCACTTGAAATCATTGAATTACCATTTCATCGAATTGCTAATCATCGAGACCAAATGGTCGAAAACTCCTTTCACCGAAAACTCATATCATCGAATCTCAAGCTAATTAATTTAATATTTTAGTTTAAATTTTACTTATCTGTGTGGCGCATTCTGATGATGAAACACATTTGGAGTTCCAGTTTTCACCCTTTAGGTGTTTCGCTCTGTATGTACATCAACCTTTATATGTCGATGTACATACATTCGCTATTTAGTCCTTTCAGGGTTTTAATATAGACCCCCCCCTCCCTGACCCCTACATACCTTATACTACTGTCAATTAATTATTAATACTCAGCATGAACTATTCACACACTAAGCTTTCTTTGTAAACTCCAAATCTCCTGCCTTACATTGCCTCCTGAACTTTTTGTAACCTTCTAGCATCTGCTATATCTGATGTGTAACTTTCTAGCATCTAGTATACTCTGTGTACTAAGCACTTCATTGTTAAACTTTTTTGGCTAAAACTTATAACTTACTTTAGTTTATTAATCCTCTTGTTTTGAGTACTGCTTTACCTGAAACAATATTTGTATTCGAGTACTGCTTTACCTGACAAAAATTTGTATTTAATCTGTAACTACTAAAATACCATTATTTGCTATTGTTATTGCATTGTACATTGTTTGGAGCTTTTCTCCCTGGGCCTCCACTGAAAAAGGGCAATAGCTCAATCGGAAACTCCCGGTCAACAAATGTAAAATAAATAAATAAAATGAATAAATAATAATCTATTTTGTTTCTAAAGTTTCTGTTCTATTTCTGATATCACCAATTCTCCCATCTAGCTTTGTTTTTTCTAGGGCCATAAACTTAAAGTGGCGCATGTCATCTTTCCCAATAATATGTCTAGCTTACAAGCTGATCCTTTCCTGGCTTTTCTCCAATTTTAAAATCCAATAACAAATCCAGCAGTTTGTCCAACAGTACATGATGCAGGCTCTACAATATTTTCAGAAAGGCAAGGCCAAGATGCACTTTGTATAGTATTAATCAAGAAAACAAAGGAACCAATGAAAAGCAAGTCAAATCTGAAGTCAAGCCAATTACTTTAACTTACCCAGTACAGTCTAACTTTCATTTGGATCAAATCACTACATAAATCCAAGATGGTCACTATGCCAGGCCAAACAGATTACTGAAAACAGAAAATAAATTGCAGATTTATTCAAAGTAGAAAATAAAATACAGAAACGGTATTTATTTTTTATTTTACATTTGTTGACTGGGATAGTCTGACTGGATACATGTCTATTTTCAGCGGAGGCCCAGGGAGAAAAGCTTCACTTATGACTTTCAGAACAGTTACATATTTATTATGACAATAAACTTTTTGAACATATATACATAGTGAAAGTCATTGTTACAGATAAACATGTTTTCTTCAGCATTATACAAAAACAGAGAGTTACTTTCTTCAAACTGGAAAAACATTATAGAGTTGAATAAAATACATATTTATGACATGATTATATTGTATGTGTTAGTCAGGATTAGCACAATGGCAAAGCCATCTAATTTTTAGATACTGTTTTAGGCTTTTCTTGAATTGGGTTAGAATTGGCATGAAAGTAAGAGTTCAGCAGGAAATGAGTTCTAGGCTTTGCCAACAGAGTTAGTATAGAGGGAATCTCCAGCTGAGTTGTTACTGATTGTTTGAACTAGAATTTTGCTGGATGAGCGTAGCACTTTAAGGTTACTGTAAGGGGTGGTAATGTTTTTCAGTACAGGAGTGTGTTCTGGATGATATAAA
Source organism: Protopterus annectens (assembly GCF_019279795.1). Taxonomy (NCBI): domain Eukaryota; kingdom Metazoa; phylum Chordata; order Ceratodontiformes; family Protopteridae; genus Protopterus; species Protopterus annectens. The sequence goes on along the minus strand of NC_056744.1, from coordinate 466,686,336 downwards.
ATTTTATGGGCTACTATTAACTGACTGAACTGAATTTGGTTAGGCAGTTCAAGCCAGTCTAGAGTCTATAAGTTCAGACAGTGGTGTGTTCGATATGTGGATCTGGCGATATGATTAAAGCAAGTTGCGAGTTTATTTTGTTCGGACTTACTTAGGTTAGTGAAGAGGGTGGATGCATAAAGGAGGGTGGAAATTAGATGTGTCCGGGCAATAACTGTCTTAGCTGTGGAAGTGAGAAAAGGTTTGATTTTGTATAGAAAGCCAAGTTTTTCTTAACTTTTTTGATGGTTTGATTTATATGCATATCAGACTTGAAGTTATTGTCAATAATTACACCTAAGAGCTTGGTATTAACATCTAAGAAGAAAAGGAGGAAGCAAAGGGCTGAAATTATCTCCCTTGCTTACTGTTTTCCAGCTCTGCTGCATTTAAGTTTTACTTTAATACACACATGACCAAGCAGTATCAGACAATGCAGAAAACAGCTTTAAATGACTAAATCAGTAAGGCTTCTTAAGTGCAGACTCAAAAAAAAGTACTTTCCTAGCTTTTCTCCAATTTTAAAATTCACTAGCAAATCCAGCAGTTAGTCAAACAGCACATGATGCAGGCTCTGCAATCTTTTCAGAAAGGCAAGGCTGAGCAGATCACTGTGCAGTAAGTATTAATCAAGAAAACAAAGGAACCAATGAACATCCCAAGGTGGCAAGTGAACAGATTTTATTCTAGGTGGCACTTTAGTTTTAAAAGGCAATAGCACAACAACAAACAAATTATTTCAACAGTGCACCAGTTAGCAGTAAGGCAGAGTGAGATATGCATGCAATTAAACCATACATTCACCCCCTTCCCCAGAACTCAACTGAAAAGGTCTTGACATCCAAACATGCACAACGAAGGCAATATCAATAAGCAGTAAAGCTTTTATAATGCAGTAATACAAACCCGGAAAAAAATGCAATGTCATTGAGGGGAAAGAAAATGGTTATAATACAACAGTACAGATATGAAAAAGATGCAGTGTCATTGTGTCATTGAGCAGTAAAGATTCTTGAAGGCAGCAGTACTAACACAAGCAAAATGCAATGCCACTGAACAATAAAGATTTGTAATACAACAATACAAATATGAGAAAATGCAATGTCACTGAACAATAAAGAGTCTTTAAGGCAACAGTACTAACACCCTCTATGTCCTTGATCAATCTAACCAGACCAACTATGAGACACTCTATTGTACCCTGTTCACTGGCCAGTGACTACTTACAGTCCTACTGCCAGCATGATGGGGCCCAAGGTTGGAGCTCATATGGATCCCAGTTATTTGTAATCCACAAAGCATTTGGAGGGGGGGATCCACAATCTTATAAAAGTATAAAAATGATGGCCAAAAGCCTCTCACTACTCTCTCATGAATATCCTGGCGAACAGGCACCGCAGTTCCTCCGACAAGAAAAATGGAAAATCACCTGCCAGAACTCTGGTAGTCATCTATGGCATCTCTGCACTAGGCCCAAGGGAACTCCTTTTCTTGCTGAATCATATGCAGGCACAGAATTACCAGTTTCAGACTTCTCTCCTGAATCCACAAAATACCATCATCCAGGATTTCAACAAGAGACAGGCACAAATTGCTACCTCACTTCTCTGTCCCAAAACACTAGAAGAAAAAAAATCCAGTCATGCTGCTAGGCCCTTTTCCCTTCAGGTAATCTTTCAGTCTTCCCTCCTTCAGCTAGTGTTCCAGTCTCCTCTCTTTCACTTTAAAAATTGTCTTTTATATTTCTGAAAAGGAGCTTCACCTTGCGGTATACAGGAAAACTGCAGTCTATTACTTCTACAATGAAATACAGTGGGAGCTACACTAGTTTTGGAAACATGGATATTTGAGTTGTCTCAAGAACCTGTTCCCAAAAGAGGCTTCTTGGACTACCATCCATTTAGGTCCACATTTGTGTATAAAACAATAATGTTGCTGATGGCGTTTCTGTTTTTATTTGAACCACTATCACCTGTAGATTAATCAGCCAGAGCAATGACATTGAACTCATTCACATCCTAATATCAGTAAACAAAGATTTCCTAGCATATTCTACTAACCAACTACAGAAACACCATGACCATGACACCTGCAACTCGAAAAACATATCTTAATAAATAAGAGTCCCTTTCCATTAACCCAAACACCATAAATATGTTCAATGATACCAAGTGCCATCAGTTAAATAATATCTCCCCGACTAATGACACCAAAATAGTCATTCTTGTCATCACAAACAGACCTTGTCTGTCTCTCATCCACTATCATACCCTTAATGTTTAAATCAAATTTCTGCAATGCCTTAGTCATTATGCTGTCTTATTGCAGGTCATCAACCAACCCAGAGATCTTTAGACACTTTTCCAAGGACAATTTGCACTCAATGATGACCTGAGATGGTAAAACAGTCCCACCACACATCAATGACCCTATAGCAGATGCCAACTATATATACCCAAAGTTTATACTACCATCTCAACAAACCCCTCTGGTGGAACTCAGCTATAAACAAACTCTCCAATAAAAGCAGAAAGCTCATGGCCCTAAAGATTATAAGAAAAGCACAGTGTGTTATAATCAATCTGAAATGCATTAACAAAGAACTCAAGAGCAAAACTGAATCCTGCAGAGCTAATCATGAACTTAAAATTATATCAGCAAAGGATAACTACAACACATTCATTAATTATGTAAAGAATCTCAGAAACATTACTCAGCATTATAGAGTTTATTTCTAATGTTGCTGCCCACTCATACCCTGATGATATAGCTAACAAATTTAGCGCCAACTTATTTATTTATTTATTTGTTTCCAGTTTGATGAACAGGAATGTCCACTGAGCTCAGGGAGCCCATTTTCAGTGGAGGTCTGGGGAGAAAAGCTCCATGTTACAAAGTTTAGAAACAGATACAATATAGAAAAGAAGAACAATTTACAATTATGTTTCATGTTAGAGAGCAGGTGTAATTTCATAGGTACATGTTACCTTTAGATACAGACACAATATTATTAATGAACAATTTACAGTTACATTTCATGTTAGAGAGCAGGTGTAAATTCTTAGGTACATGGTACAAATTTGATATTTACAATATGTACATGTGTGTGGTAGCCTATAGATCATAGCTAGAGAGGCTAGTAATCATAGCTGGAGAGGGGTTTAGCGATGGAGAGAGAAATATAGGACGAGGTGGGGAGAATGCAGTCACATTTTCTGTTAGAGTAAAAGTAGGAATGTAACTGAGATTTAAAGTTTTCAAAGTTTGCACAGGTCCTTAGATAGGAAGGAAGAGAATTCCATTTTTTTGCTAAGGAAAAAGATTGCAGGACTTCTCCCCTGTGTCTCCTCTAAACTTCCCAATAAAAAAATATCTAGTCCATACTCTCCCTTCCTTGAGCAACTGACTCTGACCTGATACTAAAAATACTTTTCAAGACCAAATACCAGTTCCATTGTTTCAGATAACATACTACAATGTTTCCCATCAGTATAAATGCCTCAGTCAGACTTCATCTTTATTCAACCACAACCTCTCCTTAGTAACATACCTGATGCCTAGAGCTGTCACAGTCATCTACAGGAGACGACCCATGATGGACCTTGGCAGCAGTACACCTATTCACCTCTAGCATCATTTGCAAAGTGATTATCATCATTATTGTCTTCATACAAGGATATAGGGAACCTACATTTCCTAGACCCTAACCAATTTGTTTTTGTAAAGGTGGATTATGCCTATTAAACCTATATGACTTTTTTGAAAGAGTCACCTAAGCAGTGGATGAGGGTAATTCCATGCACACAACTTACCTTGATATAACTAAGGCTTTCGACACTATATCCCACTCTGACATATCACTGATAGATGCTACTCTATCAGACTAAAAGGCACACTATTCTCCAAGACACTTGTCACCAGTAATGCAACGCAGGGTTCTGTTTTTGGGCCATTTCCATTTCTCTGATGTCAAATATGACATTAAACATCTCTAGTTGATCCAAGTTCACAGATGATTACAAACCTGGAGTTAACATTCCTCCCTGAAGACACCTGGATCCTGAAATGGGCCCTGACTTGGACAAACTTGAGGTTTCAGGATGACAGTCTAAAGCTGAATGCCAATAAAAGTAGAACTGTACATTTTGGGAAGCAGGATCTCTGGCACGTGTACCATATAACCAATACATCATATAACAGACACTGTTATTAGAGATCTAGGTACCTTCATGGATGGCAAACTCTCTTTTGACCACCATGTATCTGCTGTCATGAAGAAAGCCTTCTACCTTATGCAGTTCATTTCTAAGGGCATCTCCTCTCATTCAACAGAAGTCTTCATTCCCCACAACCACCCCTCATCAGGCTACTATTAGAATACAATGTGTATTTTGCCATTTGATATATATCTGTTCAAACACCTAATCCATTCACAAAAATAATCTTGAGTATAACCTATCTGTCATAAGCAAAGTATCTGAAAGACCTGCCTGTATTCTATATCCACTACAGACCCTATAACTCCAACAAGGTGATCTGTATTTGTGCTAAAAAGCTGAAAATGTCACAATCCTGCCCGATTTACTATGTAACTGCAAAACTGTTAATAACACAAATACAAGATAAACAGACCTAAGTCTATAGTACTATATAAGCATACCCTGTTGGCATGACAGGTATTGCTCCCAAACAATTCCCTGTCTGTCTTCAACTCTAACTTTGCTGAATGAATGGGAAACTTCAAATTTATCCCAGGCCTAGACCCACCATCCTTTATTGAATGGGGAAGAACTATTTGGGAACTCCAGTGAAATTGTAATGGCTAGACCAAAAAAGGCTTAACTGGTTTATTGAGTAACAACATATTAACCCAAATCAGATGTATACTATAAGCATAATCCCCCACATGTCCCACACTCATCCTAGAGTTGGACTGTAGTAAATTGTAAAAATATTTAGGATAAAAAAATGTGTGATTTGACTGAATTGCTTGCAACAGCTATAAAGAAAACAACTTATGTTGCTGCTGATCTAAATGATGTGCTGTCAATTTCAATGTATAGTATACATACTCCTGTTTTTTTTCCCATTTACATACTGTTTCCAGCCTGCTATTTTTAAACAGTTTATTTTTCATATACTTATTTTACTTTGTTTATTTGTAAACTGTATAAACCCACAAAGCACAAATATGCCACTTTTTCAGGGATGATCCAAGACAAGGTTTTGATTAAGTGACATGATCAGACTCAGAATGCAAATGTCGACTGTGCAAAACAAGGCCAGGGTTATAGGATTAAGCTTGTTAGCACAATGTAGCTTTAATCCTCTGTGCTAAACTGCTGAAATATTAAAAAAAGGAAATAACAGTTAAGCTTGAGAATATATAAGAGATGCAGTTTTACTTTTGACTTAAAATGAATCTGTAGCCACATAGTTAAATAAGGTTAGAGACAGAAATGATAAGGGTGACATTGTCTGAAGGATTAAGGTGCTTCTGCTAATTAACGAGAAGGTCTTGGATATAGTAAGAAGAGACTATCAGAAACACTACTGAAGAAGGATGGGAAATAAAAGAGGTTCTGGAAGTCAGTGGTTATAGGAAAAGAATCAGAGGAAATTGGAAAAGTAGCTAGTGCCATTCACCGATGGCCTGAGAATGAATAAGCATTCTTTCATCAACTATGCTTCAACTAAATGAAAGATGTATTGCCCAAAAGGCAGTACCTTGCTATGCAGTAGTTAATGAATACAGGCAAAATGTACTGTTTTTGAATTGTTATGAGGCATAATTCATTAGATGTTTATGTTACTAGCAAGCTGTATAAAACTGCAGCAGTTCTATGGATGAAGACGAGGCAGTGCACTGGAATTTTTACTACTTTACTGCAGATATGTCTAAATCTGGGAACACAGAAACATATCGTAAACCCCTTGCCATGTTTGTACTTACAACGTAGATCATGAACTATCTAGGAAATATACCTCTCAGCCTCTTAATGTAAGAAAACTAGACAAAGTCAAAAATAATAAGGGGACAAAGGCCCAAAAATTGAGACAGATTTAAATGTTGTTCTTATAAACTTAGAAAGTTGCTAGAATAACAGGTTATGCATCAGGGTATGAAATCTGAAACTCAAATGACTGTCATTACTTAGAGACTTCAGTTCTCAACAACTTGCCAGAAAATGAATTTTTTTAGGACAAACAGACCAAAAATATGAGTAAAAAAATGGACATTCTGAAAAAAATCTGAAAGGATGAAAGACAGGCAGAGAAATCTAAACCAAGAAGATGCACATACTTTACCTCATCTGTGTGCATGGTATGCCGCCCAAGATGCAACACAAATTAGCACCATATACCTTCAAATAGTGAATAAAATGCTCTTTATTATATTCTTCTAAGATAATAAGACTGTCTAAAAGGACAAAATGAAAACTTTTTCAGATATGAAAATTGATTTCAGTGTCACAACATTTTCTACAGTACAGCTTAACATATGTAAATATATGTCAAAATTTACTATGTTTCAATAACTTTCTTTAACTTGTCCCAGGAGCAGTACCACCAACAAAAAATCTCCATTTATGTTAGTGAAGATGATAATTGAGAACAAAAGTTCAAATGTAATACTATCCTGATATCTAGTGGGCAGTAAAACAAATTCAAATATATTTATTTTGTCCTGGAGAACATAATACTCCCATTTTCACTAGCCACATCAGTTCCTTCTTGGAAAGGAAACTAAAGCAAGTTAAGCCATGTAAGATGGTGATCATTTGGAAGTTTCTTAGAATCTAATGCAGTTTTTTAGGGGGTGGCTTTTAGACTTCATATTTTTATCTGTTGTACCAGATTATGTTTATGCCACTCCCCTGGATTTACTAATCTTCCGTGCAGGACTAGCTTAGTCCTGCACGGAAGCGGCTGTTTAGAAGCAGGATGGCAGAGCCCCATGCATATTACTGAAGGCGAGCTGCCTGAGCTCCTAATCTTACACAGAGCATGTAAGAGTGCAGGGGGTGTGTCTGAGAACAGAGTTTTCAGAATATACATGCCCCTGCAATGAAGAACAGCAGAAAGGCCAAAGGAATGAGCGAGACTGCTCATAGGTGTCCGCATATCCCCAGCAACATCTCCCATGTGTACAACAGCAATACAAATCAAATAAACAAACCTTTTTTTTTCATGAATCTGATGAAAGCTAACCTTAGGTGAGCGGGTTTGCCCATCGCTTAGCTACGGTTAATGCAGCTTAAATCCCTGAAGAGGATAACAAGGAAGATATATGCAAATGAAACAGTATAGCAATGGTATAGTGGGCAGAGCATGTGCCTTCCAAACAGGCATTTCTGGTTCAAGTCCCACTGCAGCACATTCCATTTTCCATGGCAAATCACGTTATGAACAATATTTTAATTGCATAACCTAGGAAATATATATTTGTGAACTGGAGTACTGCATTAAATGCAGATGTGAGGTGTCAGTGTCATAATGTTGCAAAGTCCTCAGATAAGCACATGTTCCCCATACAGTATATGTACACAGGAATCATGGATACAAATGGAGGGTAAACTGTGTAATGAATGACAACTCCATACAACTTCCAAATCCCCCACCTTCCCAAGAACCATTAGTTATTACTATCTAAATCAGTGCAATTGTAAGCAGGAGTAAGCACTAGTAAGCAAATGTAAGCACCAATAAGCAGTAGTAAGCATATTTAAGCACTAGTAAGTGAGTGTAAGTCCATTTGCACGGGATAAGCAATGCGCACACAGGTTAAGCAATTTTGAAGCTAACTCTCTGTAAGCATATTTAACTGGATGTTAGCATTGCTTACCCTCATGCAAACCCACTTACAACTGCTCAAAAGTGCCTTAATCACTCTGTATCCAACGGCCCTTGTTCTGCTCAGCATCAAAATAAACAGCCTTACAGGTCTTGAACCCAGGACCCTATAGATTACAGTCACAGCAGTTAACCACCAAGCCATCACAGCAGTTCAGAAGAATAAGGAATCACCAAACAAGTCCTCACTATGGTAAAATCAAACTGAACCTGTGAAAGGAATCAGTATACAGTCATATGTTCTATAACCCACTACATAACATAAATATGTGAACTGGAGTACAGCAGTAAGCCCAGATTTGAGGTGTAATTGTAATAGAGTGTTGAAGTGCCTAATAAAACAAAAGGACCCCATACATTGTATGTACACATGAATCATGGATACCAGGCATATATATAAGATGTAATGAATAATAAATCAATGCCAAAAATAAAATATAATGCAAAGTCTAATGTAAGCAACGCTAAGTATTGCACAGGCCAGCTTAGGAGGTGTAAGCAATGTGTAGGCCAGCTAACTCAATGTGCCCAGTGGAATACCCCTTTAAACAATGCCAACCTTAGGTAAGCAGGTTTACCCATAGCCTAGCTTTTTCAAAACTGGCCAATCACGGAAATGTGTGGGAAATCAGCCCGACTTAAACCCAACAGGCAGGAATACATCTCATAACTGGTTGTAGCTTCCCCTTGCAGGCATAATGGCAGAAAGGGGAGAAGGTGTGCACTTCCGGGTGCAGTGCTGGTGCATCCAGGAGTCCAGAGTCATAGCAGGACTCCTTGTCAAAGACCATCAGCAGAGACTGCTGCAGGGCCAGTACTAGGGTTCCCAATATAAGGCAGAAGCCTGGGACTGTCTCACCCGTGACCTCACCAGTGCCACTGGCATACCCTGAACTGGTGAGCACATCAGGCATCACTATGCTGACCTGAAGTGGCATAAGGGGGACCTCTTGGAGCAGTGGATCCAAGAGGCTAGAATGACAGGGGCTGTCCCAGCTGTGTGTAAGTATCACTCCACTATGTGTGTAATAATTGCCAGCTCATGTATATCATGGATATGTATGGCTAAATATTCCTATAAATGTCATCCACAGCTGCAAGTGAGCGGGCCGTGAACCAGGAGGCCAATGGAAGTTGCCTGGAGAGGTTGTGACACAAGGCAGGTCAGTAATACTCATGCATGTACTGTCATAGGAAATAAATCTAAAAGTATTAGTAAATTAATTGCCTGTATAAAGCCTGTATTGTTTAAGGCAAGTACTGCATACACCAGAGAATATGGCAGGAAGAGTCGCATATAGTTTGTAAATAAAAGCATAATAGCTTGACAATTAAGGTCTAACTGCTGGACTGCATGTGTATACTCTGGTATCATATGGTAATGTAAATTTGCAATTACGTAATAGTACTATTGTATTAAGCACTGTTACCCACACGGTGCACCATAAATAGAATGTGTAGGAATGCCCGTATATGACTGGTGTAATCTCCAAAGACCATTTAGTCCAACTGAGAGACACAAAGAAAACAGTGAAAAGGCAGACAACAAAATTAGAATAGCACATGCAACTGAGACGCAAGCTGTTGTATTTTTAGCACACACAACCATGGTTCGAATCCTGGCAGTGGTAGTAGTCTGCATATAGAATCATACCCCACAACTGTACAGATATGTCCAGAATGCCCAGTAAAGTGGCCCATATCTGTTGCCTGTCAGCCTGTCCCCCTGGGAAATCAGTGGGATGATCCCAGACGTATAGGCAGCAAACAGGAAATACAACTGATTGACACACATTTATGAGAACAAAGCTGGCACACTAGCAACTCCCCAAAACCTTATGAGAGTAAGAAGCCATGTATGTCCCATTTATACCCCCATATTGTCAAGCTGTGGCCAGAGTTTGTACAGTAACAGAGTGAGATGTATGTGCGTAATAGTAATGTGGAATCTGGTACTGTGTGTGGCAACATTCAGGTAGTGATAACAAACATTTCTCCAACAGGTCTGTCAGATACCAACACTGTGCTCAAAAATACAAGAATGATACCCTGTACTGGTACTGTTTACTTTGGTATTGTGTGGCATTATGACTGATGCAGTTGCTCTGAATAATAAGGTATTACTCATCACTGTTGCCCACACTGTCCTGCAAAATATAACTGTCTAGGAAATCTTGTATAAGAGTGATGTAATACATCGACAGAATGCAAAACCACAGGAGAATTATAAGACAGAAAGCAGATAGCAGATATACAACAATATCGATATAGCACACACAACTCTAATGGACAGTGTTTAAGTTGTAGCAGACACAGCCATGGCCTGAATCATGGGAGTGGAAGAAGGCTGCATGCAGAATCATACTCCACAACTGTACAGATAAAACCAGAATGTCCAGTATATGGGCCTATATCTGCTGCCTGTCACCCTGTCACCCTGTCCCCTGGGAAGTCTGTGAGATGATCCCAGATGATTAGGCAGCAAACAGGGAATACAACTGATTGTCACACATCTATGAGAACAAACCTGTCACTCTAGCAACTCCCAAAACTGTTATGAGAGTAATAAGCCAAGTATGTCCTATCTACACCCCCATGTTGTCAAACTGTGACCAGAGTGTGTACAGTAACAGAGTGAGATGTATGTGCATAATACTAATGTGTAATCTGGTACTTTGTGTGGCAACATTCAGGTAGTGCTAACAAGCATTGCTCCCATAGGTACATTGGATACGAACACTATGCCGAGAAGTAAAAAAGCTTGATACCCTGTGCTGATACTGTTTACTCTGGTACTGTATGGAATTGTGAGTGTTGCAGTTGCTCTGAATAATAAAGTATCACTGATCACAGTCACCCACATTGTGCTACATAATATAACTGTGTAGGAAAGACAGCATAAGTGTGTGGTAAGTCACTAAAGGTTGAAGAGGGCAATAGTCTAGATATGTCCCGGTTCACCTGCATGTGGTCAAGACATGGCCAGAGTCTGTGCAGAAAGAGATGTATAGCTATGTGCACAACATCAACCTGGAATCTGGGAGTATGTGTAGAAACAGTTAGTGTTAACAAACATTTCTTCCACAGGTATACCAGCTAAGAGGTGTATACTGCAGGTAAAACCAGTTCATGTATAAAGATGAAGACAGCCATATCACTGTCCAAACTAAGGCTATAGGGTAGTGTAGTAATACTTGTAAAGTACAGATAACAGTACTGACTAGGAAAGTAATGTGGACTACAGGAATATACTAATTGTTAATTGAAATCTTTCTCTCCCCCCACCAAATCTACAACAATAAACTACATACCCACCTCAACTGGTATGTAATGACTTCACTGTTCTGTTGGGACATATGTCCTATTGGTTGATAATTATTTAACTCTGTTTCCATGCATGTGCTATATTGAAATACTGCAACATTGATGGCATGGTGCCATCAATGTACAGGCATGCTGTTCTTATGTATATGTATATATATATATATATATATATATATATATATATATATATATATATATATATATATGTGTGTGTTCCATTTGCTATGCAACTGTTCCGTATCTGGTGTCTGGGTTAATGGAGATATCTATGCATGCTGTTATACCTAACCCTGGAATGTGTTGACTATTACTAACCCACATATGTTGATACACCATAAACACCATAGCACGTATGGGAATGCGGATCCCAGCAGACCCACCTGTCCCACCTCAGCTGGCCGTGGCACAAGGCACCAGCATGTCTGGGGCCCAACCTGGGACCGCCTTGTCCATTGGTCCTGCACCACCTTCGGGTGGAACCTCCACAGGGGATGGGGCTCATCACCCGTCGCCAGGTCCAGGTCATGGTGCATAGCGAGCTCTTTAGGAAGGTCAGAGATCTGCTACAACAACTCGACGGCCATGTGTCATGACTAGAGGGTTGACCTGTGTCTCCGTCTCAGGCCCCTGCACAGCCACCTTCAGGGCTGTGAAGCTGCAGTTGTGATTGCCCATGGGTAGGGACCTCAGTCCCACTGTTTTCACTAGGGGGCTCATGGGCTTCCGATTTCCCAACACCCCTCCCCATCAAGGTGTTTACCCTCACGTGTCATATACTGCCCCTGTATGCGTCTTGTTTGTCTTCTCTGTTAACCTACCCAACCTACCTCCCCAAATATACCTATCCCTCCCCAACATCCCATTCTCACCTGAAAAAAAAGGGCAATCTGTCCCCCCCCCAAAAAAAATCTCTCCCTATACGTAGCTGTCCATTTCGCACACTTGTCCACTGGACACATGTAATCTGGTCTAATTGGCATCACAACATATTATTGTTAACCTCACTCCTCTCTCATGGGTTTGAGTGTCCAACTCTACCTCCAAATTCAGTGTATATGCACAGCTGGTGCAATAGAAGAAATGGGCAGCTGTGGACCTTCCCTACACCCTTCCTGCACATCCCTATCTATTTTCCCTACTGTCTTTCCCTCTTTGTGCCCCTTTTTCACCACTTTCATATCAACCCTTTTTTCTTTTCTTTTAAAGAAATTAGCATGGGGGAAGCCCATTTAAGCAGCAGTAAGTAGGTTTTAGCCTGTTTGCATGGGGGTAAGCAATGCCTACACAGGTTAAGCAATTGGGAAGCTAACTGAGTATTAGAAACTGTAACTGGAATTTAGCAGTGCTTACCTCCGTGCAAACATGTGCAAACCCACTTACAAATGCTTAAAAGTGCCTTAATCACTCTGTATCCAATGGCCCTTGTTCTGCCCAGCAAAAAAATAAACAGCCTTTGCAAGGCTCAAACCCAGGACCATGCACACCATAGCCAAAGTGATTTACTACTATGTCACATCAGATTTGCATAATCATGATGTTTTCACAAACATATCATCCAGCCCAGTCATTCAACAGTACAGGGAATGTATTTCAACATGTAGATGTATGTGTGTGTGTGTGCATATATATTAATATCTAAATAGATATAACATATCTATATATGTATATATATATATATATATATATATATATATATATATATGCATATATATAAATATGTGCATATATATAGAAATATATGCATATATATATATATATATATATATATATATATATAAACATATGTATATACATATGCATACATCTCTAGATATATATATATATATATATATATCTATATATATATATATATATATATATATATATATATATATATATATATATATATATATATATACACACAGCAATATATATGTAAGCAGATATATATATATATATATATATATATATATATATATATATATATATATATATATATATGTAGGTATATAGGGTCTATGTTACATGAACGAATGATCAAAATGTCAAGTACGACATACTCTACAACCTTTGATCGACCGTTGATGTAATCGGAGACTCCAAATCTCGAAATTTGGAGTTCCGAAAGGTTTTGGTCGGCCATCCTAATCAGTGTAGCATGTGACATAGACACGCTACACTGTTCGGAACAGATAGGTAAGAGGCTGCTTTGTTTAATATACCAACTCCGAGATCGCTGTACATTGGGATAAGGGCAATTTCCCAGTAATCGCTTGTTGCAATTATCGGGAAATTGTCCTTTCCCCAATGTACAGCAATCTCGGAGTTGGTATATTTAGTTATGGGAGGTGTGAGGGGCAAAGCCTCCCACTTTGTTTTAAAAGTAGGTGTGTTTGTGTAGGTGTGTAAGTGTTTGAATGATGTGAGTGTGTATGGGTTTGTATGCATTGGTTGCATGTGTGTGTTTTGTATGTTAGTGTAGGGCAGATGTGGGACAAGCAAAATCTTTCGATTTTGTTTATTTCAAGGTTTTAAGGTTTCGAGGTTTTGAACTTTCGATCATAGTGTGTTGAATATGTTGTACTCAACATTATGATCGTTCATTTTAACATAGACCCAGTATATACGGACATACATCTGTAGATAAAAATGGGAACATAGAAACATATATGTCCACATGCACCGTTAATGGGGTTGAGAGGCCCCAAACAACATACGTCATGTACGAATAGGTACACCCCCCAACACCCAAACACATCTGCCCTGCAATACACTACCAACTGTTGCAGATCCCATAACCAGGACCTGACACAAAATGGGCACAAGATGCTAACAGTACTCCATCCCACCTGTATGATGTCAGGCTGGTATCAGTAACATCTGCAGTACAATCTGGCTCCCATAGGGATTGTGCAATGTGAAACCAATCAACATCCCTAGGATACATATACACAGACACATATATGCAGATATATATATATATATATATATATATATATATATATATAGTTCCACTTCTAACCATTGAAATTTCAAAACATCAAGATTCTGATCATCGAGACCAGAACATCGAATTTTGAAACATCGAAGGTTACAAATGTGACAAAAGAAAGAAAAAGAAACAATTGTATGAAGGGGGGCTTTGCCCCCCTGAACCCCCCACACCTCCCTACTTTAATATTCCAACTCCGAGACCACACTACAGTGGAGTAAAGGGAAATCTCCCATTTAGCTCTATATGCAGAAGCACTAAACAAGAGATTTTCCGTACCCTATCTCAGATGGCACATAGACACACACAGTATGCAGGGCACCTTGGTGTCCTGCAAAAACACAAATATTCTCCCACCTACACTTACCTTTTTCTTCCCCTTCAAACCTTCAATGTTTTAAAACTCGATATTCTGGTCTCGATGATCTGAACTTCAACATTTTAAATGTTTGATGGTTTGAAGGGGAACTATATATACATATATATATATATATATATATATATATATATATATATATATACATACACACATACATATATATATATATATAGATATATATGTAACTACACATACACACACAGAGATATGTATAGGAAGATACATATGTAGAAGGTGCACACAATAAGGAACAGCCACTATGTGTACAATTACCACCTTACCAACTGGACACTGTATGAGCCACCCATACAAATGAGAATCGTTGCCTGCAACATATACCCACAGAAAGGTCAAAGGATATAACACCACACTCAGGTCTGTATACATGGGAAAGCTTTATTTGTGTACTATTACAGTTGTATATGCCATGTCATATAGCTGTTTAGACACTGACATACATATAAACAGAATAATGCAACTGTGAAAAAGTTATACTAATACAGTAGTCTGGAAAGGTTTACATATGTTCCTGTCTGGGCTGAGTCCTTCAGGTAGTACAATAGTAAAGACAGACTGGGCCACAGGATACCAAACATCAACAGTAAGTAATGCAGATGTATAGTCCAGCAGCCTCTATCTACACTCTGTACACAATCCCTAGAGGGTAAAGACCTCAGTTGACACAATGGGATGGATCTGCTCCATAACAAGGCATAACAGACACCATCACAATCACACTGACAAACAGAACAGCCTGTATGGCAGG
Source organism: Protopterus annectens (assembly GCF_019279795.1). Lineage (NCBI taxonomy): Eukaryota > Metazoa > Chordata > Ceratodontiformes > Protopteridae > Protopterus > Protopterus annectens. The sequence continues at coordinate 466,671,003 of NC_056744.1, read as the reverse complement.
AGGCAGTAGGCCTGCATTTACCCAAGGTATCTGGATTGTATGGTAATGTACATCCAGATACCTTAAGGCAGTTTACCCCTGATACCCACACAAGTTGTAACAGCCTAGGTTAGTTATGGTGCATCCCCCCATAGACTCAATAATACATGGCCATATACCATTGTTACATACACTGGCCTCTGGAGTGCATAAGGGCACATATGTATTGTGCAGGTGAAGCCCAAACATATATGGCCCCAACCCCACAATATGTGTGGGGGGACACAACAGCAGTGGACTGATGGCAGGAATGGTAGCATGACATACTCATAGCCCACTACAGAACAACAAATAAAAAATTATAAAAAACGGTCTGGTCCACATCCGAATACACTTTATTTATAGACAAAACATATTCTAAAAAAACATATTTAGCACTTTCATCTCTGCTAATATCATTTAGAGTTTAGGCAATGGAACTAATTGTATTCTGAAGAAGTCTCCTTAGCAGAGATGTGATGAGATGTGGACCGGACCATTTTTTATAATTTCTTATTTAGTGTTTCATTATTTACAATGTATTTCCACTACAGAACAACCCCTGACAGCATGTCATATGTGCAAAGCCTGGTATGTAGGTGGAGGACAGAGGCTGGAACACAGGCCCACATGTGTAAAACTATTGTCGTACACAAAGCAAGTCGCTGGTGTTACAGGATAGTCTGTAACATACCCTTAGTCAGGAATATGAAGTTATAAACAGAAATGGATGTAGCCATGTACTGATAGCACTCAACACACACACTGCCAGTGATATATCTGACACAAGGCCTATGTGGGGGACAGACAAAACATAACAGGCACACCTCTGGTCATCAAGAGGATAAGCCCACAGTTGAGAGCTATGCAGACAGACTGCATTCCAAGTTAAACTAGTATGTACACACAAACCCTGTAACACCAGTGCTATACAGTGCATACAACACTACTCACAATCTGTCTGTAGTTCTAGAACCTCCTACAAATATGTAGCTGGCCTGAGTGTGCAGGTTCTCCTCTAAGAGGTATTGCTACCTTTTGTCTGTAACACTGATGCCCACACAGGAAAGGTAAAGGAACCATGCCCACATGATGTAGGGATTTATAGTAGTTGGCTACCATGACAGTGGTAATTGGAAGTACTACACAGCATGCTGCATGCATGTAGCAATTGGAGGACACTGATTGGTGCAGAGGCCATCACTTGATCATGTGCATCACCTAAAATTCCATGCTGCAATCCATGCAAAGTAACTCATTCCATTTACTGGAGAGAGACTGAGAGTGAGAGAGTGAGAGAGAGTGGGTGTAAGGAAAAAAAAATACCAAACAGTCTAGAAGAGTCTGCAGTCCCAGAACAGGTATGTGAAGTATATATGTATGTAACTGACCATAGTACTTGGTCCATAATAATGAGATAGATGATGTGGAATGTTTTATGTGTGCCTTCAGGTGTTGTTGTTGTAATGATGTTCAGCTGAACAACTGCAAAGGAGAATAGAGGCGTTTATATCACGTTATCGAAAGATGAAAATAGCGAACGCTATTTCATCAGCCCCAAAACATCTAAACATAAAAATATTGAACATTCAGAACAGCAAATTTTTCCCTTGGAAAAAATTTGCTGCTCCGAAACACATACACACAACACAAGCACATCAAACAAACAGCAACCACACACATACACGTAAATTCCTACATCTAACGCTACAATAAACTAAACATACACTACTATCTAGCCACTTACCTTAACCCAAACCCTAACCCTAAGATTCGTCACTATTGCACATTCACCTAACCCGCACCCTAACCCTAACTCACTTAAACCACCCCTAACACTAAAGTCTGTCACTATCACATACACGCCTAACCCGCACCCTAACCCTAACTCACTTAACCCACCCCTAACGTACAAACAATCACAAACTTACCTGAACCCAAGCCGTAACTTTCCACCACAGCGCTAAGAATAGTGAAGCCACAGAAACGGCCAACCAAATTCTTTCCCGAGGAAAGAATTTGCTGTTCTGCAGCTTCGCTATTCTTAGCATTCGCTGAATAGTGTTTGATATCAGAACTTTTGAAGTTTTACTACTTCAATGTTCTGATATAGACCCCAATAGAGTTCGTCACTGTGGGTAGTTGGCCATACCCCACAACCGTGCAGAGCAGCACTGACTGATAAGATGTAAGTCATCATAGTGTGTGTTGTGTAATGGGAAGTATGTATATTACGTGGCCAATAGCTGGTGGTGGAAGTAATGCCATTATGAGGGACATGTGGGATCCACAGCCCACTCCTTGCAGGATACTCAGGTTAATCTGTATTGTAGCATGCAGGAATGCCATAGGTGTATAATAAGGTTATCTGGAATCTGGCCCTACATATACCCCCTAATGTTAGGCTGTGTCCATATGTGGCACCTGTCTGTGTTGTAGCAAGGCAGAACAGTGCAGCTGTGCAGGAAGGTGTTGTGAGATTGTGGACCTGATGTCTGAATGTACCACACATACAGGTATGCATATGTGTACATATGTACACATATATACACACATATATATATATATATATATATATATATATATATATATGTATATCTACATGTATGTCCACAAATATACAGATACCCATGTGCTATATGAGCAGATATATACAACATCACATATGTAGATATATACCTATATGCACATGTCTACTTGTATACAAACACATACACAAACATATATGTATGTAAATACATGTCCCCTATTTTACTACCACAGTGCTGCATGCTATGTGTGAGGAACCAGCACACATAGCAATACACACAGATATCTACAACTGTCAGTGTGTGCAACATGGATGGGTATGTCACATGTGAACCCCTTTTTGGGACCACATTGCCCTTGTCTGAGAATTATGGAATGGGAATATGGGGAAATATGACAGGTATAGTTGTGGAGGTGGTCAGGGTTGGTAGATATAGAGGACAGCCTACAGGGGTGTTATGTGACACATGTGGTGGGTAAACACCCTGGATGGTGTGTGTGGTCTGTGATGTGGACACCCCATGGGCCCCAATATGGACACAATTGGAACAAGCCTTCCACCCACCGCTACTCACAACAGCAGACCACGTCCTGAAGGTGCCTGGCCTGGAAGCTGAGCAGCAGGAGCATGTTGGCCATGTGAATGTGTACTGGGTGCCTCAGAGTGATGTAGCACATCCCAAATTTGTCTGTGGAGACTGTTATACTACAGACCCTGGATCTGACTGCAGGGTACAGGAACACATCTGTGTGTGCCCCCAGGAGGGGACAACATCCCCTGGGTTGATTCCACCTGATGGTATTGCTGGACCAGTACATGAGGAAGCCCCAGGGTGGGACACACATGTGATGTGGCCGGGTAACATGGGCAGATGAGTTTGGAGAGGTGGTTCTGCTGGTCAATAGTACACATACATGCTATTGTGTCACTGCTATAGAACATATGTTGATAGTAATAATCTACACAATCCCAGAACATGTTCAACTGCATGCATAGATAACCACAATAACTCAGTATGTCAGATGAGCAGCACACACATAGCAGGCATACCACAGGCATATATGGAGCCATTGTGGCCCTAACAATGGCATGCAGGTGAATAGTATGTAACAGGCCAGCAATGATAGTGTCCACACAGGGAACATGGCTACAAACACATTGCACAAAGCATGGTACAGTATAATATCTGTCCCACTGGTAGGTATGCTATAGCCATACCTATTGAGATGTGTGTACAATTTGTTGTCATTGATATGGTGGGGGGGTGACAGTGATGTGTATTAACCTTGCTGCATGAACTGCTCACACCTGTGTCCATCTTTATGTCTTTCAGGCACGATGTCTCATGCAAGGTTGCCAGCCTAATCAGTGGCAGAAAATGACATCTTGCTGGATGGACTAATTCATAACTAAGCAACCTTGTTTGGCTGGGCTGCCCATGATCAGCAGGAGCAGGCCGCCCTGTGGAATGACCTAGTCCACAGGGTCAGTGATGTCAGACTGCACAACCATGGTTATGAGCAAGTCCAGCATCACTGTTCTGACTTGCTTTGCAATGTCCATTGGTGTGCTGCTGCAGTCTGGGGCTATCACCAAACCACAGGGGGGATAATGCCATCCCATCCCCCCGACATGTGTGGAGGAGTTCCTGGCCAGCCTCATGGCACCTGTCCGTCTGGGCACACACCAACCACCAGACACCTTTGTGGAGGTGGGTGCCACCCACACATCAGCCGAAGAGCGTGCAGGTAAGGCCACAGGTCACATCTGTAGACCACTGTTGTGTATACATCTGCATCGGTACAGGTAGATCATGCATATCTGACATGTCATAGATATATTTTGTTGCTGCATAGCAGTGATAAACAGATGTCAATATGTGGTAGTATTGTGGAAATGTACTGTTGATGTACTGTAATACTGCACCTACCCTGTAGCACTGCCACAATTGTGGCCTCTGACTTTGCATCTCTCACCCTCTTATGTAGGTTCCTCCAGGACACCACCAAGGCAGCAGCCTGTAGCTAGTGAGTATGGTTTATGTAGATGCTTGCCAATACACCGGGCATGTAATGGCTATGGTGTACGCCATGCACATATCTAACACATCTACCCAGAATGCATGCTGTACATATGCACGTATTGTTGATGTGAAATGCACGGAATCACAGGGGTGACCATGATGGGGTATTGGAAGGGTATGTCAGACACCTGCATGATAACTAACATCCTGTCATTGTGGAATGTGTCCACAGGGAATAACATAATGATGGGAAACATGGCCTACAGTAGGGATATGTTTGGAACAACACCCATATGTAGTGCAACACCATTGTATATACCTGTAGGACAATGGCAACTGCTGCAGAGATACACTGTGGAATAAGGTTCATAGGTTCATAGGCTGATACTAGGCTATCTGCCCTAGGGCATTTATAAGCCTAGCCAGAGTGTGTTTGGCTTTTGCCAACCTTTTAGATTAGTTGACTGTGCCTCTGTATAGTAGGTCACAGAAGGTAGCCCTTTTAAGGTTAGTTTACTGTACCTCTGTCAAGCAGGGGCACAGAAGAGATCCCAGGGGTAAACTTACGATCTGCCATCCACTCATCAAGATTTCTCTTGAAGAGGGTCAGTGAGGGGCTCTGCTTAAGATGGATTGGGATTTTGTTCCAGAGTGAGGGGAGCCTCTGGGGTATGAATCTGTCCCTCCAGCATGTCCTATTTATTTCTGTACTGAGGTTCAAGTCCCTGGAGCGTGTAGCTCTAAGGGATTTGGATTTCCTGAGGTGAAGCATGTCCATTAATTCTGGGTTGGACATAGCTTTATACGCCAGACACAAATCACCTCTGAGTAAGCGGTACGCAACTGAGTAGAGCTGGAGTTTCTTTAGCCGAACTGCATAGGGCATCTGTTTGAGCCCCTTGATCCTCTTGGTGAGATACTTTTGGGGTCTTTCCAGTTGCTGCAGGTGTCAGGTAAGGTACATCCCAAACGGGGCATTGTACTCAATTATGGGCCTGAGAAGTGATGAGTAGAGGGGCACAATGACCTCTCTTGATCTAGATGTGAACCCTTTCATGATAAGGTGGGCTATATAGATGGTCTTTCTAACCACTTTGCCAATGTGATTGTCGAAGGAGAGATTGCTATCTACTTGGATCCCCCAGTCCCTAATTACTTCTTCCGTACTTAATGGATTACCACCTATGTGGTAATTTGTGGGCACTTTGTTTTTCCCAAAGGGGATGACTATGCATTTTTTGCATTTAGCTTTAGGCCATGGCTCTGGCACCAGTTATCCATCTCTGTGAGACCCTTTTGGAGGATGCTTGTGTCAGCCGGAGAGTCAATTACAGCACCCAGTTTGCAGTCATCTGCGAACTTGGTCAGCCATAGTCCACCCATGTTAGCCTGTACCTCGGAGAAATATATACCGAACAAGCGAGGCCCCAGGACTGAGCCTTGTGGAACGCCACTTGTAACTGGTTTAGAGTCTGACATGGCACCTGCTATTCTGACCATGTGGGTTCTATCCCTGAGCCAGTTTGCAACCCATCTTGTGACATAGGGGTTGATATTTAAGCTGATGAGCTTATTTATGATGCCCGAGTGGGGTATTGTGTCGAAGGCTTTTGCGAGGTCCAGGTTGGCTGTGTGGACTACCTTCCCTTCATCTATGGCTTTGGTTACTGTTTCAAAGAAGTTGACCAGGTTCAAGAGGCAAGATCTGCCCTTAACAAAGCCGAATTGGGTAGGATCCAGTGTCTGGAGGTTCCCAATGTCTTTGTTTATGATTTCCATGATGATACACTCCATAGCTTTGTAGACCAGGCTAGTCAGGCTTATAGGGCGATAGCTTCCGGGGTCTGTTGTGGCACCACCTTTGTGGAGTGGGACCACTGTTGCTCTATGCCATTCCTTGGGTACATATCCTCTAGTAAGGCTGAGATTGAACAGTGATTTATATGAGGATTTAGTTCTTCTTAGAGCTCGTGTAAGATGCAGCCTGGGACACCGTCTGGTCCCATCAATGCTGTGTTGTTTGCTTTGGAGAGGGCAGCTCTCACCTGTGTATCTGTGATCTCAGGTAGGCTACATTCTGTTGGGATAAACATTTGCTCTTTTGAGGGGGAAGGGGGCAGATGTTTGCACTGAACCTTTCTGCCAGGATGTTGGCAATGTCTGTGGGTTCAGTGTATTTTTTGTCATTTTGAACTAACTCTGAGCGTATCTGGGAGTTGCCTCCCAGGTTTCTGACATAACTAAAGAAGGCCTTGTGATTATCTTTAGTGTCTTGTGCAATTTTTCTTTCTAAGCTGGCCTTAGATGATTTTATGAGGGATCGTAGTTTCTTGCTAGTACTGATCAGTGACGCCTTCCCTTTTTGGGATTTTGCTCTGTCATGTAGTAGCTTTCTCCTTCTGTTGTATAGCTTATTTATGGCTGGGGTCCACCAGACAGGTCTCCTGCCTTTGGAGGAGTGAGTCTTGGTTTTATTTGGGATAGCATGCTCCATGCATTCCTGTAGGTGTCCATAGAATGCTTTTGTAAAGGATTCTGCATTTTGGGCCGTATTTTCCACTGGCTCAGGGGCTTTGAAGGATTCCACCTCAGTTCTGAGAAGTGTGAAGTTTTCTTTTGAGAAGTTCTTCATCGTGGTTTCCTTGGCTAGGGGTGGGGACGGAATATGGATGTCCAGTGAGATTTGTTTATGGTCTGATCTTTACAATGAGGGGTATATCTCTGGTGTGGAACATAGAGACCCCATGTTGGTGATGACCAGATCCAATATGTTTTCCCCTCTTGTGGGAGCGGAGTTTATAAATTCTAGGAACCACTGGGCGAGGGTGTTTGGGCTTGAGTAGTTTTCCCAATCGATGTTTGGGTAGTTGAAGTCACCCAATATAATAGTGTTTGTTGAGACCTTCATATTCTCCAGTGTTCTCAGGAAAGCCGAGTGAGGTTCCTGTGTTTGGGAGGGTGGCCTGTAGCAGGTTACAAACTAAAAGGCAGTTTTGCCCATTGTTAGCTGCACATGGATAAAAAGGTTACTCCTCCCTAGAGAGACACACACAGTTGGCAAGTGCAGGATTCAAACCCCTACCTAACTACATTATGGTACTACAGCAGTATGCATTTGCACAACACGCTATACACATTACTAGGCATTACAGTAGTCCACATTATCAGCTGGGACTAGGCTGTAACATGTGGTGTTCAATGTATGGGATACTGCAAAGTGACACACATGTGTAGGGCTTACTTGTCATACATCTGCAAAAAGGCAGAAGAAGGGGGGAGGGGAGTCAGCATGACACACCAGTGCACTGCAGCAGGCATCCTAAGAAGGATGCTACAAATGGCTGTATCTGCACATAGTCAGGTTCAGGACCTGTGGCAGCCGTAACCTTACCCCCACAGCAATAGTGAAGGCAGTGTGTGAACACCAAGGGATGAGTACATGAGTAGACCTTGCAATCATGCAGAATAGGGGGGCATATGTAGGGCAGACTGAACATGCACTGGCAAATGCAGATGGCCCACACTGGTATACCACTGCCAGGAGTAGTGACTGCTGTAGTACACACAAGAGGTGTGACAAACTGTCATGATAAGGGTATGCACACATATGCCCACACGATGTGTATGCATCACAGTCAGCATCTGCATACCTAACACATTCCGGAGACACTGCATGTGAAAGTACAGGACATATGTCACATATCGGGGCCGTGTACTGCTAAGATAAGTGGTGACCTGGTCCCATGGCAGATCAAGGATGGGTGCGTCATATCAATAAGGGTGTCTACACCCCCCATAGCCATGGTATGCTCTGATGTTTGTCAGTGTTAGAGTATTGGAATGGTCATACATGGTCTGCTGATGTTGAGAGCTGTGCATCAGACATCAGGCATTCACATTTGTCCACATATCGTACCAGGTATGTGTTACTGGAAAACATAGGGGCTGTGAGCATTAAAGCTGACATAACTGACACAGTAGTACACATTCAGCAATGGGCTGTATACCAGTGAGGTGTGGTGCATAGTAAATGGCAGGGTACATAACAGGTGCACTGAAATACCTTGTTCATGGACGCAGTGATATCCAGGGGAAGGGGCTTCACCTAGTGACACAGCACATGCATCACATGCATGTATACTGTTGCTAGCATGGATTGACTATAGCTGCATTGCATGCTGTCAGGTACCATATGTTATGCATGTTGACAGAGAGGTAATAGGATGACTGTGTGTACTATTATTCTGCAAACTCACCTGTATGTGTGTGTGTATGTGCGTGTGTGCATCCTGGTGGGTAGTTAGTTTGTCTGTAGGGTCACTCTGGTGAAGTGGAGGGAGGTTGATGCATGTAGGATGCTTGTGTGCATGTGTGTGTGTTTGTGTGGCTGGCCATGTATGCACATGTTTGATTGTGGCATGTTCACACAGCAGTACCTCCCTCTGGGATCATGCAGTACATGTACATGGACTGCCACATTAGACACCAGGAATACTTGTCATGTGTGTAATCACAGGACGGCTGATAGTATAATATGGTCTGTAGCATGGAACAGGCATCGAGAGGGAAGGTAGAAACCAGGTACACCCTTAATATCGCATTCAGCAGAGAGGTCACCTACAACCCATGTATGCAGCACTACAGATGCATTGGGGAAGTACTAGTCAACACCAGGGAGTGTATCCAGATATTACAGTTGTCACATGATAGGCTGAATGAGCAGCATATCTAGCATGTACTGAGCATTATATACACATGACACATCAGTGCATGATGTCATGGATAGAAGATAGTAGCCCACACATATAGGGGCCATGCTGATGATGTTCGGACATATACAGGGTGAATATCGAATGACAGCAATGAGGCCATCTAAACCCACTACACACAATTCAGACAGGTAATGTAGTAACAGGTCTTGTGTTGTGACTGCTTGTGTAGGCATTTAGAGGACTGATATGTTAATGAGTGGTATCAATGTGTGTATGTTAACAATTGTGATGCAGGCTGGGGTACCACATGGACATATATGTGGGACTGTCTGTAAAGCCATGGACAGGTAGGCATTACAGAGGTGTGTGTGTGTGTGTGTGTGTGTGTGTGTGTGTGTGTGTGTGTGTGTGTGTGTGTGTGTGTGTGTGTGTGTGTGTGTGTGTGTGTGTACACTGTTAGGCAATGCTGTACAGGTTTTAAAGTGTGTTTATTGTTTTACCCCCACAGGTGGTGAGGTGGGTCAGGGTCCCTCCTGCATGCAATCTGATGTTGGTGTCCATACAGATACTGAAGATGATGATAGTACTGTTGAGGCACAGGTGGGATTGTTAGGGGCCAACACTGCACCAAAATTTGACATCCCCCTTTTAGCCACCCCAACCACGCATATAGTTTCAGTGCCTATACATACCCCATCACCAGTGGCCATGGTGGAGGGACAGCTGGGGTTTGGTGGCAGTGCACAGGAAAGTGTGGTAACCATGCCTACTGTGTCTGGTTGCAGCAGGCATAGCCCGATGTCTAGCAAGGTACCACATAGGTGGATATCCCAGGGTGCTCGTGGTAGGGCCACTGGATATCATGCTCCTGACAGAAGCAACATAGCTGGTACTAGCAGGTGCATGTTTCAGGCTGTCATGGCGGCACAGGCACATATGAAACGTTACACCAGACAGGGCCTGAGGCTGCAGAGGGCTGCTCTCACATCTGTAAGCGACAACATCCGTGAACTGTCTGGTGCCATCCGTGCTTATACCGAGCTCATGGATAGATGGCATGGTGAGATGATGGCCATCATCGGGTGTGGTGTGTCCGTGCTACAATATGTGGTGGGGGTGCAGCAATGGCTGCTTGGACATAGACCAGCAACAGCATGCAGCCAACGTGGACATGCTAGGACACCAAGGGGCTCCTGTAGTGGCAGTACCAGCCTCAGCAGTGTGGGGGGGGGTGCTGTCAACACCACAGCAGGCCACATGCATGTGGTCCTGGCCAGTCCGAGGTGGAGCCTGGTACCAGCAGCCATTTGTCTTCAGCAGGTGAGAGTAGCACATCGAGGTCTGTACCTGGACATGCCCATGGGACCCCTAGCAGGCACAGTCCACGTGTCTGTGGCTGGAGGCAGTGGACTGCACACCCTGCCAAGTATGGTCTGCAGCTGTCCATAAACAACTGTGTAGGGCAGTCACATGGCAGAACTGTGTGCATGCATACCCACACACCATACAAACACACCTAGGGCAACCCAATAACTACACACACCACAGCACCACGCCCAGCTCACTGTAGTACACCGCTCACCCACACACATGGTGTCAAATGTATGGCCCACCCTCAGCCTCTAGCAAACCAACATCACACCCTGTGCATATGATGATACCTGTGCCACATCCCTGTCATCCATACCATCAATGCAGGGACAGGCTAATATGGTTCTGATGCACATGGTGACTGTACTACAGTGTACCACATTACTGCAGTGTAACATGTTGTAAGGAGTAAAGTGTAATGCATATATGGCAGGTAGTGTAGCCGTCCAGCAATAATGCATTATAGCTGTTAGTAACACTGGTTGGTTGTGTTCTATATAATGTTATCCATTTGTGTTGTAGGTGTATATTTGTCAGCACAAGGATGTCCTGTGCATATGATGATACCTGTGCCACATCCCTGTCATCCATACCATCAATGCAGGGACAAGCTAATATGGTTCTGATGCACATGGTGACTGTACTACAGTGTACCACAGTACTGCAGTGTAATATGTTGTAAGGAGTGAAGTAAAAAATACAACAAAACAAACTTGTAAAACTGAAAAACAACACCAAAGGCAAGGGTTTACTCCACCTATAAATGTATTAGGATAAACAATCAATGTAAGTGCTTTCGTACACATGCAATATGTGAACTGCTTCAGACAAAATTCAAGTTACAAGTAATCACTTATATAAGGTGCACACTAAATGACATCACAAATCTAAATAAAACATTAAAGGTCCAACACACAAAATGCAATAACCTAAAAAGGCTAAAAAATGAATATATATATATATATATATATATATATATATATATATATATATATATATATACATATAAATTAATTCTACAAGTTTATAAATACAACAATAATAATAGTACTAAAATGCTTCTATAAACAATATTAAATTGATGTGTGTGTTTTATCACTGGAAAGATTTGGTTTTCAATAAACATTAAATGCAGCAAACATCATTGAGCCCAGGATATGAAAAGGCATTCAGTCTAAGCTGCCAAAAAAAGTTCTCTTTCCTCTGAATATACCTGCCATGGTCCCCCTTGGGGTCCATTTTTCACTTAATCAATTATAAAGTATAGAAAATGGTGACCATTGTTCTCAAACACATGTCTAGCCAAGACATTATTCATATTCTTTTTATTAATACTATATTGGTGTTGATAAATTCTTTGCCTAAAATACCTTTTGGTCTTACCAATATAAAATGCTTGGCATAATTGGCATTTTGCCACATAGATCACCCCTATACCATCACAATTGAATTTATCCCTAATTTTCCATTGACTGATATTAATAAAAATGGAACTAGACAGAGCAATAAACTTGCAAAAATTACAACTGCCACATTTCCATGACCCTGCATTAGAAAAAGGAAATTGTATTCTGCTATTTACTTCGAATATACTTTTCAAATTCCTTCCTTACCTGTACGCAATTCCCATTGTTTCAGGTAACCTCAAATGGGTCAAGGGATCTTCCATTAAGGTCGGCGAATATTTTTTAATGATGCTTTTTAAGTAATAAGCATCCATTGTAAAGGTAGTAATAAATTTAAGTGAAGGAATTTCCAAAGAAGTAGTAATATTATTGCTAAAATTCATGTCCCCATTTGACTGTTCTAATCCAAAGACCATCGGGGATGGTAATTCAACTTGGATAGGTGTTGTTGGTGTAATAACCCCATTCAAAATAGTTTTAAATCAACCTGTGTTCCTTTTGTGACTAACCTCAGTTATGATCTCATTCACTAAATTATCTGGGTAGTTCCTGTTGATAAACATATTCCTCAAAGTATTAAATTTGTCAATAAAATGTCTGTCCAGGCTAACCATTCTAGCAGCTCTCACTAACTGACTTTTTATCACACCTCTCTTAACATGGAAGAGGTGGCAGCTGCTAAAATGTAAAAAAGAATTAAAATAGGTGGGTTTACGAAATATCTGGGCAAGGTATCTCATGTGGATATTGTCCTTCCTCACAAGTACATCCAAATAAGAAATAACTTCAGTATTAAAATCAAATGTAAAATTTAAAAAAGATGTAGAAGTAGACATTAAATTAACAAGTGTTAAAGCTAAATCATATTGCCCGTCTAGGATGATAAAAATATCATCCAAAAATGGGTATACCATACCACTTTTTCCTTGAACAGATTCATTTTAAAAAGAATATAATTTTCCCACCATGCCATGACACAGTTGGCAAAGCTCCCCCCACATGGGGAGCCCATGGCTATGCCAGTTTTTTGAACATAATATTCATTGAGGCATGTATACCCTGCAACCTGATGTAGACCATTCCACATACATGCACACTGTTACTTGACAACACTGGGACTAGACCCCTACCTAACTATGTAGTGATACTGAAGTGTATGGCTTACATTGCACACACAGCGTTTAGGGTGAGGTGTGTCCAGGTTACATGTTACATGCAGAACATCCCCAGACATGTACAGCATGCTAATGGGGGATATAATGAGTGTATATGGACAATACGTAGTGTGACATACCTTCATATACACGTTAACAAACAAATAACAGGCAGACACACATCCAAGATACCAGGGCCTATCACTGCTAACTAACTTGACAATGTGTCAAATGTGTTACAGGTAGGCTGCACACAGCACATGCAAAACTGGCCTGGATTATGGTATCAGTTACCTGTGTGGTTGATGATGACAGTGGTAACCATAACGTGGTACATGGGATATATACTGCATGTACCTTGGTGTAATGACAGTGTACACAGCACCCACATCTCCCAGTGGATATTGTACTCCCTGAAACCCATGATGACATTCTGCCATACCCATCATCACACATTGGCATTGACTGCGATACAACCCATAGTATACCCCAACAGTGGTACTACAGGGATATGCATCAAATGCACATGCCACACACATAGTAGGGTGTTGCATTGTCATGCTTCACCTATGGGCAGCAACAACAATATCTGTACTACTGTGTGGCAATGGGTAATGCAATAGGAGTATGTGGCCTGAGAATGCTATACCATACAGATATTTGGACATGCACAACTACACACACATGCCAGAACACAATGGGTATCCCATGCCTATCAACCCATTTGTAAAACACTGTAGTGCTGGTACTGCAAGTATCATGTAGCCGGTATGGGGAGGAGCTTAACAGGGTACATGTAATGTCCCATACAGCAGCAGCCACAACTGACTATGACAATGGTTGTTGCATTGGTTGTGAAGACTCTCATGGAATTCCCAAGTACAGGTGTGCTAACACACAGACACTGCTATACTCAGTCATGCACATGTACACATGTGTCAATACAAGGGGTGCATCGCTGCAGGTGGTCATAGCTGTGTACCTAGCTATTGTCCAAGGAGAGATTGGTTGTGTAGGGGTTGTGTGTACAGTGGTATCCTGCCACCTGCCAGGTGGCAGCAGGAAATCTATCATCAGACACTACTGTGGTGACCCTCAAGGTCAGAATGACATGCATCAGCCAATCCTACAGGTGCCTCCTGCACATGGCCACTGAGGTGATCAAGTTGACATGTATGCAACATGCATTACAACACATGGTTAGTGTCTGTGATGGAGACCTGTACCCAAGCATGTTCTGTTGACTGTGGTAGTGTAGTTGAGGTACCCATGGCATGTGGTGTGTACAGGGTGACATCTCATATATGTGCCAGTTCTTACACAGCTGAGTAGACATGTCAGTGTCAATCAAGCTTAAGTTGCCTACATATCCCAGCTGGATACCTGCCATCTGCACATCTGTACAGGGACTAGCAGTCATCAGTTTGGCAAGTAGCTATGCAGATGAGTGTATTGAAAAACAGATGTTTGACAACAATATGTATGCCATAGCTACATGTCAGAAGCCCTAACTAACATGTGCTGTACAGACAGTAGTCGACAGTTACATTCCACATATTGGATCATTACCCAGTAAGGCGTATATATTGTGACACAGCTCACACACCAGGGATACAACAATGAGGCCTTAGTGTCCAGCTATGCCTGCAGGTGTGCCTGTTGTCAGTACTACATTTAGCACTCTGCTCTTGCCTGGGTAAGCACTGACAACAGTAGTACTGCCATGATATACTACATGCTAGTGTGACAGCATGTACCCTGGGCTACTACCCCTGTATGTAACACATTCACATGGATAACAGTGCTGTACAGGCCTCATATACATCTGTGTCCCACACATGACCACTTGCTACTGTAATGACAGCACATAGGCGCATGTATTGTACATGGCATTACATACACTTATTACAGATGTCATTACCCTGTTATCAGACTGGGTGGTGTGACCTGGTGACCAGGGCTAAGCCATGCTTAGCAAGTATCAATATTGCTGCAATATAACAGCTGAGCTGATTTGCGCACTGGTAAGCAAAGCCTACACTGTGTAAGCGCCAGTACGTTTACCCATAGCTTAGCACCACTTAGCTTTGCGCAAACCTGTGCAAACCCCCCTTAAAGCTGCTCAAAACTGCCTTAACCACTCTGTATCCAACAGCTCTTGTTCTGCCCAGCAAAAAAATTAACAGCCCTTGTAGGTCTTGAACCCAGGACCCTGTACACTAAAGTCACAGCACCTAACCACTACACCATGACCACTGTGAAGACAGCTGTTGTTTTAACAATATAGCTGTCAATACACATATTGAGTAGTATTGAACAATTCCCTTTACTTCCTAAATTGTGTAGTCCTTGTTTTTATATGACTGTTGCATCACATATGTTGTTTTATCATAATGTACACATAGCAGATACATACGGTGAGATACATCTGGGAGGGTATACACAACCGTGAGGTTTACACATAACAGGAATATGGTTATATACATATAATAGGTCTATATATGTCTACATGTACATACACATTAATATTCATACATATGTCTGTATACTCATCTGTATAGTGCAACATATATATGGCCATGTGTATATCTCTGCGTATATATATATATATATATATATATATATATATATATATATATATATATATATATATATATATATGTATATATATATATATATATATATATATATATATATATGTATATATATATATATATATATATATATATATATATATATATATATATATATATACATACACACAAATATGTATATATACATGTATATATATATATATATATATATATATATATTATATGTATGCACATCCTATGTGTACAGATATGCCTAGTTATGTTGGTATATATGTAGATATCTATAGCTATATGTGCAAGCATATCTATTCTGATCTACCTACTACTGTCACTATATATGTAGATATCCATACTCATATGTGTATATGTATCTCTATCTGTATATGTGTAGACATATATTGCACTGTATATGTATATATCTGAGTGTTTATATCTATATAGATATATGGATAATTATATATACATATATGTTCACCATATGTCCTGAACATTGAGTGGAGCCCTACCTCAGCCCCAATAGTTCCAACTTCGTAGTGCAAGGGGATGTCAGGTATGTATTGCAGGTATATTTGTAGACTATTGCTACTGTAATAGGGATCATCTTCACAGACATGGTGTGTGTGGAAGGTCACATCTGCTTTTAACATGTGCGCCATTGGCTACTGACAGACATCCTAAGGACATCATAGTACAGTACCACTGCTAGCACAGTAATGCTCCTGTGGATTACATCAGAGATATGGCCAATATATGTGGACAGTCTGATACACTCTAGACAGTCCAGAGGTATACACAGAACCCCTTAGTGCAAGACATGTGGACCAAGCCTGACAATGTGGATGTTAACAGCCATGTAGATGGGTATAACTCATAACTACTGGTATACATTTGCTCCCATAGGTTTTGTATTCACACACCCCTGTCTGTCCTAACACATAATAACCATTGGTACAGAGGTGCCATGGCCACATACTACCCACTAGTTATTGACATACATCTGTACAGCATCCCACTGCTTTGTCTGACATGCATGACTGTTATTGTGGCCTGGCAGCAGTACATCTGGCAAGTATCTGGACATGACATCTCACTGGGTAAGTACACTAAGCTGCTAGGCATGTAACAAAGCACTGTGCAGGCTACAGGCAGACTGGCTCAGCACTGGCCTACATTTCCTATGAGGGAATATACATGTACCTGCATATATAGCAGGCTCTATAGGCATGTCACAGCACAGAGTAACATACACCTGTGTGAAAGTGCATAACCACAAACAATGTGAACACAGCCACATATCATAAGCTAGCATAATATTACAGTATATGGACTATCTGTTCAACACCATCCTCATATGTGCCACTCACACACTAACCCTACATATACTGGGCCACTACACAGTGTGGTCCGATGCCTGTCCGTGGTATGGAACATGTGTGTGTTTGGCCCTACAAACATGTAAGTCGGTAGGGTAACATACAGTGGAGCAGCATGTAACATCAGATAGAACAGGACCAAGAACAATGACATCTACCACAGTTTGTACACAGGCCAAGGTACATATTAACAATACACACACTGTTGACAATCACCATAAGTACACAGACTTCAGTACTGTACACACAATCACAGAATGTCCAGGTTATGTCATCAAATATAACTCCTACTATACATAACATGTGTAGCAGTCTGATATCTCACTGGCTTGTTATCAGATATGATGTCAATAAATATGGTGTACAGCACATATGCACCTCTTACTGCATGACATATGTACAAAGGTTGACAGAGTTGTGGCTGGAAGCACAAACACAGGGCCAATTTTGATATGCTGCTGTGATAACCTCAAACATTTACTGCTGTAACAGGGTTTGTTTCAACATATGTCCTATGAGGGATATGAAGTCAGTAACTCTCATGGCTGTCACCATCTACAGACTGCAATCATCACACTACCTTCTGCAGTTCACAGGTGCTCTGTGGGTAACACAAGAAACAAAAGGCACCACACACTGCCCAGTCTGCAGATGACCATACGGATTGGGGTTCCCTCATAAACATATCACTGACAAGACAGGTATTAAAAGATGTAGGACAGCCATATCCACACACACCCTGTTAAACCAACATTACTCCAAATGCAGCATAGCAGCACTTACAGTCTGTAGTCAAGTCAGGCACATCCTCCTCCTGTGTGTTGACCTGTTTCCACAGTGTATGTTGTTACAGGTAAATCCCCAATTCATCTGTGATGCTGTTTGCCAAACAACAGATCTAGGTCCTGCTCACAGTGAATGAAAATGCTCAACACCAACATGATGTTCCTAGATATTGGAGTGTGTTTCCATGCAATTGGCTATGGGAATGTTACTACAACTGTTCCACATGCAATCAGCTAGTGGAGAGCTGCAATTCATGCAGAGGCCATCAGCTGATCATGAGCATCACTTACAATCCACATGCTGCTGGCTAAGCAAAGCAGGTGTAAGTCTCCACATCCACTAGAGAGGGAGTGAGAGAGGCAGACAGAGGCAAAGATAAGTCAGGGAGGGGTGAGAGAGTAAAACTTAAGCATATTTGTGTCACACCTACCAGTACAGTTTATCAAACCCCTGACGACTATGTAGTCCTATCACATGTCTATGCAGTTATTGGATGCACCACATAGGTTACATGTTGCGGAGCCCTCCAAACATATATGTGATGGTGAGTGACATCTGCAACAGTGAAATTGTAGCTATGCAGTAGGTGTAGTACACTTGCCTGTCTGCATGAACAGGTGTCAGCATCAACACAGCCACACTATCACAGGGGTGCAGACAGATTGATGCACTTGGCAGGGCCAGGAATACAACTCATCACTAGTTAGATTGCCACAACACAGTACTGTGCATGTATCACACGCACCACAGGAGTTATAAGGAGGTTATATGGTCAAAGGGTATGTGGAGGTGTCTGACATCAGACAGCATGCTTCAGTATGCCAATGGGGGTTGTAGTGAGTGTGAATGTGGTCACAGGCATCATACAACACACAAACAGGCACAGGGTGCCAGTACTGACATGCATAGGTGGATTGGTTCACAGGTGTGTAGTGGTCGACTGTGCCAGACAGCTATACAAGGCTAGGTGATGGGTATTCCTTGGCATCAAGCCACATGACAATGGTCTGCAGTGTGGCTCAGGGGTGTAGTGTCTGGATTTGCCCACAAAGCTGGGTATTGTATTCACCATCCAGTCACCTGGATAACTATTGCATGCGGCCAATGCTGTACATTGCTTGCCATGTATGTGTTCCTTAGTCCATGACATGGACGGTTTCTGGGATGTGCACACCTCCCACATGCATATACAGTGACATGTGGAACTGTATCTGGGGGGTCTGGCCCATGTTGTGTACACAGATTGTTATCATCAGATGTGCCAGTCCTGGCCTCATGTGGCGAGAACTGCATATGGACAGCAGGTTGACCCTGCACCTACATTGATAACATGATACAGGTATTTCCTGGTGTCAGTGGCATCTGTCCATACAGGGCATGTTTTTTAGGCATGGTATGTCCTTTGTGGGTCACACTTGATGGCACCACAGGTGTTGCAGGTGTCCAGTGGGGAACATAGGGAAGGTGCACTGTCTGCATGTACGTGCCTATTGTACTGATGGACAGGGTGCCATGCCCTCTGTAGCCCACTGCAATCACACCATGGTTACTATCAGTGGGCAATATGCAGGGAAATACCAACATAGTGGCTGTTGCCTTGGCGAGTGTGTGTGTGTGTATGACACATGGATTGAGAGGGTTGAGAGTGTTCTCTGGGTAATACAAGGGTTGCTAACTTTGTTCACCTGGTCTTGATGTCACATGTAGGGGTATGGATTTGCACCCCAGCCTCTTGACTATTTCACATCTGTTATCCCTGTACAGTGGACATTGTGATATATGCTAGGGCCACCATATAAGAAATTTAAAAAACCCGCTCCACATTTAGTCCAGTTGTTACACACTCACAACCACCTCCACACAGGATAGGAATGACAAACACAAACACAGACACAAACACACACACACACACACACACACACACACACACACACACTCACACACACACACACACACACAGCCACACAGACCTGTCATGTCTGGGATTATGCTGCAGCACTATGCAGTTATAGGATGCACCGCACAAATTACTGGAGTACTCCTTCCCCAAAAGTGTATTTCACAGTGAATGACATCAGCAGGATTGCCAAAGTAGGGTATTTGAATTGTAGTGAGTGTGACTAGCCTAAAACGCAATTGCTCCCTACACAGACAGAAACACACACAACAATATCCACAACTGGCATGTGTGGGAATAGATCCCCTATCAGAGTTCTATATCACACTACAGCATTAAGCTGTTATAGGACACACCAAGGGGATTACTGGAGTACTCTTTCCCCAATGGTGTATTTCACAGTGAATGACATCGGCAGGATTGCCAAAGTAGGGCATTTGTATTGTAGTGAGTATGACTAGCCTAAAATGCATTGCTCCCTACACAGACATAGACACACACACACAAAAATCCACAACTTCCATGTGTGGGAATAGAACCCCTACCAGAGTTCTATATCACACTACAGCATTATGCTGTTATAAGATGCACCACAGGCATTACTGGAGTACTCCTTCCCCAAAGGTGTATTTCACAGTGAATGACATCAGCAGGATTGCCAAAGTAGGGCATTTAAATTGTAGTGAATGTGACTAGCCTAAAATGCACTGCTCCCTCCGCAGACATAGAAACACACACACAGTTGGTATGTCTGAGATTGGAGCTCCTACCTAACTAGTTTATCACACTACAGCAGTACGCAGTTATACGATGTGCCATGGAGATTACTGGGCTACAGCTTTCCTAAAGGTGTATTTCACAGTGAGTGACATCAGCAGCCTTGCCAAAGTAGGGCATTTGAATTGTAGTGAGTGTGACTAGCCTAAAAAGCATTGTTCTCTACACTAACAGACACACACACACACACACACACACACACACACACACACACACACACACACACACACACACACACACACACACTTGCCATGTTTGGGATTAGAACTGCTACCTAACTAGTTTATCACACTACAGCAGTAAAAAGTTATAGGATGCACCAGGGAGATTATTAGGCTACAGTTTTCCAAAAGGTGTATTTCACAGTGAATGACATCAGCAGCCTTGCCAAAGTAGGGCATTTGAATTGTAGTGAGTGTGACTAGCCTAAAAAGCATTGTTCTCTACACAGACACACACAGTTGCCATGTCTGGGATTAGAACTCCTACCTAACTAGTTTATCACACTACAGCAGTACGCAGTTATGGGATGCACCACAGAGATTACTGGGCTACACCTTTCCCAAAGGTGTATTTCATTGTGAATGACATCAGCAGTATTGCCAAAGTAAGGCATTTGAATTGTAGTGAGTGCGACTAACCTAAAAAGCATTGCTCTCTACCCAAACACACACATACACACTCAGTTGTGATGTCTGGGATTAGAACTCCTACTCCTACCCAACTAGTTTATCACGCTACAGCAGTATGCAGTTATAGGACGCACCATGGAGATTACTGGACTACAGCTTTCTGAAAGGTGCATTTCACAGTGAATGACATCAGCAGCCTTGCCAAAGTAGGGCATTTGAATTGTAGTGAGTGCGACTAACCTAAAAAGCATTGCTCTCTACCCAGACAGAGACACATGCACACACAGTTGCCATGTCTGAGATTAGAACTCCTAGCTAACTAGTTTATCACACTACGCAGTTATAGGATGCGCCATGGAAATTACTGGGTTACACCTTTCCCAAAGGTGTATTTCAAAGTGGATGACCTCAGCAGGCTTGTCATAGAAGGGCTATGGGGAGGAAAGTGTGAGTGCATGGGCCATAACCCATTTATCTAGGGGTTGATAACCACATGCGGGCACAAGCAGGGTTATATTCCACGGTAAGTGTATACAGCTGCTAGATGACTACTTCTTTGTACAGTCATGTTGCACAGCTAGAACTTGCACTGGATAGTCTGTAATGCTGATGGATACCAGTGGCTAATGTCTACAGTGAGTGACATTTACACCTCATGTGGTTGTAGCCATTTGGCTGTGTGCTGGGTGGGACAGGCCTCATAATGGATGGCTCCTTGTCACAGTCACTCCAAACATCAATGTATGTCTACTTTTGGCTTATTATAGTGTGTTGTCCTTGGATATATGTCTGTATTCCTATCCACTGTGTGTGTGCAAAGCATGACTTGTGCATACTGAACAGCATATGCACTAACATCTGCTACTGCCAGATATGTATGGTCCACTGTTGTTTGCAGACATGGGCTTCATTTGTTTAAGTGTGTGAGCATGCCCAGTATGAGCTCCTTTATTGAATGTATGGATCGATTCCAGGTAGTTTACACTCCAGTGCAGATCTTTGTGTTGTACACCTATGGGTAGCAAACTGTTTCTGCAGGGTATCCATTGATAATTTGGCAATATGGGGACAAACTGTGCAGAGGATAGTGTGTACTGTAGGTGATTGTGTCTGTGCTGCTTCAGCTGCATGGTACTGCTGTTAGCAGTGATATTCCGACATGTGTGCTGTTATACACTGTGATGTTTTCTGTCCTCATGTACTGTCAGGTGGACATTCTTGCTCATAGTAATGTCTTGGGGACAAGGGTGACTGCAGCTGTGTCCAGTATTGTGGGCAGATACCTACATATTCATGGTAAGTTATGCCATTCTGGAAGGGGAGCTCCAGACACTTGCTGCTGGGTCTGTGTATCCGGTTCAGCCCTTGGTACAGTGCTGGCAGAGGATCCCATACTTGTACATCCATCAACATGACAGTATGGTCTTATCTTGCTGTGGCAATGTCTCACAGCTGCACAGATTCACACAGGTTATCCAGAGGCAGGGGCCATGGGTCAGGACATAACCCCTATTGTGGTATATGGGCAGGTGTGTAGCCACCCATTTATGTGTTTGCAGCCAGGGATAGTGTGTGCACAGAACTTTGTGTCAGACCCTGCACATTCCATGCTGCCCATGCGGCCACCCCCCACCCCCGTTATTCTAACCTCTTCCATACATTACAAATACATTCTCTGATGCTTTCCTTAAGGTTATCACCCCATCACAGCTGTGTGTTAGTGTTGGTCCACAGTTCATGCAGTGGGACATGGTGGACATGTTACTGTGGTTTGTCCACATGACCTTGCATATAGCTTATGTGGAGTGTGTTATGTTATTTAGGTGTCCATGACATAACATGCATTGGCAGTACATGTGAAACAGGCCTTTGGCAGAGGCCTGTAGGCCATTAGGTGTTGCTGTAAGCCAGATGTGGCAGACTGTTACATTATGTCAGTCCTACAGTCTCAGCCCACCATACAGTATATTCCCCTGGGGTGACAGGGTAGGTGTGATAGGTATTCATGCCAATACTTTCTATCAGTCTTGATCAGGTGGTGTGGATGCTGGCAGGGTGCTACCTACAGCTAGGGACACACCTGCATGGGACACCTGCACTGTATGCTGCATTCTTCCGCTATTGCCATATACAGGTGGGGTCATATTGTACCCATTCCCCACAGCAGGGATATGACCAGAGAGGTACCTGTGGGTGGTGTTTGTGTGAGCTGGGTGCATGTATGCTATGGACCCTACTTGCATCTGACACACAGATATGCATGGGACACTCCAGTTATGCTGGCATGTGCAGGTACATCAGCTGTTTCCCAATACATTAGTTCTACCTCCTTTGTGATCTGCAAGTATTCAGGCAGACATCACCTGTATCCCCTGCTACAGGACCAGATAATGTGATGCATACCTGTATGTACAATTCCAAGGGTGTCTCCATTTCACAGTGACACAATATATACTGTATGTCTGTGGTACTTCCCCCTGTATACTGCTTGTATATCTAGCCCAACAGCCATGTCATGTCAGTCTTTCAGATGGTGACACATATTACCACCATACATTTACAATGGCTTACGGCTAGCATGTGTTATACTGGTGCGAATTGTCTTTGGCACTGCAGTTGTAAGGCTTGTCCTTGTCATCAGCAGTAGTGGGCAATGGCCAGCAGGTCTTACCTCAATATGCATACATACTGACCACTCTCACACAATATGAAACACACACCTAACACACACAGACCTACATATTGTGCAAATGCTACAACCTATCTTGCTACCTTGGCCACCTCTGGGCATCTGTGCTCCACTGGTATTATACCTACACATGCATGTTACTACATTTCTACATAGGGTTGTGGGGGGTACAACTGACTGTCACGACGTGTGTACATTGGATTGGGGGGCATACCAGACCATTACAACATTTATAAATAGGTTTGGGGGGCACACCTGACTGTTACTGCATGTATAGGTTAGGATGGGGGGAGCACACCTGACTGTGTCTACATTCCTACACAGGATTGAGGGGGGCATACCTGTCTGTTTCTACATTTCTGCATAGTGGTTGGGAGGGGGCACACCTGACTGTTACTACATTTTTACGCTGGATTGGGGGAAGGGGCACACCTGACTGTTTCTACATGTCTACATAGGAGTGGGGGGCACACCTGACTGATACTACATTTCTGCATAGGATTGTGGGGGGATACACCTGACTGTTTCTACATTTCTACACAGGATTGGGGGGCACACCTGACTGTTTCTACATTTCTACACAGGATGGTGGGGCACACCTGACTGTTATTACATTTCTACACATGATCGGGGGGGGCACACCTGACTGTTTCTATATTTCTACATAGGATGGGGGGGGCACACCTGACACTTGTACACATTTGCTATGATTGTACTGGTATGTCAGATATTCCATTTCATTCTGTATTCTAACCTATCATGCTGACTAGAGGCATATCAGTGTACTACAGGTCTTAGCTTTGATTGACCTACATATTAGTTTCTGACTTTCTACCCTTCAGAACTAACATCCCACTGCCTGACCTGTTGTAGTCTGTCTGTATCGGCTGGGGGGGTTACCCATAGGCATCATTCAGAGGCCATAGCACAGCCTTTTGTCTACACCTGTCCTGCTGGCTGAGTCTGTTGTTGGGTATGCGAACCTCCCTGACTGGCTTGTGTGAGTCATATGGACACACATGTGGCCCAGCACATTTCCTGCAGTGGGTTTTGTCGCCCTGTGTAGTACTAGCTACTATGGTGACACCAGTATTTGTTACAGATCTCATGGTGCCACTATAGGTGTCTACTATCTGCTGGCATACCATTCAGCTACCCGATTCCCTTGCATGCTCAAATACATACCATAGATACAGGTAACAACACATACTACTCCATTTGGCAGTTGGTAGGTTGAGTGACTTACCTTGAGTGTGTCCCAGTATTGAGAGTGGTGCTGCAGGACTGCCTATGTTGGATGCACATAGTACACTCCCTACACATGGTTGAGCACAGGTAGTGTCATGTTTGGCATCCCTTTTACTGTATGTGCGAGGCAGAGAGAGGTGTCATTCCCTGGGTCCCTCCTGTGTCAGTGTATGTGCTATGCATTGCCTCTTTGCCAAGGCCAGGGCATACTGGGCACACCTCCTTCTGGCTACCGGGGCAGGCTCAGGTTGTTCCTCATCTGAGTTACTCTGTGCCTGTGCAGGCCTTGGCAATGGTGGGGGGCTGTGTGGCCCTGCCCCGTGCTGTTCCTGCTGCAGCTGTTTCTGCATGATCATATTGTGTAGCATGGCACATATGATGACAATTTGGGTACATGTAGCTGGTGAGTACTGCAAGGCTCCACTGGATGTGTCCAGGCACCAGAACCATGACTTGAGCATCCCAAACACATGCTCTATTATAATTCTGGTCTGTGCGTGTGCCTCATTATGGAATTCTTGTTCAGGTGTGTGTGCATTTCTCATGGGTGTCATCGGCCACAGCTCCAGTGCGTAACCAGCATCCCCCACTAGGTGACCATAAGGGATGTCCCCATTGGCAAATCTCTGATACAGCTGTGTCAGATGCCAGATGTGGGAATCGTGATAGCTTCCAGGGCAACCAGCACACACATTCATTATTATGACGTGGGTATTGCACATGACCTGGCAGTTGATGGAGGGGAAGCTCTTGCGGTTGATGTAGACCCTATCCCACTCACCAAGTGGTGCTTTGATGTGTATGTGCATGCAGTCTATAGAACCCACTACCTCTTGGTATTCTGCTATTTGGTGGAACAGTTGCATATTGCTGGCCAACGCCTCACAGGTGTTGGGGAAATATATGTGCTCACTGGCATGTGCTGACATGGCATCCAGGAACTGGTGGAGTACCCTGGATGCTGATGCCTGTGAGATCCCCATCATATCCCCAGCTGGTCTTTGGAAGGTACCTGTAGCTAGTATTCTTAGGCCTACACATATCTTGGTATCCACTGGGATGGGTTCCCCTCTGTTAGTTCTGTGCGTTAGGCATGGCCAGCATAGCTCAACAACTTGCTGCAAGAGGTCCCTGTCCACCCTATAGTGCTCCACTATCTCCAGCTCATGTAGCCTCTGGTCGGTTACCCTGGGTCTGTACACCCTTCTCCGTCTCCTCACTGTGGGTTGGTCCACAGTATTCACATCCTCACCACCCTCAGCCTCTTCCACATGTTGTTGTATGATAGCTATTACAGCCCCTATCATTTTGTTGTTTTGTTTGTTAAAACTTCCCCACTTGTATACACCTACACCAGTGATGTAGAGTATGGGAAAAAACAGAGGGAAAGGTGTTTGCATAGTTTATAGCTGTGTTCTGGGATGGGCTGGTCTCCTGCCTGTATAATTGACTGATTCTGATACATTTCACCTGCCAGCTATGCTAGTTCTCCTAGATTACCTTCCTACTGCTATTTTCCCTTCCCATTACCGTCCTGTTTAAGCCCGGGGGTGCGTCATGCAAACACAGTGCTCAAATGTGCACAGAGCTGCTATTTCCTAGTTTAATTTTTTTTTTCCTTTAAAACCCACTGCATGACATGCACACCAACTTAGGCAATGTAAACAGTGCTAGGCAGCCTCAGACACACCCCCTTGCTTAGCTGTGCTAAGCTAGGAGCAAACTTGAGCCACAGGGCTCCAATCCACTTACAGTATATGCCTGACACACACCCCTATGTTGTCAGCTAACTCCTAGGCTTGCACCAAGCTATTCCTGCTCTTACACTGTTGGGAGCTGACTAGCATGCAGGAGGAATCTGCGCTAGCCGATTTAAAGCATTTACTGTTTGTTACTGTATCTTTTTGTCTGTTTGAAACAAAAAAACAAAAAAACAAAAAATAACCTTGTTTTCCCGCCTTTACTGAACTAGAATAGTCCAGTCTTCAGATTTTGCTGATCCCTGGGCTGTGTCATAGTTCCTGTGTTGTCCATATCCTTATTTGGATAAGGGGAAGCTGCTTTGTTCACCAGTGGGAGTGGGGAGCACTGAGCAGCCTATTTGTCCCTAAAGGAGTGGTTCCAGCCCAGCAACTTGTAGTATATTGGCTGTTTTGGGCCATTTCCTAGCTCTTTTCAACCCCCTGCTATAAAGCCCACTTTAGCGCGCTTTTGTGCTTGTATACGACTCAGCACAGCTCCTCGTGGTGTCCTGCAGAGTTCTACAAGCAGCAGAGAGTGAAAGAGTGACTTTCCTTTGATTTATAAGTATTTTTCTGGCTTTCTTTTTTGACTGCTGTATTTCGACTGTATTTTGCCTAAAAGCATTTTCATATTACTAAACTAGCTGTGCAAGTTGACCTACTGTATTTGTGTTTGCTTCTGAACTGTTTGCACTTTAAAAAGTTTGTTTTTTGCTTAATTTAACTGTTAGGCTAACACACTCAAGTGCGCTAGCCGATTTAAAGCATTTACTGTTTGTTACTGTATCTTTTTGTCTGTTTGAAACAAAAAAACAAAAAAAATCCTTGTTTTCCCACCTTTACTGAACTAGCATAGTCCAGTCTTCAGATTTTGCTGATCCCTGGTCTGTGTCATAGTTCCTGTGTTGTCCATATCCTTATTTGGATAAAGGGAAGCTTCTTTGTTCACCAGTGGGAGTGGGGAGCACTGAGCAGCCTATTTGTCCCTAAAGGAGTGGTTCCAGCCCAGCAACTTGTAGTTTATTGGCCGTTTTGGGCAATTTCCTAGCTCTTTTCAACCCCCTGCTATAAAGCCTGCTTTAGCGCGCTTTTGAGCGAAGCTGTTCATACAGCAGCATCGGGCAGCGCCGGTTCATCAAGTTTAAACTATTTGTGGCTCCGCAAAGTCTGCTCTTCAATTTTTCCCTTAGAACTGCTCTACTTGCAATCTAAACAGTCTATTCTCTATCTGAAAAGCCCAGCACTTGCTCCTAAAGCATTTTTATACAGGTAAAGCACTCTTAAACAAAAAGAAAGTACTTCATTCACCTAAATCCCCTTGAGTACCCATTTCCCTATAGGTCCTTTCTGACTCAGTTACACAGCAATCCTTTACACTATTCTAGCATGTCGAAGGGTCAGTTGCTGGCGTCCTCTCCTGTTCAGCTGGTGAATCTGGGAATCTTGAGGCAATGTTACAATTGCCTCATGTACACAGACAACTCTGTCCTCCTCCCACCAAATACAAATATATGTGAGAGATGCAACTATATAGCCAAACTGGAGGCTGAGCTCTCTCAACTCAGTACTGGCAAAACCAGTCAGGAGGAGAAGGTAACAACGCACGCCACAAACCCAGTCTCACATAGACCTATCACAACTGCAAACCAAACACATAAACACACAAAAACATACTCGGAGGCTCTGATTAAAAATCTACCAAAACAACAGAGGCCTCCAAAGCAGACACCCAAGCGACCACTACCTCAAGACATAGCACATGCAACACATAGTTCACAAAGTCAGTGTGCTAAACAGTCACAGCCCTTAAGGCCAAACAACATGCCAGATACACTTGTAATAGGTGACTCCATAGTCAGACACACTGACGTCCCGCTCACCAGACTGAACAAGGAAAAGGTTACAGTAAGCTGCCTGTCGGGCTCTAGAATCTGCCACATAACACAAGCACTCAGGTCACTCCAAAGCAAGTACAAATATGACTCAGTCATTGTCCATGCCGGTGTGAATGACCTGAGATGTACCTCCCTGGACTACATGAAAAGAGACATATACGAGCTCTCTGATTATGTAGCCCAGGCCGGTATGACCCTGACCCTGAGCAGCATCTTACCCTCACCAAGAATGATGCCACAGTACAAAGACAAAATGATCAGGTTTAACAATTGGCTTAATTACTGGTGTCATTCTAAGGGGATCCAATGTCTGTCTGCTTGGGATGACATGCTTGACAAGCCACGCTGCTTCGCAAGGGATGGCTTGCACCTGTCACCCCTGGGCTTCCGGATATTGGCCAAGGCTCTTGCCACCCCCATAGTGCCTTTTTTAGGCAAGGCTCAACAGACAAACCCACCTCCCTAGAAAACACAAGTGAAAAAAAACTAAGGGTAATGCTGCTCAATGCCAGAAGTCTAAACCTCAAGATGCATGCTCTCGAAGCCCTTCTCAGTATGGAGAATATCGATGTCTGTGCAGTGACTGAAACCTGGTTCAAGGCTCCTGAGAGCACCCCAGCACTACCAGGTTTTACCTCATATCATGCTTTCCGGCCCCAAAACTTGGACCGAACCACAAAAGGAGGGGAGTATCCATATTCATCAAAGATACCCACACCTCCAGGTTAGTGGCAACGCACGAAGCATCGGAGACCATCCAGGTGCAACTAACCATAGGCAAAACTGCCCTACAGGTTGTAGCATGCTACAGACCACCCTCTCAAACTCAGGAACCCCACTCAGCCTTTCTGAAGACACTGGAGAGTATGAATGTCTCTCCAAATACCATCATATTGGGAGACTTCAACTACCCAAACATAGACTGGGAACATTACTCAAGCCCCAACACCCTAGCCCAAAGGTTCCTAGAATTCATAAACTCAAATGCGATGGAACAACTAGTCACCACTCCCACAAGAGGAGATAATATACTAGACCTGATCATCACAAACATGGGGACAAAATGCTCCACACCGGAAGTATACCCCTCATTGGTGAGATCAGACCATAAATTAATCTCACTGGAAATCCACATCCCGCCCCCACCCCCTGTACAAAAGACCACAGTGAAGAACTTCTCAAAAGCTGACTTCACACTTCTTAAGACTGAAGTGGTATCCTTCAAGGCCCCTGGGTCAGTGGAAACCACAACCCACACCGCTGAATCCTTTATAAATGCCTTCTACGGGCACCTTCAAGAATGCATGGATCATGCAATCTCTAATAAAACTAAGACCCATTCCCCCAAAGGCAGGCGCCCTGTCTGGTGGACCCCAGCCATTAACAAACTTTACAACAGGAGGAGGAAGCTACTACATGACAGAGCAAAATCCCTAAAAGGGAAGGCATCTCTGATCAGTACTAGCAAAAAACTACGATCACTCATAAAATCATCCAAGGCCAACTTTGAGAGAAAAATCGCAAAAGACACAAAAGACAATCACAAGGCCTTCTTTAGCTATGTTAGAAACCTGGGTGGAAACTTCCAGATATGCTCAGAGTTAGTCCAAAATGACACAAAATACACTGAACCCACAGACATTGCCAACATTCTGGCAGACAGGTTCAGTGCAAATTTCTCGCCTTCCCCAAAAGGAGAAATATCTATCCCAGCAGAGTGTAGCCTCCCTAACATCTCAGATGCCCAGGTGAGAGCCGCCCTCTCTAAAGCTAAAAACACAGCATCAATGGGACTGGACGGTGTCCCGGGCTGCGTGCTATATGAACTCCAAGAGGAACTAAACCCGCACATAAGGCTGCTGTTTAATCTTAGCCTTACTACAGGATACGTACCCAAAGAGTGGTGTACAGCAACAGTGGTCCCACTCCACAAAGGCGGTGCTTCTACGGACCCTGGAAATTACCGCCCCATAAGCTTGACGAGCCTGGTCTGCAAAGCTATGGAAAGGATCATTATGGAACTCATAAACAAAGACATTGGGGACCTACAGACATTGGATCCTACCCAATTTGGCTTTGTCAAGGGCAGATCCTGCCTTTTGAACTTGGTCGACTTTTTTGAAACAGTCACTAAGGCCATTGATGAGGTTAAGGCAGTTCACACAGCCTACCTTGACCTTGCAAAAGCCTTGACACAATACCCCACTCGGGCATCATAGACAAACTCACCAGCTTAAATGTAAACCCATATGTCACAAGATGGGTTGCAAACTGGCTCAAGGACAGAACCCACAAGGTCAGAATTGCTGGAGCCATGTCAGACTCTAAGCCAGTCACAAGCGGTGTCCCACAGGGCTCAGTCCTGGGACCCCTCTTGTTCGGCATTTATTTTTCTGAGGTGCAAGCAAACATAGGAGGATTGTGGCTGACAAAGTTCGCAGATGACTGCAAACTGGGCGCCATAATTGATACTCCAGCGGACACAAGCATCCTTCAGAGAGGCCTCATAGAAACGGATAATTGGTGCCAGAGCCATGGCCTTAAACTGAAAGCCAAAAAATGTATAGTCATACCCTTTGGGAAAGACAAGATACCCACAAATTACCACATAGGTGGTAATCCATTAAGTATGGAAGAGGTAATCAGGGACCTAGGGACCCAAGTTGACAGTAACCTCTCATTTGACACTCACATTGCCAAGGTGGTTAGGAAGACCTTCTATATTGCCCACCTTATCATGAAGAGATTCACATCTAGATCAAGAGTGGTCATTGTGCCCCTATACTCTTCTCTTATCAGGCCCATGATTGAGTACAATGCCCCATTTGGGATGTATCTTACCCGACACCTGCAGCAGTTGGAAAGACCCCAAAAGTTCCTCACCAAGAGGATAAAGGGTCTCAAACATATGTCATATGCTGCCCGGCTGAAGAAACTCCAGCTCTATTCAGTCGCATACCGCCTACTCAGAGGTGATCTATGCCTGACGTACAAGGCCATGTCCAATCTGGAATTAATGGACATGCTCCACCTCTGAAAATCCAAATCCATCAGAGCCACGAGAGCAAGAGATTTGAACCTCAACACAGAAATAAATAGGACGTGCTGGAGGGACAGATTCATACCCAGAGGCTCCCTACACTCTGGAACAGAATCCCAGTCCATGTTAGGCAGAGCCCCTCACTAACTCTCTTCAAGAGAAATCTTGACGAGTGGATGGGAGATCGTATGTTTATCCCGGGGGTCATCTCTGTGTCACTACTAGACAGAGGCACAGTAAACTAAACCCTAAATGGGCATAGTATTCTCATCCCAAGGGGTGGTGAAAGCCACACACACTCTGGTTAGGCTTATAAATGCCCTAGGGCAGATAGCCTAGTACGAACCTATGAACCTATGAACCTATTCCCCTCATTCGCATAGGATTGCCTGTTAATGCATAGTTAAATGTCCAACACTGAGCCTCCCCCATTAACAACCACTATTCACTGGCCATGTTGTCTTCTGCCTGCCTTTGAGTGTAATAGCAGAATAGTGATTTTGGTTAGAATGCTTATTTTAGGTTTTTTTCTTAGTTTCCCCCGATCCCTTTTGCACACCGCTGCCCTACGTTTAAACAGCCGAGATCGGTTAAAAAAATAAAAGTTGATTTTTTTTCTTTTTTCAAGTGTTTTCCATGCCAATGGCTTTATAGTTGTCCATTGGTATGCTTTATACATGATATCCACCCTTTATTTGGAGCTGTCATGGCTTCATTTTGTAATTTGCAGAAATGTACTACGTTACTGGTGGAGTACATTTCTGCAGATTACACTAGTCCTGGTTTCCAGCTTCCTGGATTGCAAATTCACCTCATTTGCATGGATTTCTCCTGGAAATGGAGTAATTTGCATACAGGGGCTGAGTCTGTGCAGGACTAGTGCAGGAGCGCTCGTGCACGCCACTACAGGTTATTCCTGGATTGCACGGCAGACATATTGCCTGCTGGAGCTCCTGCACTAATCCTGCATGCCGTGCAGGGCTTGCAGAATCTGGGGGACTGTCTTTTGTTTTGATTTTCTTCGGTTAGTCCTTGGCAGGGACCCTTGATTCTTCATAGGTTTTGATAAGCAGCACTGCAGTTTCAGACTTCCAAGATGACTGCACACTGAGTAACAGCTTAATTTCATCACTCCCATTCTGAAAACAGAACCTCAGAAAACAGAGCAAGTGAATGTCTCCTTTTGGATGCATTTCAGTTACTGGCTAGTAAGTGCACTGCCTGGATGCCAGCAAAGAAGAAATTTAGAGAACCTGAAAGAAAATGAACCACAAAAGGTGAAGAGAAGACACTGGCTGAGAAGAATCCTGCAGCAGTTCAGTAAAAAGCGGTTGAAGCTCCAGCCTTGGTGCAAGATATGGCTTCCAGTAATTTACAGGAAAATAAGTCAAATGTGCTCAGAGCTGATTAAAATAAATGAAACACTGAAGGTGTACATCAACTCAAATAAATGTCTGGAAACAAATGGAAGAAGCTGTAAACAGATATTCTGATAAATCTGCAACAATCAGAGTTCAAAATGAAGATGGCTGAGTACGAGACTGCTCAAAAACAGATATTTAAAAATGGTGGAATTTGAGGACAGAGCACATAGGGAAAACCTGAAAATTTCTACTGTACCAGAGAAGCTGGAAAGAACAGAGTGTGCTAACTTTATGAAAGGACAAATAAGCAACTGGACTACTATTCCACAGCAGGAGTTTCTAATTGAAAGGGCACATCCAAATGATCATGAGAAAGCAGTATTAGTAAAGATGCAATTCTACCAGCAGAAAGAGTTGATTCTGGAAAAACTGTCAGAAGGGCAAAGTACTAAAAGGTGGGGTCAATAGAGTGTTTGTGGAAAATAATTACTCACTGTACACTAGGCAGAAGAGGAGAAAATGTATTCCAACAATCAGGGAATGTTGAAAGGCAGGTGTGAGATCAAGCTGCTGTAACCAGTATTCAGCTATCTTCAGAATATTGTTTTCTGGAGGATCAAAGTCATTTTTTGATACAGAACAGGCTAAAGAGGAAATACAAAAACTAGAAATATTGGACTTTTTTACTTTGTTAAACTTGTAGGTGACTCCAAAGCATTTCCCCCACTTTCTGTCATTAATGTTTGGAAGAACATTAAAGGGAAGGGAAGAATATGGAAAGAGACAACAGTAAGTTAAACAATATTTGTTCTTAACAGTATTTTCATGAAACATTTTATGGCATAAACAACATGTTATATAGTAAAGCATTTTCAGTTATTTTTGTGTGTTATAAGATAGTAAAGTAAAAAGTCCCCTTTTTCTTCTCCTTCTTCTTTCTTCTTTTCTAGTTTTAAGAAATATAGGCATTGTGATGAGAAGGCAACCTGGACAAAAACATGTTACGATAATAATGGGTTGGGTTGTTGAAGTGGGGATTGGGTATAAAGTAGGGTCTATATTATATGTTCAAAGTTTGAAAACTTCGAATGTTAACTAATCGAATTTAAATGTTCGAAGTTTCAAACATCGAACATATAATAAAAAAATGTCCCTTACTGCACTGTAGTGTGGTCTCAGAGTTGGTATATTTAAAGAGCAGGGGGTGTGGCGTGCACAGCCCCCCTCGTGTGAGGTGCAGGAGGGCTTACCCCCCTGCCTACAGCCGTTAGTGTTTTTTTTTTTTTTTTAATATGTTCAAAGTTTTATAAATTTGAACATTTAAATTTGATATTTTAATGTTCAAAATTATAAAATGAACATATGATATAGAACCTAAAAGTATACAGATCTTTATATAAGTAGAGTAATATCCGTTTTCTTATTTTTATAAGGGCATTACTGGATTAAGGTCCTTGGCTTAGTCTAATAAATGTTTTAAGTGGAAGCAAGTAAACAAGAGAATACTGAATGTAATGAAAAGTTTTCCTTTGGCAAATAGGTATTCACAGTGTAATGCGAGAAGCTTGTAGTTGAAGGCAACTATACTTTATTTATTTTTATTTATTTTATTTTACATTTGTTGACCGGGCTAGTCTAACTGGATATATTTCCATTTTCAGTAGAGGCCCGGGGAGAAAAGCTCCAACATAGCACAAAATGTAATATACAATTGTATAACATATAAAGTAAGAGGCATTTAGAATAAAAAGAAGGATTTTCACAAGTACAATAGTAAGCAGGTGAGTATAACAGTCATGTGATAGTTTGATAAGAGAGATACACTAAAGTTCATTGTTAGTTAACATAAACACTTGTGGTTATATAAGTTTTACAATGACAAGTTTTTAGCATACAGTGGGGTATGTAGAGTATGATTGTGTATCCATAGGCAGTATGAAGATAAAAAATAGGAAAGGTGATAGATTAATCAGGGTTAGTGCAGGGACATACCCAGTGTGATTTTAGGTGAATTTTGAGTTTTTGCTTAAAGAGTGACAGTGAAGGTACACATCTGGTTCTTATGTTTCTATGGATACAAGTTGATAAGAAGGCAATACTTTTTAAGGGCAAAAGTTAATCTTTTCTGAAAGAATTTGGATTGTTTTCTACAGCTGGGAGAGCAATAAAGATAAAACAAAATTAGACAGCATTTAGCATAACTGAATCACAGGCAATACATGCATTGCAGCATGTATAACCTGAATTATAGGTCAATTAAAGCATGTGAGTATAGATGTCAGTCTGGGACAGTTGTTTGTATTAGGACGGTTAAACATAATTACTTGAAGATGTACATAATTTTTGTGTGGTTGTATTAAGTTAATAGCTTTGGGGGTATTTTGAGGGGGCCTTTGTATTTTTGCTTGAAGGTTTTCATTAAAACAAAAAGTCTTGCAAGATGTGACATAAGTTCAAATGAACACCACAAAGAACAACTGTATTAAAGATCAGCCTGCCAAATATCAGTGCATACATGTAACACAAAAGCTGAAAATAGGTATTTTTAAAAACTTGTTATACGTAACAGGTAGGAACAATAACTTCTCACCATAATGGCTACACTTTCCATAATATCTTGGATTATGAGTGGTCTCACAAGTATATACAAGAAAGAAAGAGTTGTGAACTACATTAAGAAATATAGAGTGCAAACAGTTATGCTACAGGAAACATAATGGAAATAAAAGAGTATGTGAATTTGATAAAGAAAGGATTTCAGGATAGTTATTATTTGGAATATCAATGACAAAAAAAGAGGAGTACTTATATTAATTGCTAAAGGAACTCCAATAGTATTAGAAGAGGGAGGAAATACAATAAAGGTAGATTTATGGTCGTAAGGGGCTACTGGCAAAGGAGGAAAATTAAACTAATGTATTTATATTCCACCTAAAATTGCTACACTGCAGTATAATAAAATTCTGGGAGAAATAATCAGTTTTCAGCAGGGAATATTACATGTGGGGAATGGAATTTGATTTGCAACAGTGAGTATGTATGTGGGGGATCTAGAAGGGAAAATATAACAAAGGATGGTAGATTTTTGAAAAAATATGAAAATATTTGGTATAGAAGATGTGAATTCAGTAGTAAGAAATCACAGAGAGAATTTACATATTATTCCACAAGGTACAACAATTGGGCTAAGCTAGGCAGAAATTATATTTTACAAGAACATGTGCATTTAATTTAAGGTTTTGATATACTTCCAATAATTATTTCAGATCATGTGTCAATAATAACATAAGACAAAAATGCAAGTTAATAATGTACAAATGAGACACTGGCACTTCCCCACCTATCTGTTAAATATAGAGGAATTTAAGGAATGGGTTGTGGAAATTATTTGGGAGTTATTAGAGAATATATAAATTTCTTTAAAAGATATAGCTAGGAATGGGATAAAATGAAAGTGGAGTTTAGAGGTAAGGTAGAAATAAAAGAAAAAGAGAGATAGTTTAGAAGTAACACAAAATATTTAGAGGAACTGACAAAGGTTAAAGTATTGCAGAATAAGGGGAATCTCACGGCACAAGAAGAGATGTAACTGCAAAGTACAAAAGAGAAAATAAAGAACTAGCTGGATAGTATTGCATGAATTTAGAAAGGTTGCTATTAAGCAACTTTTTGGATAATAACTTCAGAGCACAAAAACTTTTAACACAACAACTCAGGTGACAAAATGCAGAAAAGGTTGTTGCCAAGCTTAGAGAGCTTATAACAAGGAAAATAACCAGAGATTCTGTGGTGAAATTAGAAAATTTCAAAAATGATATGAAAATCTGTATAAAGCAGAGAAATGCCAATAGAGATGACTGCAATTAGTGGTACAGAGAATAAACACAAGGGGGAAATAATTTATTGGAGAAAACTGGCAAAGGAACCAAGTTATTGGGAGCAAGTAATTAGAGAGGGAAAGATAACACAATGGGAAGAGGCCAAGAGTACATTTGGACTGCAGGCTAGAGATTGCCTTTCATATCAAAAATGACCTCAGAGTATAAGCAAAAAGAAAGAGATAAGGGAATCCTAAGTGAAAGGCCAATAGTAGTAGAGTTTTTAGTTGAATATAGAACAGAAGCTTCTGTTACAAAAATGGATAATTAGCAGGACATATAAAATATTGCATGATAACTATTGGAATCAATCAGAGGAGGTTAGAAAATATTTGGAAGAGAGACTAAATAAGCAATTCACAAAGAAACAATATGAGGATATATGTATGGCTCCCAAATATGCAACAAATTCTATAATATTTAGTATTTTTTGGAAGTGTTTGCATAGGTATTTTTATACCCCAAGCAGACTTCAAAGAATTTTTCTTCAGGTAGATTGCAAATGTTGGAGGCATGAGGGAGACAAAAGAGGTAATATTGAACATATTTTTGGTAGTATAATGAGTTGGCAGTCTTTAAAATTTCCCTACAGACTACTCTATTACAAACTTTGGGTGAGCAAATTGGTGTAACTAAGGAAATTATTTTTTTTTTAGCTGGGATACAGGATCTGAATTGCCTAGACACAGTACTGTCTTGCTAATTTTAATTCTGGTGGCTGCCAAACAGCAGTTACTAAAAAATGGAAATCAAAGTCTAAACCAACCATATTTGGAGTACTGAATATAGTAACCGAGATAAAATAACTGCCAGTGGGATTTTAGAAAAGGGTAGGAGCAAATTACATGTGAAAAAATAAATTGTGGGAACAATACATGTAGAATAATGTTTTGGAGAAGGAGGAATGATGTTTAAGGAAGGTAAGAGTAGAGTGAGCTATGTAGTGTTGGACTGGCAATGACTGTACCGAAGATTATATGTGAAATATAATATTTGTAACTCAGAACATCTCAATATGGTTTGTTTTCATTTATATAAATGTATGATTGCCTATGTCATAAGTGGTAATTCAGTAAAGATGATTGACAAAAAAGAAGCACTGCAGTTTCCTTCTTAATAAGTAGGCCTTGCCAGTCTAATCTATTGTGACCATTAGTCACAATAAATTGTAACTCTGGTTCATGGCTAGCATAATACACAGGTGACTAGGGAGTCAACAAAGGTGATATTATCTGCTAGGGACACTTTTATGATATTTATATTTTGCATTTATTTGTTTTAAAAAGAAACACAGCATGTGATTACTTTAATAACATATAAACATAAATCATAAATAAATAAATGACCCCACAATTCCCCCTTTCAAAGAAAGCATCTGCAGTGCCTTAATGTGGGATGCTTTATACTTGGCCATTTAGGTTGTTATCTCACTATGATCTACTTGATTCATTGTCCAAGTAGATTGTGGGCAAGAAGGAACACATATCAGGAAATCTGAAAGTGTCAAGTATAGCTCATATTGTGAAGTGAAGCTGACGGTGCCATTATGATAGCACAATTTTTTTTTTAATCCTGTACTAGCAAAGCAGTAAAATGGTGCTTTAGGAATGGGCAAGCCATATAGCTCAACTGTACCTTATTTAAAAGAATGTTGCTCATGCATAAAGGCCAAAACATTTAAATAAAAAAAATCTCTGTTACCATAGCTCTCCAATGCCCCTGATTTCTGTTTAAGAATTAATGTTACACAATGTGTTGATGGTCCAAACATTGTTGTCACCTTGATGTTAAAGAAAAGGGGTGTAACTCTAATTATTTCAAAAGCAAGTAGTATCAGAGGAGAACTGACTGCACTGGGGCCATGCACAGAAAATTAGGGGAACTGGTAAATACTGTCCATTGGGTCTGGAAATGATATTCATGTATGATAGACTCTGGGATATGCAGACTGAAACTGTATAGTGTTATAAGGATATAGACATGGTGCAGTTAGCTTTTTCTTTTGGATTGCTAATCTACTTTGCATTTTATTGATCTGAGTATGCAGTTCATCATTTTTTTAGATCTTGTAAATGCTAACCTCAGAAATTGCATTTCATGTATTTTTTAATGATACTTGAAAGTGCAAGTATAAACCTTGTATTATGTGCATGCGTGGGTGAGGGAGGATGAAACAATGTGTACTTTTTCTGCTTTGTTTCATTTATACATGAGAGAGATATACTTAGTTTTATATAGTATTTCAGTATGTAAAATTGCAATAAAGAAATTTGCATCCAGTGTATTCTGACAATTGTTACTTACATTAATCAGCTGTTACTCAGTTTTGCAGTCCTAAAAACAGCATGCATGTTAATGCAAAATCTATTATTTTAACAACATTCTAAGTGTAACATTTGTCCCCTATTATTTTCCTTTTGTCTCTGCTTCCTGAACCATGATATTGAGAGATATATTTCTCATGCTTTCATTGTTAATAATTTTTAACAAATATCCATAGTAGCACTAATGAATTATGTTAATACAGCAAAATGACATTTTGTAAATATGAGTAAATATGAAGAAACCTTTTATACCTATGCTATAAGCATGCCAGATGAAATCATTAGTATGTATTCCACATTATTCCATATTTTACCTTTTGTTCCATGTTAAGAGTAGTAGCATTCCACATTTTGGAAATGGACAGTTGAGAGCTATGGACTAGCAACTGTGTGCTTGTGCATTCATTGAATGAAATGAATATGAAATTCATTATCGTGGCCCTTATTTTCTTTGTTTGTTTTTTGTTTTTTACTTTTGTTACAATTAGGCATCTGAAAAACAGCAAAATAACTATAAAAATACATCTTTATCAGTATATTAATCTAATGTAATTGGAATGTACTAAAATTCACACCACTTGATGTCTCACACTTTAATGAAACTTTTATAAATATTCTTAACAGCCTAGCCTCTGCATAAACAAAAAAAAACAGAATCCCTGTGCCATTGCTAACTAAAGAAACTAAAAAAAAATTATGTATAAAAAGAGACAAAGCCTGGAATGACTGGCATAAAAGCAGAATACAAAATAAATTTCATACATTTAGGCATCTCAGAAATCTCACTAAGGACCACATTAAAATGACAAAACAAACCTATTACACCAGCCTCCAACATAATCATGAAAAAAGTCCATGACTTTTTTGGTAATTATTAACAAACAAAGACACCCTGCCAAACTACCCTCCCTCTT
The DNA here is from genome assembly GCF_019279795.1 of Protopterus annectens. Lineage (NCBI taxonomy): Eukaryota > Metazoa > Chordata > Ceratodontiformes > Protopteridae > Protopterus > Protopterus annectens. The sequence continues at coordinate 466,630,636 of NC_056744.1, read as the reverse complement.
CTTCTGACTCAGTACTACCACAATTAAACTCCTACTTTATACAGACATTACTGTCTCTGATTAATAATAATACACCACCTTCTCCACCCCCACCCCATCCTATCCTAGCCAGTCACATTCATCGTCCTTCCTCCTGGTCTCCACCTCTACTATAAGAAAATATGTACTGCAACAAAATCCAGACCTCTTTGGCTGCTGACCAACTTCAAACAGAATGCCTGAAAATAGCAGCTGATGCCATAGCTTTTCCTGTATCCATACTGATAATGGTATTCATACCTGAGATATATGCCCATCCATCTGGAAAAAATCACATATGATACCATTCCATAAATGTGGTGCATACAGTAATAAGAGTTTTTCAGCTTCAGACCTACTGTTATCCTATCTCCACTGTCAAAAATGTTAGAAAAATACATTCACTCTCAACTTACGCAATACATTAACTATACCTACTTTCTCTCCAAAACCCAACATGGTTTTATATTTAACCATGGTACTACCACTGTTCTCCTCAATTTCCCTAGTTTCATGAGCCAACATAAAAATGACAGTGTTGTATCCTCACTATACTTAGATTTATCAAAAGCATTTGACACCCATTCCCATCAGATTTAACAAAAGCATTTGACACCCATTCCCATCAGATTTAACAAAAGCATTTGACACCCATTCCCATCAGATTTAACAAAAGCATTTGACACCCATTCCCATCAGATTTAACAAAAGCATTTGACACCCATTCCCATCAGATTTAACAAAAGCATTTGACACCCATTCCCATCAGATTTAACAAAAGCATTTGACACCCATTCCCATCAGATTTAACAAAAGCATTTGACACCCATTCCCATCAGATTTAACAAAAGCATTTGACACCCATTCCCATCAGATTTAACAAAAGCATTTGACACCCATTCCCATCAGATTTAACAAAAGCATTTGACACCCATTCCCATCAGATTTAACAAAAGCATTTGACACCCATTCCCATCAACATCTTTTTACTGAACTTTCTTCCTTCGGCCTTACCCAAACCTCTCCTTCATGGTTCCTTAGCTGTCTGACTGACAGGTAGCAAGCAGTCAAATGGAAATAAAGCTCTTCTCTTTAATACCATTCACTGTCGGTGTCTAACAAGGATTAATATTAGGCCCCCTCTTAGTCAACATTTTTATAAACATATTACATACTCACACCCATCTTGTTAGCATAGTTCAATATGTTGATGGCTACCCTTGCATGTACAGCCACAACCCTACCAATACTTCAGGACATCACCCAGAATTCTTTCACTGCTATCAAAACTTGAGTAAAAGATGCAAATCTGCAAATCTACGTTTTAGTAGTAAAAAGAAAACAAAAACTTATGCTCTTCACTCTTAAACAATACCACCATGAAATACAATCTTTTGAAATGATCTCACCCAACAACAGAAACTGAAACCATAGCCCAAACAAAACATCTGGAAATCCTAATTGACAATAACCTCAAACTATAACTAACACACAAAGCAAGCCATTAAAAAACACACCAGAAACTTGGCTTCCTATGTAGAACCAAACACTACCTGATAGGCAATTCAAGACAAACACTAGCATTTACCTACCATCTTCCATCCCTACTATATGCCTCACCTATTCCTACAAACCCAAACACTATACTTAAAGTCAAACTATCTGCCTATTACAATAAAGTATCCAATTTTGCTGCCATCTTTAGATATAAGACTCATCGTTGCAGACCCCGAAGCCACTAAACTGCCATGAGCTACCCAACTATTTAACATACTCACAATGTATTACTATATAAAATCTTATATATGCACCAGAAAAATGTCCTATGTTCAAAGATACCCTGCAACACTACTCACCAGATAGAGATGTTTACTCAGCCAATAAACTCTTAGTAATCATAACAAAGTCTAATAACGCAGCCGGTAATTCACTATACTCCCCGTACATCTTTATACTGTGGAGTACCATCCCAACATACCTAAAACAGACCATGAAATTTTCCGCCTTTAAGCCCTTACTATAACAACACTTAAACCACACATGGTCATGGAAATGCTCCTCACCAGATACCTTTCTATCAGGTCTATATGGCTTCATCAAAGTGACACTTCAATGAACGGCATTTCATTGCAAATGCCATTCATTAAATTCTTCTCATATGGGGGGTTCTGCCCCCCCCACACACACACACTCCCCTCTAATTATATATACCAATTCCTAGATCACACTGCAGTGGGGAAAGGGCAAATTTTCCGATCCTCACTATACCTCAATCTCAGTAGGAACTGTTCAAAGAACTGATAAAATAAGGAACAAAGACCTGAAGAAGTTCATTTGATGAAAGCGCTCACACATTAAAGTTTTGATTTGCCTTTGGAGCTGTGGCCCTTTGTTCCTTATTTTATCAGTGCTTTATTTGTTGTTTTTTTGCAGTTCATAGAATGGCATGTTCGATGTAAGTGCACTGAAAATGCCATTCGCTAAATTGATTTTTCGCTGAACTGATATGGACCCCTTCCTATCTTAATTTACACTTTACACTTCAATTTATTTCTTCCCACTTAATCCACCACCTTTAAATACTTTCTACCACTCAATTATATCCATGTTCTATGTGAGTTCATACCCTAGTATTCATCCCCTAGTGTCTTTAACTCATCAGCTATACATCTTTCTCTCTCTCATTCTTCTAGCTTTAACTGCTACCTACCTACCTACCATCTAATGTATTACACTCCTTACCTAAGTTTTATTTATTTATAATGTCTGTACTGTAACCCTCCTTGCCCATGTCTTAAAAGGCATATCTGATGCAGTAAGCTATGATTATGACACACACCTACCTGCTTGTAGACAACATGGAAACAAGCTGTATAGAGTAAAGTAATACATGCAACAAACAATGTTTAAACACTCTTGGCATAAGTTGTAGGGAGTAGATAATTTATATTGCTTAAAATGTCAAAGTAATTTGTTGAAAATTATTAGCTGTGAAGCAAAAGTATTTTATAATTTGAGTGATAGAAGAAAAGGTATGAGTTTCAAGCTTCCCCCCACTAGTGTGTAACAATGGCCAGAAATGTACAAAACAAAACTTACAAATGAACTTGCAAAATAGGCTGAAAATATTTCTGCCACAAACATGAACTGCATTGTAATAATATCAACTTGGGGGTGTCTGATTTCATTCACCAAAAATATGACACTTGTGTTTGAATAAAACATCTCTGACTTGTATCCAATATCTACCTATGATATGCAACAATCACAACTTAGAACAATAAAAAAATTAAATGGTAGAATTTTGTAAACTGGCCAGCTTTCTGCTTCATGTGATTACCTGATCGGACACTTCTTCATTTGTTATGCTTTGATTTCCTTTCTTTCTTTCTTTCTTTCTTTATTTGTTTCTTTCTTCCTTGATGTCATCCTTAATGGACGACACATTCACATCACTCACAGCTCAGATGATTGTGGAGTGCAGGATTAACATATGGCATTACCTCCATTCAGTGAAAGTGTCCCATCCATGTCAGTGTCAGCCCTACTACACTGCAGATGCCATCAGAAGGCCTCATTATCCCTAAGGTATGTGCATCCAGTATAGGGGAGAGGCATATAGGTGGCCATTATTGCCATGACTAGAAGTCTTTCCCAGACCTGATTGTCACCCTTGGCAGCAATCAGTGGATATGCAGGTCAGTAGACCTGGCTCCAACAGTCAGTATTCAGACCAAATCAAAGATGTTGACTAAGCTGTATGGACTATGTGAGGACCTACAACTGCAGCAGGGATAGTAGGATATTCAACAACATATGCAGAGTGACATGGTGTATAGGAACCAGGAGTAGAAGTACATGTTGGGAGCAACTGTGGCCCATCTGGCAGTCTTTGGTACATTGATCAAACTGCCAGGGTCATATAGAGAGGAATGTGGGTTGAATGATCACAAGCCAGGCTTCTGCAGATGACACAAACCATTCTGGAAATGGTTTCACTGTACATACTGTCCATACTGTTCATGGATGCCTTCACCCTCGGTGGGAACCATTCCATAATATGCCACATGCTCTTTCACCTCCATTGTGAGCATACTCCTCTGGGAAGACAGTTGAGTTCTTGCAGTTCACCATCAGTGCTTTTCTGTATAGCGCTATTGTGCACAACACCTACATGTACCATTCATAGGGTCATGGAGTTCATAGGTACATAGGTATTTACTAAGCTCTTGATTTGTGACAATATTAAGAGGCCTAACCTTACTTCTCATGGTAAATTTTAGCCCTTATATTTTAAATGTGAAATAACCCAGATATGGGATGAACATGTTAATATTGGGATTATTCTTGTTAACCAGGGCCTTTCCCTGGTGCTCTTCAAATGCAATTTGGATCAGTGGATGGGGAATTGCAAATCCACACCTGTGGTAGTGTCTATGTTCTTTAAGGACATGGGCAAGCTGTAACATACTAAAGGCATAGACATAAACCTATGACATGCTCTTTGCCCCTAGGGGCCATATATTGGGTAAAATCTGGTTATACTTGCTAGGCTTGTAAATGCTCTTAAGCTGCTAGCCTAGTAATCTCCTATGAACCTATTTATGTTTCCCCTATCCCTGTGTAACAGGACTATAAAACTGGGGTGAATTTGAGGTTACTTGTCAATTTGTCCAAATTCCATTTGAATAGATCAAGATAAGTACTTTGCTTTGTATAGAGTAGAAGATGGTTACACATAAGTTGTATTCTCTGTAATACAAACCTTTCCCTCCAACATGGTCTATTTGTTTTGTAAAAGAGACTGAGACCCCTTAAGCAGGTGTTTATGACAACAATGGACTTGCAAATGTGTAACAGGTCTGACAGAATAGGGTATACTGAAGCTCTAAACATGAGGCAGAGGTCACCTTTCAGTAGCCAGTATGATACTAAAAAGATTGTGGCTTTGAGATGTTCCACATAGCTTTTACTACTTAACCCTTTGATGTTTTTAGTGAGAAAGTGTTGTGGTCATTCCAGTTATGGCAAGTGTTTGGACAGGTACATGCCATAAAGGGCATTATACTCAGTGATCAGCCTAATGAGTGCCAAGTACAGTGGAATGATTACTTCTCTGGATATGGATGCGATGCCTTCAGATTTAAGCTGTGTGATGAAAAAGGACCTCCTTACAACGGTGAATACATTGTGATTAAAGGATTGTTCATTGTTAACACAGGTTCCCAAATACCAAACAGCAGGATCAGTTTTCAGGGATGTGTTGTCAATGTGATAGTTACAAACGGAGACATGCTAGTCAAAGAATACAATTATGTACTTCTTGGCCTTTAGTTTTAGTCCATGATTGTGACACCAGGTATTTGGTCAGGATAGGCCTTTTTGGGGATGTTGGTGTTGTCTTTGGAGTTTATAATGGTACCAAGTTTACAGCCATCTGCAAATTTGGTCAGCTTCAAACCATGAACATTAAATTTGACCTCCAAGAAGTATATGCCAACGATGAGTGTCCACTTCTAGTGAGAAGTGTTTTAGAGAAGATACAGCTACCCACCATAAATTCCTGTGTTCTATTTGTGAGCCAATTTGCTATCCAATGAGTCAAATAGGGATTGACATTTAGCTGGGAGAGTTAATGTATGATCTTTGAGAGGTCTAGATATGTGGTATGCACTACTTTGCCCTTGTTCATTGCTTCTGTAACTATTTTCACAGAAGTAAACCATTTTAAGTATTCAGTACCTCCCCTTGATGAAGCCAAACTAGGTTGGCTCAACAGTCTGAAGGTTACCTATATCTTTATTTAGTAATTACACAATGATTGTTTACATAGCCTTACATGTGCAAATGGTCAGACTCATGGGTCTATAATTACTTGGGTCCTTTGAAGCCCCACCTTTATACAAGGGAATGACTTATGTTGTTCTCCATTCATCTAGTATAAGGCCTGTTTTGGGGATGATATCAAATAGCTTCTTTAGGAGATCAGACAAGTCATGTGTCAGGTTGGCCAAGAGGCAGTCTGGTATGTTATCTGGCCCCACAGATGTAGTATTCCTGCCCTTGGATATCACCTTGAGAACTTGTCTTAGGGAGATTTGGGGAGGGGGTGTAGGTATCTGATGTGAAAAAATTGGCAGGGAGAAGGGAGGTGAGGTTGGAGCTAAATTTGTCCACTAATACATTGGCTATGTCCTCTGGATATGAGTATGTAATATCATCTACTATTAGCTTTGCACAATGCTAGGCATTATTTCTGAGATTTGTAACATAATTAAAGAAGGCTTTGTAGGTATCCTTCGTCCTGGATGCCAACATTATTTAGAATTCCACAACAGGGACAAGTGTGGGCTTTCTGCATATCTGTTTGATATGATATACCATCCTTTGAACAGGATGCTTCTAGTCCTGAACTTGCAAGGCCATGTGGCACACCCAGACAGCATTCAGCCCATAGAAACTTCACTCCATCACTGGCGAATGTGATCCCTGACCACCCAGCTTCCTAGCCATGTGCATGGCTACTACATCAACCACACATGACCGTTACCTGTGCTAGTGCTACTGTTCTCTGCCACTGTGTCCCACATCACCCATGCAAATGATGATGGTTGTGCCTTGTTCACCCCTCTGCTCTGTGTGGCTATGGTAATGGATGGTAATGTATGATGTAGAGCTTAGCCAGTGAATGCACTGTAATGTGTAACATGGGTGTCTTATTGCATACATCTGCTTTATTATATGTTTGTATTGTTGCAGACTATAGCTGTGGGCCAGATCCCCATCTCTTGCAAGTGCCACAACATATATTTACCACACCTCTGCCTCATATCAGTTCCCAATGCAGCCAGTTCCTCATATGAATCCTCACTCAGCTCCTCCTCCACTGCCAGAGCAGTTATGTCAGTCAGTGTGCCACCAGATGTATATATATGTGGTAGAAGTGGTCCTTCAGTAGTCCATATACACATTTAATGATGTTACATATCTATGACAGTGTGATGTTATGTACCATCTCCATGAAAGCCTGTGGCTATGGATGGTTCCAAGGCACAGTCAGCACCTCTTGCAACACAAAACAGTGGACAGCCTTTTGAGTGATCTGCTACCTATGTTCATTGGACCAGAATAATAGGGACTTTCTGGGTGGTGATATATGCAGCTACCAACTAGAAGACCCCATGGAAAATTATCCATTATGAACCGATTGCACAGATCATGTGTGTTAGATCTGAAAATCATGAGAACTGCTTATATGGTGACACATTGTATGTAATACCCTTTTCATACCACCTGGTAGATGATGGAGTAGAAGACCTTCCAGATGACAAACTGAATACCATGCAGAGCTTGTTATTCCTTGCAGGCAAGATGTAGTCAGTAGCAGTAAGACCTCAGGAAAATGAGTTGTGTTATAATGTCAACATATGAGTATGTCATCTGAGAGGGGTAGGTGAAGTTTGAGTTATAGAATCACCTCAAGGGACTGGTAAAGGATTCACAAGGCTGATACCTGCAAAACTCTTATAATGACCCTTGTCAGATAAAGAATGGTCTTTGAAACAAGGATGCTTAAAGCTACAGAAAGCTTTTTGCCACCAAGATTATTGATTCTATGTAAGAACAGCACATCCACTAACTCCTGTGTGGTGTCTTTGTCCATGTGGTAGAAATGAACACTAGTCAGTCATGAAGTGATGGTATGTCAGCTCTAGCAGACTCTTCTGCAAAGTGGTGGGTGGTGACATGCAGCATTGTGTACACTGTCTTACAAAGTGGCCACTAACACATTTTGACTAGCTACAGCAGAAGGTATTCCTAGATTCTTAGCATGAGTAATATTCCTGATACCTCTGTACACTAAAATATGATGATGTTTAGAATTAGCTGATCATCACAGCTCATTGAGCTAATTTTATGTTTCTTTATAATACCACTACATTTGACTTAATTATTTGCATTTTAATGACTTTCAATAGCATATTCCAGTTATTTATATCTTGTACATAGCGTATTGTTTTTAGCCCAATCATGCTATATGTATCTCTGAATCACCCACTCATTGCACATCGCTGCTCACCACTCTATTCTCTGTAAAGTGCTGCACTATTTGTTTCTAAGTATCCCCCATTCACTCAAAGCAATTTTGCGTGGCACATAAGATCATAGGTTCATAGAAGGGTACTAAGCTAACAGCCATAGAGCCCTTATAGCCTAGCTATATTTATCCTGAGTTGCTCCAACTGTTATGGGTTAGGTGAGCAAAGTTCGCAGAGGTAAGGGTCTATGGTAGTTAATACTGGTTTCCTCTGTCCATGAAGGAGCATGGGTGCCACCCCAAGAGTGAATTTACAGTCACCCATCCATTCATCTAGGTTGCATTTGAAGAGGGTCAGGGACTGGGTCTATTTCACATGAATTGGAAGCTTGTTCCAGAGAAGTGGCAGTCTCTGGGAGATGAATCTATCTCTGCAGCATGACCTGTTCATGTCAGAGGCTAGGTTAAGGTCCATGTAAGACTCATTTTGTGTACCCTGTAATTTCGTGGTGAGAAACTTCTGTGGTCTCTCCAGTTGTCACAGGTGTCTGGTGGGTTGCATGCAAAAGGGAGCATTGTACTCAGTTTTTGGTCTGGCGAGGGTCAAGTATAATGGAATTATAACATCCTTAGATCTAGATGTGAAGCCTTTACTTATAAGATGTGCCACATAGAAGGATGTCCTTACTACTGTGAATACATGGTGGTCAAATGTCAGGTTGCTATCAACCTGAGTACCCTGATCACGTAACACTGGGTCTACACTAATGGGGGGTGTTAATCCTGTCTGCAGTAAATTAACATTGTTGGGGGACTCAATGATTGCTCCCAATTTACAATCATCAGTGAACTTGGTCAACCACAAGTTTGCTTGGACTTCTGAGAAATAAATTCTGAACAGTAAGGGGCCCTGCACAGAACCCTGTGGTACTCCACTGGTGACTGTTTTTTTGCTAGTGGTGAAGTCACCCACCTTGATAATATGTGTCCTGTCAGTGAGCCATTTGGCTACCAGTCCCATAATATAGAGGTTAATTCCCAATTAGGAGAATTTCTGTATAATACCTGAGTAGGGGATTGTCTCAAATGTCTTGGTTAGTTCAAGAAAGGCAGTATGCACTGTCTTTTCCATTTCCAGGGTCTTGGTGACTTTCTCAAAGAAGTCAACCATGTTTAACAGGCATGATCTACCTTTAACAAATCCTAACTGTATTAGGTCCAAAGTTTGGAGATTACCTATGTCCTTGTTAGTAAGGTGCATAATGATTCTTTCCATGGCCTTGCAGATGAGGCTAGTCAAGCTTATGGGCCTATAATTACCAAAATCACTTGATGGTCCACCTTTGTGCAGAGGGATTACTGTCACTGTCCTCCATTCCACTGGAACATAGCCAGTTTGCAGGCTGTCTTTAAACAGGGATCCAAGTGAATCTGCTAGGCCATGATTTACATTGTTTAAAATGTAACCTGGGATGTTGTCTGCTTCTGTTGCTGCCATGTTTTTGGTTTAGGAGAGCACAGAGAAGACTTGCTCTCTTGAGATAATAGGCTGAGGAATGGTGGCAGGTATACTTCTGGGGATGACCGGAGGGGACAGGGGGTGAAGTTTATTCCAAATCTATCAGCTAGCAGGTTGGCTATTACCTCCATTTTGAGTATGGGTGGTGCCACCCACAGCCAGTTCAGCCCACAGCTGGGTATTCCCTTTTAAATTTCGGGCATAGCTAAAGAATGGTTTGTCATTAGCTTTGGAGGACTTGACAAGTTCTCTAATTTGTTTGTTTAAGCTAATGAGGGATGTCTTCCTCTGCTGAGCCAGTTCCCTTTTGTTCTTGGACATTAGTTTCTTTTTCTTGTTGTATAGCCTGTTTATACTAGGGGTCCACCAGGTTGACTTGTTTTTTTGGCAAGACCTAGTTTTAATCCAGTCAGGTACAGCTGATTCTATACAACTGCTTAAGTGGCTATACAGGTCATTGGTGTACAGCTGTGCACAGGAGTACTTGCTATCTGTCTTTGAGGGGACTTTGAGACTACTTATACTATCACTTAGGAGGAGGTAGCTTGTCTTTGAAAAATTCATAAGCGTTTTTGAGCTTGATGGTGTATCTGTTCTTACAATCACATTGAACAAGACTGATTTATCGTCCACTCTTACCAGGGAGGACATCACACAAGGAGTGGGGGTGGTGCAATGCTCTCCAATGTTAGTGAGTACTATGTCCAAGACATCTGAGCCTCTTGTGGGTGGGCTGACTAGCTGTTCTAGAGCATTTGCACTAACAAAGTCCATGAACCTTGGAGCCAGCATGTTTATGGTCATGTATGTTTCCCAGTTGATGGTAGAATAATTAAAATCACCCATGAGTAAGGTGTTGGGCTGTATGGCAAGTGACTCCAGTAAGTTGAGGATGTGGTATGCTTTTCCTGTTTCATGGTGGGGGACCTATAGTTAGCTATGATGTGGTAGGAGGCTCTGCCTATAGTTAGTAGCTCAAGAGAGTCATACTGTTTGACCAGACTCGAGGTGTACTTAGCCTTAATGAAGATGAATACACCTCCTCCATTGGTTCTTTCATGTTCAGTTTGTGGTCTAAACATATGAAATGCATAGTATTGTATTGGCCAGTTTGCTTTCCATACCTTTGAACCATGTCTCAGTGACTGCATAGATGTCAGCATCTTCCAAAGTGAGGAGTGCTTCCAGGTAGTGCGGTTTCTTCTTTAGACTCCTACCGTTAAGCAACAGTACCTTGAGTTTATCCAGAGAAGATTTTGTTATGTTGGGAGGTTGATTATTTTGACACTACCTAAAAAGGCAGGCACAATAGGGTGACTAATGCCTTTGCTGGTATCCAAAAGCCTAGAGGAGACAGGTACAGACTATCTCTGGCAAAGCAGCATGACCTGTCAATCATGTCTTCCCAGGATGACAAATATTGGATCTCCTTGACACCAGAAGCTAAGCCAATTGCTAAAGTCAATCATTTAACATCCTACTAGAGGGACTTACACAGACAAATGACTGGTGCCAAAGTCATGGGATAAAACTCAATGCAAAATTCCCTTTGGCAAAGGCAACATCCCTGAAGATTACCACATTAATAATAACACCATAAGCATGCAATCAGTGGCGAGAGATTTGGGGACACAGGTTGACAGCAACCTTTCCTTTGTCCACTATGTCTCCACAGTGGTAAGAAAGGCTTTCTACAGTGCACACCTCATAAGTAAGGGCACTGCATCTAGAACAAAAGAGGTTATAACCCCTCCATACTCCTCACTCAGCAGGCCAATAATAGAGTATAATGCTGCCTTTGGTATGTACCTTACCAGGCACCTGCAACAACTGGAAAGACCTCAAAGATTTCTTACAGAGAAAATTCAGGGTTTTCAGCATATGTTGTATGTTGACAGACTGAAGTAACTGTCACTATATTCTGTGTCTTACAATCTACTCAGTCGTGATCTCTGCCTTCATATAAAGCAATCTCAGATCCTGCTGTAATGGAAATGCTGCACATTCGTAAATCAAATGGCATAAAATGCACTCACTCTAATGAACTCAACCTAGTATGTGACATCAACAGGACTTGCTGGAGAGACAGATATGTCTCATAGAGGTTACCTCTCCTCTGGAACAAATTTCCAGTTCAAGTGAAGCAGAGCCCCTTGTTGATGCTATTTAAGCATAATTTGAATGACTGGATGAGAAAACACAAATTCACCCTGGGAGTTTCACCTGTGTCCCTCTTGGACAGGAGCAGTAGCTGTTGACTTGTGTATCTGTTCTTACAATCACATTGAACAAGACTGATTTATCATCCACTCTTACCAGGGAGGACATCACACAAGGGGTGGGGGTGGTGCAATGCTCTCCAATGTTAGTGAGTACTATGTCCAAGACATCTGAGCCTCTTGTGGGTGGGCTGACTAGCTGTTCTAGAGCATTTGCACTAACAAAGTCCATGAACCTTGGAGCCAGCATGTTTATGGTCATGTATGTTTCCCAGTCGATGGTAGAATAATTAAAATCACCCATGAGTAAGGTGTTGGGCTGTATGGCAAGTGACTCCAGTAAGTTGAGGATGTGGTATGCTTTTCCTGTTTCATGGTGGGGGACCTATAGCTAGCTATGATGTGGTAGGAGGCTCTGCCTATAGTTAGTAGCTCAAGAGAGTCATACTGTTTGACCAGACTCGAGGTGTACTTAGCCTTAATGAAGATGAATACACCTCCTCCATTGGTTCTTTCATGTTCAGTTTGTGGTCTAAACATATGAAATGCATAGTATTGTATTGGCCAGTTTGCTTTCCATACCTTTGAACCATGTCTCAGTGACTGCATAGATGTCAGCATCTTCCAAAGTGAGGAGTGCTTCCAGGTAGTGTGGTTTCTTCTTTAGACTCCTACCGTTAAGCAACAGTACCTTGAGTTTATCCAGAGAAGATTTTGTTATGTTGGGAGGTTGATTATTTTGACACTACCTAAAAGGCAGGCACAATAGGGTGACTAATGCCTTTGCTGGTATCCAAAAGCCTAGAGGAGACAGGTACAGACTATCTCTGGCAAAGCAGCATGACCTGTCAATCCTGTCTTCCCAGGATGACAAATATTGGATCTCCTTGACACCAGAAGCTAAGCCAATTGCTAAAGTCAATCATTTAACATCCTACTAGAGGGACTTACACAGACAAATGACTGGTGCCAAAGTCATGGGATAAAACTCAATGCAAAATTCCCTTTGGCAAGGGCAACATCCCTGAAGATTACCACATTAATAATAACACCATAAGCATGCAATCAGTGGCGAGAGATTTGGGGACACAGGTTGACAGCAACCTTTCCTTTGTCCACTATGTCTCCACAGTGGTAAGAAAGGCTTTCTACAGTGCGCACCTCATAAGTAAGGGCACTGCATCTAGAACAAAAGAGGTTATAACCCCTCCATACTCCTCACTCAGCAGGCCAATAATAGAGTATAATGCTGCCTTTGGTATGTACCTTACCAGGCACCTGCAACAACTGGAAAGACCTCAAAGATTTCTTACAGAGAAAATTCAGGGTTTTCAGCATATGTTGTATGTTGACAGACTGAAGTAACTGTCACTATATTCTGTGTCTTACAGTCTACTCAGACATGATCTCTGCCTTCATATAAAGCAATCTCAGATCCTGCTGTAATGGAAATGCTGCACATTCGTAAATCAAATGGCATAAAATGCACTCACTCTAATGAACTCAACCTAGTATGTGACATCAACAGGACTTGCTGGAGAGACAGATATGTCTCATAGAAGTTACCTCTCCTCTGGAACAAATTTCCAGTTCAAGTGAAGCAGAGCCCCTTGTTGATGCTATTTAAGCATAATTTGAATGACTGGATGAGAAAACACAAATTCACCCTGGGAGTTTCACCTGTGTCCCTCTTGGACAGGAGCAGTAGCTGTTGACTTAGTTCCACTTAATACCTTGATATTCTTGGAAACAGGAGTTGTACTTGGCTAAGCTTGTAGAGGCCCTAGGGCCATTAACCTAGTAACCTCCTATGAACCTATGATTTTTTTGTTTGCATTGTGGCATTATCCTTGGAAAAGATAGAATGCTGCTTAAGGCTAGGCTTATACCTGCCTGTGACACATAATCTGAAAGCTCAGTCATGTTTCTCTTATAGTCCAATGAGGTACATCTGAAGTCATTCACCACAACATGGACTCTGACACAGTCCTACCTGTACTTGTGGCTAAGTGACTTGAGTGCTTGGGTGACTTGACGGATCCTGGCACCTGACAGTCAGCTAACCAAAACCTGCTCCATTTCCAGCCTGGTGAACATCTGTGTGTCTCACAGTGGAGTCAACTATGACCAATACATTAAGTTTTCTGGTGTCACGCTTATGGGCTTATTTGTTGAGACACTGGTGTGTGTGTGTGTGTGTGTGTGTGTGTGTGTGTGTGTGTGTGTGTGTGTGTGTGTGTGTGTGTGTGTGTGTGTGTGTGTGTGTGTGTGTGTGTGTGTGTGTGTGTGTGTGTGTGTGTGTGTGTGTGTGTGTGTGTGTGTGTGTGTGTGTGTGTGTGTGTGTGTGTGTGCATGTGTGAGTCTGTGTTATGTGGAGTAATTGGTTTCTGCATTATGTGTGGAAGTGATCTCCATTTGGGAGGCCTCTGATTTTTTGGTAAGTTACTAGTGAGTACTTCCTGCATATGTAGATTTATGTGTTGTGTCTTTATTTAGTGTGGGAAGTGTATGCGTGTGCTGACAATCTGTTTTGCATTCGATTTTTCGTATGTGAGAGTCTTGCCTCCAGTTTCATACAGTAACTACATCTCTCGCATAAAGCATTTGCTTGTTTCAGGAGTAAGTGATAGTCAGCATTCATGACACAATTGCTAATATTGCCTCAGGATGCCCATGTCTATCAGGCTGGCCAGAGAGATGATGGGAAACTGCCCATCCATGATAGCAAGCTGTTACTGTATGTTTTATTGGGGAAGTGAATGGGTTAATTTGACAGGATTGTGCTGGTAGCACCAAGACTACAAAAAGGACCTATACTTTATTGTAGGCTAAGGTTGATCAACAAGGCAACGCTGCACAGTGCGCAACTGAGTTGCTCCTAGAACAGCAGAAAAGCTTGGAAGGGTTTCACAGCTGATTAGAGAAAAACTGAGCTTCTTGGCTTTTGTGTCTATACAGGGCACTGGTAACCACTGCTGAGTGAAGAACAGTGTCACACAAATATGAGGCCTAAATATGAGCAAAGAGAAACAAGTTTTAAGCTAATGACCAATCAGAAAAGCTCAGAATAAGCCTTTTACCAACAATCCCCAACTCAGACAGATTAGATCAGCACACTTCTGCCACAAAGGTGCAAAAAAAATCTTAATATAGAATAGCTGGATTGGAGCCCAAGTGTAGTAGGACCATACAAACTACCTACTACAGCCCTACAACAAACAGGTACAATGTAATACAGTGTAATTAATTACTTAAAGCAGCAGTAGACAGGACAGCTTTTTTGCCATAAAGGGTAAAAATAACACAGCTTAAGAAACTGCTAAAGTATATACATAAGAGAAGTGCAAAAAATACTTATTTTTGTCTTTTCAGTAGTGGATAGCTCCACATAAAGCAAATTCTCAGCAATT
Organism: Protopterus annectens; assembly: GCF_019279795.1. Lineage (NCBI taxonomy): Eukaryota > Metazoa > Chordata > Ceratodontiformes > Protopteridae > Protopterus > Protopterus annectens. The sequence continues at coordinate 466,615,432 of NC_056744.1, read as the reverse complement.
AATAGCAAAGTTGCTAAACAATAAGCAGTTCTAAGTATCTATGATCAAGACCACGCAAAAGCGAGACTTAAATACAAGAAAAGAAAAACAAGTTTTAAGCTAGCTGCCAATCAGGAAAGCACACAATAAGCCTTCCACCAACAATCTTCAACTCAGACAAGTGAGATCAGCATACTTCTGCCACAAGGGTGCAGAAAAACAAAACAATAAATCCACCAGAACCATCATGCGCAATAAAATATTCAATTTATTTAAGAATGTAACTTCACAGTTTCACTAAAAATAGCTTCCTCGGGCATACAACCAAGATAATCATTACAGCACATATAAATAATACTAAAAAATCACATGATCACTAAATTATTTGTTGTAAAAGTTGCAATAAGGGTTTTAAAGACACATATTCATTTAAACCTGGTGGAATGTGTGTTTTTAGCCTTAGTATCCATTTATATTGCTGACATAAATGAACAAGATTTTTTTGTATCATAGTTCCCATTGACATTACTATAAAATAACTTATTTGTAATTGGATGCATAAATGTCCTGGCTACTAAAATATCTGAATGGTGTGCACATTTATTACAGCTAAAAGTACCTTTCTTATTTATGCTACCATACATGTTATATTTAGGCTGCTCCTTATAACATAGCTTTTGTTTTAAATTATCACTTTTTTTTCTAACCAAAATTAGGTTTTCTCCTATTTTATTACCAAGTTCCAAAGCTGTAGTTAAAATAGACCAATGTTTTCTTATAATATGCTTAATCGTCTCTGTATTCTGATTATAAGTAAGTATACAACGAGTAGAATTTTTATTTTTATGTTGATTTAGAGCTAAGGTGCTATTATGTGTGTCGTTAGAATACACGTCTAACTTCAGTGCATCTCTTATGTATAACTTGTTCCTTAACTTGTGAGGCTTCATGATAATTATAGCCTCTATGAAAAAAATCTATAGCTGTATTAGTTAACTGTGTTGACATCTGTATGTCATCCGTGTGTAATTTAGTTATATGTTTCATCTAATTTTCCATTATGTTGCTAAAAACAAATGGAGGATGCATGCTCGTGCGATGCAGATAGGTATTTCTCTTTACTGGTTTTCTTTTCATCGCATAAATTTTCTTGATACTATTCTTTTTAAAAAGGAAGAGGGTAGGATAGGGACATGCTTACACAGAAAACCAGTAAAGAGAAACACCTATCTGCATCACAAAATCATGCATCCTCCATTTATTTTTAGTAACATAATGGAAAATCAGATGAAACGTATAGCTAAATTACATACAGATGACATACAGATGTCAACACAGTTAACTAATACAGCTATAGATTCTTTTAATAGAGGCTATAATTATAATAAAGCCTGACAAGTTAAGGAACAAGTTATATGTAAGAAATGCACTGAAGTTAGACCGGTGTATTCAAACTACACACATAATAGCACCTTAGCTCAAAATCAATATAAAAATAAAAATTCTACTCACTATATACTTACTTATAATCAGAATACAGAGACGATTAAGCATATTATAAGAAAACATTGGTCTATTTTAACTACAGCTTTGGAACTTGGTAATAAAATGGGCAAAAACCTAATTTTGGTTAGAAAAAAGTGATAATTTAAAACAAAAGCTAAGTTATAAGGAGGAGCCTATGTATAACATATATTTTAGCATAAATAAGAAAGGTACTTTTAGCTGTAATAAATGTGTACACTGTTCAGATATTTTAGTAGGCAGGACATTTATGCATTCAATTACAAATAAGTTATTTTATAGTAATGTCTATGGGAATTGTGATACAAAAAAATTGTGTTTATTTAGTTATATTTCAGCAATGTAAAGCTTATTATGTAGGAAAGATGAATTGGAAACTAAAGGATCGCATTAGTAGTCACCAGTCAGAAATAAAGAGAAAGGTTGGCACAAATGCTTTATATAAACACACACAACATGTAGGTACTTCACATTATTTTAAATTTATAATTTTATCTAAGATTGATGTTTCTCTTCATGAAAGTGACCTGATACAACAGACAGAACTAGAAGAATATAAATGGATACTAATGCTAAAAGCACACATTCCACCAGGTTTAAATGAGTATGTGTCTTTAAAACCTTTACTGCAACATTTGCAACAAATAATTTAGTGTTCATGTGACTTTTTAGTATTATTTATATGTACTGTAATGATTATCTTGGTTTTATGCCTGAGGAAGCTATTTTTAGTGAAACTGTGAAGTTGCGTACTTAAATAAATTGAGTATTGTATTGTGCATGCTGGTTCCAGTGGATTTATTGTTTTTGTTCTTCTGGTTTTGTTTACTTCTACTGGATTTATCAGAGGCTTCACTTCAGTTTTTTTGTGGTTTACAAGGGTGCAAAAAACATCTTCTAATTTGTAGAATAGCTGGTTTGGAGCCCATGTCTAACAAGACTACACTAGCTACCTTCAACAGCCCTGCAACTAACAGATACAATGTAATACAGTGTAATTAGTTACTTAAAGCAGCAACAGACAGTGCATTTTTTAAACTCCTGAGGTACAGTCCCAGTATATAAGAAAAGTGCAAAAAAATACTGAGCCCTTTTGCATGTTTCCCAGCTCAGATAGACCAGGTAAACACCTACTGCCACTAGATGAAAAATCCCTGTCCTACTAATGTAAAAGCACAGTAAAGGAGTGCCCAGAGTGAAATGCTACCACAAACAAACTTAAAGATGCAGATGCAGCAGTGTACTTTTAAATAGCTTATAAAAGTGTGATTATTCAATAAAAGTACTTCACTTTTTATAAATGAGCCAAGAGTCACTCAATTGTATAGAATTTATAAAGACACCAAAAACAAGATAAGCTGATTAATAAGCCCTCCAGCCAATAAAACTGCATGCAGAAATTTTCAGTGTTTCCAGAACCTAAACAGACAAGGAACACTCCCAGTGTACTAGATGGAAAATCCACCAACCTGCTAATGTAAAAACAAGTGCTTGCTAAAGTGTAAAAATACACTACTTTATCCAACAGCTAGCTAGATAATAAATTCAGAGCAAGACTGTCAGAACAGACAATGAGAGGCAAAATGCACTTTATTAATATAATCACAAGGAAAGGCAAATAAATAATTCAATATATCAACAGCAGCTTAGAAAGGGAGGACCTTATTAAGCTCAATGTACAATAGTGGTGTTCAGTTAAAAATCAAGAGGTTTAAAAAGCAAATCAACATACAGGACAGTGGGTGAGAAAAACTAGTAGGGAATCACCAGCAGTGCTTTAGTTTATGCAGGCTTGAAATATTTTCAGAAAAAGACAAAGTCCCAGAAATGCACTGTGTATTAAGTATCACTCAAGAGATAATTAAGCAATAAAAAAAAACATGTGAAATGTGCAGCCTAGATAATTCAATGTCTGTCTGTCACATAGATAATTGGTGTCTATCTATCACACATAACAAAAACACCAGGCCAAGCAAATTTCTCAAAACAAAAAATAAAATGGAGCAGGGAAAATAGAAAGCAGCTCTATCACAGACAAAAGATAGGTAATTGGTAATGTTCCTATCACCCTTCCAGGCACTGGAGTTCATTCCTGACTTCTGACAAAGTTTGTGTGCTATTTGCATATTCTCCCTTTATCAGTGAGGGTTTTCTCTGGGTTGTCCCCAGAAGAATGCTGATTCATTGGTTATACCAAACTGTCTATCTGTATTGTTTTGTATTGTATTTACCCTGTTACTGTGGACCAGGTTATAGCAGAAAAGGTTCAATGGACTAACCCGATTTATCAATTAACAAATTTAGTCAAGTATAATAAAAAAGTTGTTGAGAGAGCTGAGGAAGCTGCACACAGCGAAAGCGCTTATCTCATGAAATAAAGATTCATTCTGATTTTAATACATCTATTTCGTGATTTTTGGAACATATTTTTGGGAACATTAACTAAAGATTCTTGGATCATTACAGAACTTTTGAAAAGTTTATTGACTCATCTGCTTCGCTCCTAGCCTTTTACTTCTGCTGATTATTTTATTTTTCATTTTGGCAAGGAGCGTTTACCTGATTTGGTAGTGGTTCACTCATTGCGCAATTAACAAATTTAGTCAAGTATAATAAAAAAGTTCACTGCAGGGACATATAAAAAACAAAAATCAAAAAACAAAACAGAGTGACACTGATCCAAATAATATAGCTGTTATTAAAAGGTAATAACTCACTTATCATTTTGTAGAATCACATTTCAATCAAAGAACCAAAAAAAAAAATAAAACACTTAACAGGTAATATTGCAGCAGTCTTTTATTTTAATAAAGATCCTTAGGTTAGATTTGTCCCTGAGACCAGGCTGAAAAAATGAATTAAGTCTGATCTGCATATCAGTTTGTGTCTTTCCAACAACAAAGTTATGTTTCCTCTTCTTACAACCTCTTACAACCTCTCTTGTTTTCTGTAATACAGAAGATGTAAATCTCAAAATATGTATAACCTTTACTGTGTCACAAAAGGGCATTTGGTTTAGTTTTGTTTTAATAGCCCTTTCATGTTCAGCCATCCTGTCCTTAACAGATCTACTGGTCTTGCCTCTATTAAAACAACTACATGTTCATAAGAAAGCACTAAGCTAGCTGCCCTCCTGGATCATTTTAAGCCTAGCCAACTTCCCTTTCAAATGTGAGAATCAACCCTGTATCTTGTGCCTGTGAGGTAAACATCCTACCCATTATACCAATCCCCAACCCACTATGTAATTACTAAGTTAATGTCCACAGGAGGCCTTTTTAAGCCTAGCCATGCTTCCCAAACATGACATTCAAACTCTGTGCATTCTGTCTGCATGGTAAACACCTTAGCTATTATACCAGCTCCACAACCCATCAGTTACTGTTCATGGTAGACTGAATTGGTTGACATGTTTTTCTACCTTCCACTTCAACTGTCCTATCTTTGTAAGGATCAAGGGCTGGTTTCCAAATACTTACATTGCTTGCAGCAAACACAAGAAAAGGTATAATTTTCTTTGTTTCTAACAGGGCTTCTACCTCTTGGTGGCTTATCTTAAAAGGCTGTGGAGGTTATTAATCTAGTTATCCATGAAGTGTTCAGAGGACTATTGATATTCATGACAAAAATATTTTCAGATAACTGTTGATAATTATGAGACTGAAGTAAAGAAGTGAGCAAATAAAAAAAAAAAAAAAAAACAGTGAATTTGGTGAGATGCATGATTCACTAATTTGAGATAGAATTGTCTTTAACATTAAAAATACCAAGAAGCAAAATGGTGAGACAACCAAAACCAGCTTTAGATAAAGCATTGGATTTGTGCAGTGAGTAAAATGCCTTACAAGTCTATATCTAAAAGAACTTGCAGAGGAAATAGAAGTGTATAAGAGGAAAAAAAAAAAAGCACCTGTAACTATTTCCACCACTGTAAACCTGAATGTATGCCCATTGTTATCCTTGACATGCTTATAGGTTTGCAGTGGTGGAAACAGGAATAATATTAGGGGAGGGGACCTGGTTAATAAGACTGAATATAGAGAGATGAGCTGGGTAGTTATACTACAGGCACATAGGGTGACAGATTTAAATTACACTATACCTTTAAAACCTGCATTGAAAGTGAGACCATTACATCACTGATTGAAGTGTTTTTGATTGGTTTTCTGACTTTTAAATACTAAAAATGCTGTGTTGTATTTTAACGTAGGATCTGAATAAGCACATTTGTGAAAGCGTTTATCCTGTGTTACAATAAATCAGAGTTGCTTTTTACTACAATTTTTTTACTACGAATTTTTGATTTTTATGCCCAGAGTCTTGGTGGACATACTGAGTTTTTTTTGATTTGCAGTATTTTTTGCTACAGTTTGTCATTTAATTGTTGGTTTGGTTCTGTTCTTTGTTTCTAACATTATTTTTCACCATTTCTATTCCCTGAGATGGTAGAAATCATTATTTTATAGTAGAACCATAAAAATCAAGTGCAAAGTGAAAATGTACAATTATAACAGAAGCAGTGACATACAGAGCTATGAGGTCCAGAAGGATCTGCTAAGGAAATGAAGCAAATGACTACTGTAATGCCACTAGTTAAATGCGCTAGATATAAATGTAGGGACAATAGATAGTGGGATAGTGCTTTAATAGTCAAAAGTCATCTTCTTCTTTCATCTTTTTCTGTTACTGTTCGCACAGCAAAACAACAGCGCACAGAAAGATTGGCAGTGGAGTTTTATAGTGTGAAGTTGCCAGCCTGACACCTAACTTTCCACAGAAGGCACACACTGACACCTTGGACCAATTTAGAATGTCCAGTCCACTTGCAACATGTCTTTGGGATGAAATCCACACAGCTTCAGGGACGACATGCAGACTCCTCACAGAAAGCACCCCAGTCGAGAATCAAACCAGAAAACCTCTTGCTGGGAGTTGGCAATGCTAACTGCTGCACCACCACTGCCACCCAGTACAGGTAAGTAAAAGGTGGTGGAACTTATTTTTGACTTTTTTTGCCCAATGGAAGTGAACATACTTGAAAAATGAGGATGTGAATTATGAAAATAGTCATTTGGAAATTTAATTTGGGAATGACTGGTGAAGGATTGAGTACTGAAGGAAGAAAGCTAGGAAATGACTAGGACACTACTAACCCTGACTAACTGTCTTCTCTTCTATTTCCTATGTCTTCTCTGCTCCTAACATGAGTATATTCTACCTACTTACATCCTCTTGCTGTTTCCGATATATCTTGTATTTCACTGTATCACATCATACATTTGTATAATTAATCAACTGTTTATACTTTTTATCCTGCTTGCAATTGAAAACAACTATTTTGTTTTTTTGTATTTATTGCATTGCATATCACCTCATCATGAGCTAGGTATGCTTGTAATGACAACTGTATCTAATCTGTATGGCTGTAATCTGTTTTAGACCTTTTTTTAACTACCGTTATAATTCTCTGAATTTCTGATAATTATTACAGTTATATATTGTGTCTGTGTATGGCTGTAACTGTTTAGAGCTATTTGTTATACTTCTTTGAACTTGTGATTATTTTTACTGTATAAATTTGTCTGTGTTGGAGCTTTTCTCCCCGGGCCTCTACTGAAAATGGATTTTATTCCAGTTAGACTAGCCCGGTCAACAAATGCAAAATAAATAAATAAAAATAAATAAATCAGATAATTTAGGTAGGTATAAAGGTGTGGCTGATCTGTTGATGGTAAGATGAAAAAAAGAAAGATGAGGTATTAATTTGCTGCATTCACTGCACTCTTAGTGGAGGATAGCAAAGGGCATACAAAAGCAAGAAAAATGCAGGCCAGTGTGCAGTACACTACACACAGTAAAGGCAGTTATTCTTTTCTTCTTCTTTGTTACAGTACACTACACACAGTAAAGGCAGTTATTCTTTTCTTCTTCTTTGTTACAGTACACTGCACACAGTAAAGGCAGTTATTCTTTTCTTCTTCTTTGTTACAGTACACTACACACAGTAAAGGCAGTTATTCTTTTCTTCTTCTTTGTTACAGTACACTGCACACAGTAAAGGCAGTTATTCTTTTCTTCTTCTTTGTTACAGTACACTGCACACAGTAAAGGCAGTTATTCTTTTCTTCTTCTTTGTTACAGTACACTGCACACAGTAAAGGCAGTTATTCTTTTCTTCTTCTTTGTTACAGTACACTGCACACAGTAAAGGCAGTTATTCTTTTCTTCTTCTTTGTTACAGTACACTGCACACAGTAAAGGCAGTTATTCTTTTCTTCTTCTTTGTTACAGTACACTACACACAGTAAAGGCAGTTATTCTTTTCTTCTTCTTTGTTACAGTACACTACACACAGTAAAGGCAGTTATTCTTTTCTTCTTCTTTGTTACAGTACACTGCACACAGTAAAGGCAGTTATTCTTTTCTTCTTCTTTGTTACAGTACACTACACACAGTAAAGGCAGTTATTCTTTTCTTCTTCTTTGTTACAGTACACTACACACAGTAAAGGCAGTTATTCTTTTCTTCTTCTTTGTTACAGTACACTGCACACAGTAAAGGCAGTTATTCTTTTCTTCTTCTTTGTTACAGTACACTACACACAGTAAAGGCAGTTATTCTTTTCTTCTTCTTTGTTACAGTACACTGCACACAGTAAAGGCAGTTATTCTTTTCTTCTTCTTTGTTACAGTACACTGCACACAGTAAAGGCAGTTATTCTTTTCTTCTTCTTTGTTACAGTACACTGCACACAGTAAAGGCAGTTATTCTTTTCTTCTTCTTTCTTACAGTACACTGCACACAGTAAAGGCAGTTATTCTTTTCTTCTTCTTTGTTACAGTACACTGCACACAGTAAAGGCAGTTATTCTTTTCTTCTTCTTTGTTACAGTACACTACACACAGTAAAGGCAGTTATTCTTTTCTTCTTCTTTGTTACAGTACACTGCACACAGTAAAGGCAGTTATTCTTTTCTTCTTCTTTGTTACAGTACACTGCACACAGTAAAGGCAGTTATTCTTTTCTTCTTCTTTGTTACAGTACACTGCACACAGTAAAGGCAGTTATTCTTTTCTTCTTCTTTGTTACAGTACACTGCACACAATAAAGGCAGTTATTCTTTTCTTCTTCTTTGTTACAGTACACTGCACACAGTAAAGGCAGTTATTCTTTTCTTCTTCTTTGTTACAGTGCACTACACACAGTAAAGACAGTTATTCTTTTCTTCTTCTTCTTTGTTACAGTACACTACACACGGTAAAGGCAGTTATTCTTTTCTTCTTCTTTGTTACAGTACACTGCACACAGTAAAGGCAGTTATTCTTTTCTTCTTCTTTGTTACAGTACACTGCACACAGTAAAGGCAGTTATTCTTTTCTTCTTCTTTGTTACAGTACACTGCACACGGTAAAGGCAGTTATTCTTTTCTTCTTCTTTGTTACAGTACACTGCACACAGTAAAGGCAGTTACTCTTTTCTTCTTCTTTGTTACAGTACACTACACACAGTAAAGGCAGTTATTCTTTTCTTCTTCTTTGTTACAGTACACTGCACACAGTAAAGGCAGTTATTCTTTTCTTCTTCTTTGTTACAGTACACTGCACACAGTAAAGGCAGTTATTCTTTTCTTCTTCTTTGTTACAGTACACTGCACACAGTAAAGGCAGTTATTCTTTTCTTCTTCTTTGTTACAGTACACTGCACACAGTAAAGGCAGTTATTCTTTTCTTCTTCTTTGTTACAGTACACTGCACACAGTAAAGGCAGTTATTCTTTTCTTCTTCTTTGTTATATTTCTAAATTATTTTTGACTCCCGTCACAGCTCTCTGCCATCAGCCATGTTCCAGGACCCCTCTTTGATCATCTGCCCCACTTTCATAATACTTGTCTGACTTGCCCTTTTAATACTGGGTGCCATTGATGGAGAAATCCCTAATATCAGCAGTCAGGGAAGCATGAGCAGACTTTGGTCTAATGCACCCTCACTTTATTAGCCTCACTCAAAGATTGCTGCACTGTGAATACAGAATGAACCCTGGCAGGCAATGTAACAGCCATCTTGATCTTTTGCCATGTTGCGCCATCCACCGAGCCTCCACAAGTCACATGATTGCAAGCACAATGATCTCACACTAATTTCAATGTGAACAAGATTACATGAGCAGCTGCCAACTGAATGTGTTATGCTTGAGCAACTGTGACTCAAGTTAGGCTGATCCAAACAAGTGGCTATAAGTTATTTATTAGTAAGGGATCAAAAACAACGTATACTAAAACAGCAATAAGCAAAACATAGACAACATTTGAAACACCATAATCATAGTATTAAAAAAAACTATAACACAAAAGAAACAAGTACATATTATTTTCAAACTAGTTATAACTATTTATTAGTAATTAGATGTTCCAAGTCAATCGACTGTTGTTAATATTTAGTGATGAGAGAAGGCAATAAATATTTCTTCCACTATACTGAAACATGAACTCCTGTATATGTATGGGGATGGACTATCAGGAAGTATGTAGTTCTGTGTTGGCTCAGGCCTGCTGTCCAAAAAAAAAAACGCAAAACCATTATAGATATTGTGATCATTTATTAACTGCAAAAACAGTTGAATGTTTAACTATTACCACTGTAAAAATTTATCGCAAAGAAGTCATTATAAACTGAACTCACTTCTTACCATCCTGTATCAGGTAGCATAGCACCCAAACGCCTAGCTGGCTTGTCCAGCTGAAGATGCCTCATAATCTGGGGGCAGCATTTAAACCTTTCACTCCAACAGCCACCTCGCAAGTCCTATGGCACAGGAAAGCAGAGGGGGGAAGAAAAGGGAGGGGACAAAATTGTGCCACTGTGGCTGTTCTCCTGAAAACGGGGGGAGGGAGAGAGGGGAAACAAGGCTTGCTCTCCCAGAATGACACTGGCACATGCATATGGGGAATTTTTAGTCTCCTAACAGAGACATTCCCCTTCTCCAGTGCCTCACAGCCCTGGCAACAATTCCATCCGTGAGCGAAAAAATAATTTCTCAGGTCCGCTCCCCAAAGTTAACCAGGCCAATATAGCCATTGCCACTGTTCATTAACTGCAACAACAACAGTTGAAGGTTTAACTATCACCAATATAAACAAGTGATTGGAATTACATCATTATAAATTGAACTCACTTCCAGCCATCTTGTATCAGGTTGCAAAACACCCCTCCCCAGCTGGCTTGTCTGACCCAAGGTGACCCATGGCATGCTACAGATTATTTGGAAGGCATTGTTAAAACTGTTCACACCCCCCAGCCACCATAACAGTCCCATAGCCGAGGAAAGAAGTGGGGAATGTTAAAGGGAGACAAAACCACCCTGCTGTAGCCAACCAGACAGCCATTCCTGCGCCCTTTCTTGGCCATAATATAACATCCCATCTGTAACACTTATTAAATCAATAAACATTAGTAACCATAGATAGAGCTTACTCGTAAATAGCAACACTTTTTTTTTATAATTCAAAACAGGAAGTATGTACTTTGCATAATTTAACAATTCCCATGTCAAGGTGGCTTAAGCCTTAAATCACAGTCACAATTCATGCAAGGACAACCCATTGAGACAATCATTTATGGAAAGGGAAAGATGCAAGTTAAACCAAACATGACCAATATTAGACAAGTAAATACTGTATGGTTAAAACCAGACTGGTTCCATATCCTTGAATTCCCAACACAAAAAGGTTAAAAAAGAAGCTACCCTGGAGACTCTGTGATTGATAAAGTTATATGTGGTCTCTGCTCCTATAGAACATAACATGTTAGTCCATTGCAGCCTAGGTATGGTGCCTGACCAAATCAAAATACTGTGTGGTCAGTGACACTGAATTTCAAAAAGATTTCTAAATATTTCTGCTAGGAGCCATCTCTTTTGTACCAGCCATTTATCATTGCCACCAAAATAAAGCACCAAGGCTCAAGGGCTACCAACTTGATAAATAACACTGGGAAAGGCTGAATAAACTGTGAACCCTGCAAACCAGAGAAGCCTTTCCATATGATCTCCACTGAAGCCAGATCCATGCTCAAGTTGACACCATTGACCCTATCACCACCCCTCAGAAAGTTAGTGTAATGAAGGAATGTCCAATGACAATAATGCATGTAATACCTTAAACAAATCATCAGCCCTATCTAATATATTTAATATACTTAAGAGAGGCAACAGTGGCCCATCACCCTACACTTTTAATAACTTCAATTAACTGCCCTTCCTTGGCTAAGTCTGAAGCCACTCTGATGTGAAATTATTGCCAGGTAATGCCCACCACTTGGAGACACTCTACTCATAAAGCTCTCAACAGAAGGATGCTTACTTCTCAAGGGATTATATCACTCCCATTAGGAAAAGTAAAGATAAGCTTATGCAGGGAATCAGTGGGCCAAAAAACAATAAACAGAACAAAGAAGGGGAGAGGAAGACAATGATAATGTGACCTGCAGTCCTGACCCATTTGATCTATGTTGGATCTCCAAAGTTAAATGGTAATACACTGTTTAAAAATGCACACATTGCCCTAAGCTAAAGACAATAACAATTATCTAATATGGAAAGCCACCAGTACAACCAACATAATGCCGAAGCAGCATATGACTGATAGGAAGGATTTGATGGTGGGCGCTACATAGCAAGAGAAGGAAGAAAGCAACGTGTCTTATTTGTATCATCAGGCACCAGCGCGTCGGAATGGGAGGAAGAAAATGGAGAGGATATTTCATATCCTCCATTACCTAATGCACAACAACCGGATTATTTAAATAAGAACTTTCGGAGCAACCAACAGCAACCAAATAATGGGCGAAAAAAAGGTTGTTTTGAGCAGACGAGCAGACCACAGCAGTGGCAAAAACGAAAACGGTATTGACTTTAAAGTGTTTTTAACACAAGCAAAAAAGACTCATGTTACTTGTAGTAATTTAGTTTCAAATCTATCAGGATGTACTTTGAGTGAAATTGAATTATCTGTTTTAAACTATGGTTTGAAATTCATTCCAACCGTTTTTCCAAGAAAATAAGTTTTTAAAGCTGAAATGTTCTGCTTTGTGAGAAAGCTACACTTGTTAGACTTTTATTCTAAACAAAATGTTCATATGAATGAAGCATTAGAAGTGTTAGATAGTACATTTGATACAGATGAGGAATGTGACATTTTTGTTTCATTTGATTCTTCATTTGATGGTGATGTTAATGCATATTGTTTACTTGACACAGCAAATATAGAATGTAAGAGTGATTTTATTTCTCCATTCATTAACGGCAGTATTAACAATTTGCTGCTATGGTGGGCTTTGAAGTGGATAAAATGTATATGAAATTTATAAAAAATAGTGACAGGGTTGTTTACAATTTGTCCAAAGAATGGAAAGCATTGAAAAGGCTAAGTGAAAGATGAGAACTAGTTATTAAACCTGCTGATAACGGGCATCAAATAGTGATCATGCATTATTTGCAATATAAAAAAATTTGTGATGATAATTTACATGATCATGATACCTACAGCAAAGTTTCTTTTTCACATTATAACAAATTATTGTTAGATTATAATGAGTTACTTATGAAAGGGTTAGGTTACTTTTCAAAACAGGATGTTGAAAAAGTTTTCCACACATGGGAGTGTTATTGTTAGATTCTACTGCCTTCCAAAGGTACATAAAAATTCCTCTGCACCACCAGGATGGCCCATAGTGGCTGCTACTAATTATTTTTCCCACAATATTGTGATCTTACTGCATACATTTTTGTTGAAGTCTGTTGCTAAATTGAATTCATATGCAAGGGACTCATTTGATTTCCTTAAAAAAATAGAAACCATGATATGGAAAGATAATAATTACTGGTTGGTAGTGGACATGAAAAGTTTGTACCCTAACATTACTCATCAGTCAGGTTTAGATTAAGTATTTGTTGGGAGATAACCCACTGACATGCTATATGATTGAACTGTTACAATTCTGTTTAACACATAATTACTTTGAATTCAATGGAGAGATATCCCATCAGATAAAAGGGACTGCAATGGGGGCTTTTTTTGCCCCCATGTATGCAATCTTTGTATGGGTCTCTTTGAACACAGATATTTGTACAAAATGGAATTCTATAAGATGTATGTAACTAAATGCTTCAGATTTATCGATGATTTGATTTTTGTCTGTGAAGGGGGAGAGTCCCTGGTCTCTGGATTTTTTGCAGACTTACAAAATAATGTGTTTGACCTGGGATTTGATGGGCTGCAGGTAGACAGAAAGGTTACCTTCTTGGAGATAAAGTTGGAAGGAAATGTAGGACAAAATGTAGAAACTATGGTACATAGAAAGTTTCCTGATGTTAATTATATTTTAAATGGCAAGAGTTGCCATCCTAGACATCTTATTGAGTCTTTACCTTATGGTGAATTCTTAAGAATATATAGATTAAGCAGCAATGAATCTATTTTGTGGGAAGATTTAAAACTAATCTGTGCCCAATTTCTGAGTAAAGAATATGAACAAGGAATTTTAGAGAAAGCTTTAGAGAGGTTAGTTAATCAGATTCAACTCCAAGGGAGAAATATATCTGAAATACAACAGCATAGAAGAATAAATAGGTATCAGAATAGGATTAAGAACACAGGGCAGGTTTATTTTGTTACTACATTCAATGTAAAGACTGAGGATGTATTTGGTGTAGTCAAATATTACTGGGAATTTTTACTTAAAGATCATAAGCTGAAGGCTATAATGTCACGGATTCATATCTAATGGCCGAATTAACATTCCACCGAATTACACATTACCGAGACCATATTAACGAATTCACACATTGCCGAAAACTTAAACTACCGAAATACACTATAACAAATAGTAAGTTCACTCTACTGCATAAATACGTAGCAGGATTGTTCTATAATGTAGCTCATACAAGCCAACAGCATGGCGGACTTGACGAGCAATGCACCAGGAACCTTGGGGAGTGTATACAACTGTACTAATTCGCAAAGAGGAAAAGAAGTTCTTGTAATTGATGGCTTCATTTACCATCTCAACAAAAGAGCAAAACATAGGAGCTAGTGGGTAAGTAAGTTCAAACGTGCTCAGCAATGTAAAGCAACTACTATAACTGATGTTGTAACCAACGGAGAGGAGCTAATAAAGTCATTGGAGCATAACCATGAAGGAGATCCAGGGCAGGTGGAAAGGTATGCTGTCTGTGACATGCTAAAGCAAAAGGCAGCACTGTCTAGAGATATTCCTTGTTTAGTAGTTGATGATGCTGTTTCTAGTTCAGCTATTGAGTATACAACTTCTTTTCCCAGTAGAAAAGCATTAGTACAACAAGTGCGGAGACTCCGTACACGTTACGCTGTTAAGTCTAGGTCTGGTACTGCAACACTAACTAATTTGAATATCTTAGACTACTCACTAAAGGTGGGTGAGTTTATCATGGAAAGGTTATCTGATGGTAATGAAGAACACATAGTAGTAGTGTTATCTACAAAATCGGTAATATGGCTCATGGATGGTACCTATATAACTAAAGGGATAATATGTCATCAAGTGTACACGATTCATTCCTTTATCACTGTTGGAGGTTATTGTAAGTCTGTGCCTTTAGTCTATTGTTTAATGTCAAAACAGTCTTTACATTCATATAATTACATGTGGTAATGTGTTTTTCAATTACTAAATAGCACCGGTCAGCAAATAGAATGCAAGTACATCTTATCCAATTTTGAAATTGCCACCATTAAGAGCTTGGAAATTAATGTGTCTGGTGTAGTGAGCAAGGGCTGCTTTTTCCATTTTGGTCAAAATCTGTGGAGGAAACTGCAAATGTTAGGACTAGCCACATTATACAACAGTAATTTGACATTTCAAGGTTACGTGAAAAGATTAGCTGCTCTTGCTTTCCTGCCTGAGTCGGAAGTTATTCCAACATTTCAGCAAGTATGAGAATAGTTTCCAGTAGAGGGGAAAGAGTTGCTTAAGTATTTTTCTGAGTGGTATATCTTCGGTAAACCAAGAAAATTCACTACTAGATCCACTACATCTGTTCGTTTTCCCCCACTGTTTCCGATTAAGTTTTGGAATGTCTATGACCTTAATGAAATGTTTTTGCCCAGCACACAAAATAGCGTGGAAGCCTGGCACTGGAGATTTAAGTGTCTCATTGGGAGAAATATCACAGATTTGCATGTGATAATGTCTACTATAGCTTGAGAGCAGAATAGGGTAGACAAATTAAGAGCCAGAATGAGTGTTGGCTTTCCACCCTCTCCTAAATGGCGAAAGCTGATTCGACAACAAGAACAGTTCCAGCATATCTTTGAATGTTGCGAGGGGTATACTAGCATGGAGTTTATCATGGTTATTTCTTTACTATTAAAAATGTAGGCTGATGTTTCTTGGGATTGGACTTTTCTATAATTAAGTTGCCTTTTTCAGTACTACTTCTTCACGAAATTTGGAATTTCACGTTAATTTGGAAGGTGTGCACTAATGGGTTATTGATGTGCTGGTCAAGTTTGCTTTGTTTGGATTCGTCAGTATGTATTTCGGCATAGTGTATTTCGGTAGTTTAAGTTTTCGGCAATGTGTAAATCCGTTAATATGGTCTCGGTAATGTGTAATTCGGCGGAATGTTAATTCAGCCATTAGATTTATCTTTGAAAAGAGGGAGAACTATAACAGACATACTAGTGCATAGTTATTTTGAATACCCTAAGGAAGATCTGTATATTAACATGGAAATAGTAAGTATGAGACCATGTGATAGATGTTCTATCTGTTATCATGTTGCACCATACTTTGATAAAATAAATGGGGTAATATTTACCACTAGATTGAATGTTAGCTGTGACACCAAAGGGGTAGTATATGCATTGAAGTGCTCCTGCAACCTGTTGGTTGTTTAGGACAAGGTTGCAGGAGCACTTAAGAGATATAAAAAATAAGAAAATAGAGAGCCCAATACCACAACATTATATGTTATGTCATGATGGAAATAGTGATTGTTTAAGGGCTACAATATTAGAAGCTGGGCAAGGATGGGATAATATAGAAATGAGAAAAAGACTTCTGTACAAGGAAACTGTTTGTTTACTGAAGTTTGAAACATTGTCACCTAATGGGGTAAACATTGAGTGTAATTGGAGGGTGTTCCACTAATTAAGTTTTAATGAGATAGGTGTTGATTTGTGTCTTATATAAGTACTATTGTGAATGTAATGTTTTATCTCTTGAAGGCTTGGTAGCCGAGGCGCTAAGCTCCATTAAAGAATTTTCCTACTGAGGTCTGCTGTTCCTTCTCCTTTGTGGTATTATTTATATTTGTTGCTGTTTCATTGTATACAAGGATTTGATGACAATCTACCAGAAGGCTGTCAGGCAAGTTCTTGTCAATAGGATACCTGCGGCCATCTTAACAACCCTACACCCTCCCCCAACCAATATCCATCCTGGAAACCAGGTTCATAGGTTCATAAATGTGTACTAGGCTAGCGGCCTGGAGCCTTTACAAGCCTAGCCCATAGAAGTGCTCTGGTATCATGCCACCTGACGTTAGTTTCCAGTGCCTCTATCAAGTAGAGCCAGTGGAGTGATCCCCGGGGTGAACTTTCTATTTCCCATCCACTCATCAAGATTTTTCTTGAAGAGGGCCAGTGTGTGCTCTGTATGGGAAGTCTGGTGCTGAGGGATTTGGATTTCTTTAGATGTAGCATTTCTAATAGAGCTGGGTCAGACATGGCTTTGTAAGTCAAGCAGAGATCGCTTCTCAGTAGACGATATGAGACAGAGAATAGCTGGATTTGTTTGAGTCTGTCCATGTACAACATGTGTTTAAGGCCTAGGATCCTCTTTGTGAGGTACTTTTGTGGCCTTTCCTGCTGTTGCATGTGTCTAGTGAGGTACATGCCAAATGGGGCATTATACTCGATGATTGGCCTAATGGGGGAAGAGTAGAGAGAAATGATGACCTCTTTCTTCCTGGATGCAAAACCCTTGGTAATGAGATGTGCCACATAGAAGGACTTTTTGACCACAGTGGCAATGTGGTGGTCGAAGGAGAGGTTGCTGTCAACCTGTCTCCCCAGATCTCTTATAACACCTTCAGTGTTCAGTGGGCTCCCATCAATGTGGTAATTAGTGGGAACTGAGTTTTTCCAAAAGGGGATGATGACGCATTTTTGGCATTAAGCTTAAGGCCATGGTTTTGACAATAGTCATTGATCTCAGTGAGGCCTTTCTGTAGGATGTCTACATCACTTGGGGAGTTAATAATGGCTCCCAGCTTGCAGTCGTCTGCAAACTTGGTCAGTCAGAGTTTCTCCATGTTGGCCTGGACTTCTGAGAATTAGATGCCAAACAGGAGAGGACCAGGACTGATCCCTGTGGGACTCCACTCGTGACTGGTCGGCAGTCTGACTTGGAATCTGTTACTTTCACACTGTGGGTTCTATCTGTGAGCCAATTTGTAGCCCACCTAGTGATATAGGGGGTTGATGCCTAGTTTGGTGAGTTTATCAATAATTCCTGAGTGGGGAATGGTATCAAAGGCCTTGGCCAGATCAAGGTAGACTGTATGAATTGCCTTGCCCTCATCCACAGCTCTGGTGACTGACTCAAAGAAGTCAACCAGGTTGAGCAGGCATGATCTACCTTTTAAAAACCAAATTACATGGGATCTAGAGTTTGGAGATTCCCTGTATCCTTGTTAATTAGGTCCATGATGATGCGCGCATTAGCCTTACATATCAGACTTGTCAGGCTAATGGGGTGATAATTCCCAGGATCTGAAGTTGCTCCCCATTTATGGAGAGGGATGACTGTAGCAGTGCACTTTTCAGTAGGGACAAAGCTTGAGGTGAGGCTGTGATTAAACAGGCCATACAGATGTGGTACCAGTTCACTTAGTAGTAGAACACATCAAGGGATATTATTGGGTCCCATGAAAGCTGTATTCTTGGCCTTGGACAATGCAGCTTTAACCTGTGCTGTAGTAATGCTGGGTGCCTGGCATTCCACTGGTATTGTGATTGGTCCTTTGGGGGAGGGGGGGGCTAAAGGACTGAATCTGTTGGCCAGTATGTTGGCAATATCTGTTGGCTCAGTATAGGAGGTACCATTGTGCAGTAACTGAGAGCAAACCTGAATGTTGCAGTGGAGATTTTTGATATAACTATAGAAGACTTTTTGGTGGTTTTTAGCGTCTGCCGCAATTCTGCCTTCATAGCTGACTTTAGAGGATTTGATGAGGGATCTCAACTTTCTGTTGAGGCTAATAAGGGAGTTTTCCAGTCTTGGGACTTCACCTTTCTCTGCAACAGTTTCTTCCTTCTGTTGTAAAGTTTATTAATGGCAGAGGACCATCAGATTGGCTTCCTTTTTTTGGAGGAGAGCGTCTTGGTTCTGTTGGGTATAGCTAATTCCATGCATTTATGTATGTGTTTGTACAGTGCATCGTTGTATGATTTGGCAGTCATGCATGTATTTTCCATTGACATGGGTGCTGTGAAGTTAGCCACCTCTGTTTTTAGGAGCCCAAAGTCAGTTTTGGAGAAGTTTTTCATGGTGGTTATCTTTGTGGGGGGTGTGGGTGAGATGTGGATTTCCATGGTGATTAGTTTGTCTTCAGATCTAACCAGGGAGGAATTGACTATTGGTGTAGAGAAACGGTTGACCATGTTAGTAATAACCAGGTCAAGAATGTTGCTTCCTCTAGTGGGGGTAAGAATGAGCTGGTCCAGGGCATTGGAACTGATGAATTCCAGGAAGCATTGGGCCAGTGTATTGGTGCATGAGTAGTTTTACCAGTTGATGGAGGGGTAGATGAAGTCACATAGTATGAGAGTGTTTGGTTGGATCCAGATAGTTTCCAGGTTGTTTAGGAATGTGGAGTGAGAGTCTTGGGACATGGTTGGGGACCTATAGCAGGCTACGACCTGAATCACCGTCTTATCCAACGTTAGTTGTACCTGAAGTATCTCAGATGCGTTATGCTGGGCTACTAGTCTAGAGGTGTGCATATCCTTTATGAATATTTAGACACCACCACCTTTGGAGCTTTGGTCCATGTTCTCGGGCTAAAAGGTGTGGAATGAGTTATAGTCTGGTAGCGCAGGGGTGCTTTCTGCTGAACCAGATCTCCGTTACAGCACAAATGTCGATGTTCTCCATTTTGAGGAGTGCTTCGAGCAAGTGTATTTTGAGATATAGACTTCTAGCGTTGAGTAGCATGACCCTCAGACTGCATTTATTTATAGCTGTTATGGTGGTAATTTGGTCTTTGGAACATCGCATAAAAAAGGCACTATATGGGTGGCAAGAGCCTTAGCCAGTATCTGGAAACCCAGGGGTGACAGATGCAAGCCATCTCTGGCAAAGCATAGAGGTCTCTTCACAAGAACATAGAAAATGCCAAAACTTCCAACCACATCAAAAAAATGACAAGGAAATCCACTGGCACAACATACAGTTCTTTTATTACATCTGTTCTGGTACCTCGGCTTCTCGCCTTCTGTTGGAACATTTTTAAACTCCAAATGTGTCCCTTATATACCAATCCTTACCAACAATAATTCAATTAAAATTTCCCAATCAAATAATTACTACATTAATTACATCATTAGTTAGATACCTTACTACAAAGCCAGTTTTTAAAGTGCAGACTGAAAAAAGTGCTTTTTAAACTCACAAGTATTGCCCCTATGAAATGCAATTTCATTCATTGAAAGCTAACAATTAATATGCATACAACTGTAATACTATAATTTTACAAATATTTTTTCCCTTATAAATATATTAAATACACTCAACATTAAATGCATCCAGTGTAAATACATCAAATATCAAATATTAAATGCCTACACAATATAAAATTGATAGTTAACCTTATAAATAACACAAGTCTATAGTTATTCCTTCCTCTAGATATAAGATTTTAACATATAATAAAATGTAGTAAAATATAGACCAAAATTTTGTGAAATTTGATGCATTCTTTTGAATTTGATTTTCTAACTTTTGTGAATATTCATATGTACTATTAAGTTATATTAAATATTCAAATTATTTTCCAAATTCATTCCCTGGGGACATAAAGTGTGAAAATTAATAATCATACGACTCTCCAGTCTGTTTAACTGCTGTTTGAAATTACCATGTCGGACGTGCCAAAATGCTGAAAAATAAATTCTTATCCAACCCTTGATGTTTTGACAAGAAATGCATGGCAGCTGGACTTTCAGGTTTTTGCCTTCTCACATCCCTCAAATGCTCCATGATGCACACTTTAGCCTTCCTGGTAGCTTGGCCAATGTACCAGGAAGTGGGGTCACAGTCACATCCTATGATGTAAATCACTCCACAGCTGTCACAGTTATAATACTCATTGGCCCTATATAATCTGCCATTAATCTTTGTACCATCTAAATTTTTAACCCAGTGACATACTGAACATCTTCCACAGCAGTAAGTTTTTGATGTGGTTTGAAAGCGGTCTGTCAATCATGTCATCCCAAGCAGACAGATACTGGATCCCCTTAGAATGACACCAGAAACTTAGCCAATTGTTGAAGTCAATCATTTTCTGCTTGTACTGCTGTATTGGGTGACAGTATGATGCTGCTCCAGGCTAGGTTCATACCTGCCTGGGCCACATAATCTGAGAGCTCCTCCATGTCTCTTTTCATGTAGTCCAGGGAGGTGCATCTCAGGTCATTCAAACCCACATGCACAGTGAACGAGTCATACTTGCACTTGTTGTGGAGTGACCTGAGTGCATGTGTTGTGTCAGATTCTGGCACTTGATAGACAGCTGAATGTTACCTTCTCCTTATTCAATCTAGTGAATGGGACATCAGTGTGCCTCACTATTGAGTCACCTATGATTAGTGTATTTGGCAAGCTGTTTTGCCTTAGGGGCTTGGGTTGAGGGGCACACTGTGTAGGTGAGCTATGTGTCTTGTGGTTTTTGCTGTGTTGTGGTGGTCAAGTGCATTTCTGCCTTGGAGGTCTCTGCTGTTTGGGTAGATTTCTATTGAGAGCCTCCATGAAGATGGGTGTGTGGTTTGAGTTTTTATGTGAGAGCTGTGATGTTGGGTGTTCTGGAGGGCTATGTGTTGCATGTAGTGCGGTGTAGGTGTTGACCTTCTCCTTTTGACCAGCTGATTTAGTAAAATCTGATAAGCCTAATACTTAAGCCCATAGGCTGATGGCTGCAAGGGAATATAAATTGTAACTCAATAAAAAACAGGTACAGTCCATGTAAATCAGTATGTTTTGGAAGGTTTAAAACTGAGATTTTTAGGCCAGTTACTTAATGTCATTTTAAATTAATAATGTATTTTAAATCAGCTATGTACTTTATAAGTAAAATGTTTTTTTTTTTAAATGTTCCTTTAAATGAGATTGGATTCTGGCAATTGGCTTGTTAATTTGCATAATGAATGATTTAAAAAGAGTGACTGTTTTAATTGAACTGAGTTCTGAAGAAGTCCAAGTTGATGGACAAAAGTGCTTAACTGTATTTTGATTTTTATTTTCAATAAATACTATTCATTCTGGAATGTCCTGTGTGTTGGAGGCCGTGTAATTTCTCATTTGGTTCTTGGAATATGAATTGTCTTGTCCACCTCATTACAATAACACTTGGAGACCAAATAATGGCAAATCAACCCAGATGGCCATCACCACTCCTCTTCTGCTAAGTGTCTGCAAAACTCCACAAATTTTTACAGTGTTGCACCATATGATTTCTTAGTGATGGCTGTCTAAAAGTGGGAAACTAAACTTGAAATTACTCTGCACCAATCAACCACAGCTAAGACAGGATGATGTTTGTTATCTTGTAGGCAGCTGGAGCCAGTATTAAATATTTGTTGACTTGTAATCAGGAAAGACTATCATTAACTTCATTGTCTTTACCTGTGATATACACACCTGTAAATGACAGAGTATTCTGCAGGCTATGTATTAACAACTGCCTCAGCAATGACTGCACCCACTTGGACTTAGGTGTTTGCTTACAAAGGAGTAACAACACAGTTCAATTATCAGAATGGACAACCATCTTCTGCTGTGAAAATGATTCTGACACATGATGGTGGCCACTCAAACAGGCATAAGCTGAAGAAAAGCAATGTCTTTCTCCACTTGCTCAGACTAAAATTCCAGCCAGGAGGCCAAGATCCACTGACTTTGAAATATACACCCATCCCCGCTCCCCTGGCTGCATCTGTGAAAAAATGCAACTACCAAGAGGAGACCCATTCATTCTCCCAATAAGAAATCCCATTATGCTCTGCTGGGAAAAAAACACCAAAAGCACAAATACTCCTCTATCCTGCTGGTGACCAAAAATATGTGATGCTTCTACTCTTTCACTTTTAACAAGTTAACCAATATGCAGGTGACAGCCTGGCATGCAAAACTGGACATACCCAAGAGTTGCACAACTTCTCCTGCTCTGACCTTCTCAGTCTGCAAGAATCGGTCTGTGCTATCCTATAGCTGAGCTCGCTTGGGATGTGGATGTCTAAATGTGGTTGACTCAATATCCAATTCTAAACTCAAAAAACCACTAGTGAATTGGTGGGGACCTCTTTCTTGGCCCTCTCCAAGTTTACTCCCAACTCAAGACACAGCTGTGAGAAAGTTTCCAGGCCATCTTGCAAACCTTCCATCCCACTGCCCGCAATTAAACAAAAATGTTCAGATAATGTACAACAAGCTGGCAAGGAGCCTTAAGTTGCCATGCACAACATAAATAGGAGTTCAATTTCTTAAATGTGGAACAAGCCACAGAATACCCCATAGGCTGGCTTTGTCAAAGTAAAGCTACCCTTCCACAGACATGCCCAATAAAGGTCAGTCATCTACCCAAACTAGAAGTAATTGAAATGCTGATTCTATGTCCAGTTTCCATAGTCAAGGGTCTGAAAAAACTTTGAAAAATTTTGGTGGCATCCTCCAGGGAGGAGTACTGAACCTGAGACTTTGTATAACTGCTACTGTCATTTACCGATGTTCCCACCAAAAAGAAGAGGTGATGAATAACCCTATATTCTACCTGTTTTTTGTTAGGCACTAAACCAAAACTTTTTTGTTAAGTAACTCCAAGAGGGTATGTTCTTTGCTCAAAACTGAACATAAGGGACAACAAGGTTGAAAAGCCAAGCTGATGTGTGCCTTTATAGGAAACCTAACTGAAAATCCTACCAATAGCTCATTTCAATGCCTGTGCATTAAAATAGTCTCCATCAATCTGCCCAGAACCTCAGCCTTGATAGAAAAGCCTGGTGATTCATCTATGCAGTGAGGCTCAAAAGGCATGACCACCTTTGGAGCCTTGAAATGGATCCCACATAGTACCTATTTCCGCCATCATTATAGACTAACACTCATCTATGGATGTCAGTTTGCTCAAGAACCGGCCATTTTTGGTCCAACACTTGACTGATGGGTGGCTTCTCCCCACACTGGGAAAATACATGCAAGAAATAAAACATTGGCCAGTCACACGATCCACTGTTATAGGCCCAAAAGGCCATAGCCTTGTCCTTTGGATCACTAGTCCCGATAACAATGAAACTTTGGGGTTTCAATCATCATACCCATCCAGGTATCTACATGCCTCCATACCTCTCAGCCTCTGGGCACAAGAAATCTGGGAAAAGACAAAAATACTGGGGGACAAAGACTCAAAAACAGAGACAGGTTGTAAACATTGTTTTTACAAATTTAAAACTTTGATGGAATAACAGATTTTGTGACAGAACGCATCTGAGATAGAATATGAAATCTGAAACTCAAATGCCTGTCATTATTCATTGACTTCAGTCATCAATGATTTGTCAGAAAACAGCCAATGTTATAAGGAACAGACCAAAATTACAAGGCAAAAATCTGGACAGCTGAGAGTTATGCATGCCTCTCATCCCATCTCAGCATTTTGTCTGATATTAAGGAAATACTTGAGAAGTGGCATCACCTGTTGGGGTAATTCTTGACTCTAGTAGCTATGAAATAAATATACCTGGCTACCTAGTTTCCCAGTTGCAAAACCATGCTTTCCTAGTCTGTTTCTTTCCCAGTGCTGCTAAAGGAGAGACAAGATCGCTATTGCACAAAAACCCTCCATGTTGATGAGATGCTGGATGCCTTTACCACCCACTAACTCAAAAATATCTGGATAGTCATCTTTTATGATTTTAACCATAGTAGATGTGGAGATGTGAGTTATAATCTTCATACTAGGACCACTGACAGCAAATGTACATAGATTTATGTCTTTATAGGAAACCCAAATGAAAATCTTACCAATAGCACATTTCATGTCTGTGCAGTATATGATGGCTAGGTAAAGGCAAGTGAGAAAAGGTGGAAAGAGTGGTTCCCCTTTGAAATGGGAGTCAGGCATCACCCAGGAGGAAGCAAACTGAAGTGAATACAACTCCTTCTCAATAAACAAATAAAACAGCTTATCTCTATCACCATCTGACATGGAATCCCAAAACCCTTATAACTACTCGTCTACTGACTGGCCTGAAACTGTGCCTTCCTTTACAAATTTGAGAAGAACCATTACCTATGGGCACCACCAGATGCTCAAGAAATGTCAGCTGGTGCAAAGAGGTCTGTTTGAACTGGTTCAGTGAGACTTCCACCAATGTTGCATTTGGACCACTTAGCTGCTGGAATGTTATCAAAAAATTCACCTCATGAGTTTGTTGCCCCTAGCCTCTTGCCCAGACTTGGCACAGAAAGTCCAGCTGTTGCTGAGTTCCACTGGCACCAGCAGCCTCATCAAAAGGAACTTTTGCCTGGGATGTGATGGCTTCTTATCTGTCCTGAAGTCCCCCACCATTGTCATGTCACACCCTGGAGGTGAAAAATAAAAGGGGGAGTAGATTATTCACTGATGGCAACATAACTCTCCACATCTAACACAATAGTCTTGAAGACAAACTAAGAGGTGGTAATATCCTATCAGGTTTGGATAATATCTTACATATTCTACCCTACTTCTTACCTGTATTTATTTATTCCATGTGAGATAACTCCCTCATACCCTAAATGTCTCATCGTAATATCAAATCTGACCCCATAATAAGTAAGTATCAAGAGTACTTTGATAAACACTGCCATCAACAGGCTAAAGCTGCCATTTATGCAGCATGCATACCACCTTGAAGTGCATTTTAGCATAATTTTTGTTTGTTTGTTTTTGTTTGTTTGTTTGTTTGTTTGTTTGTTTGTTTGTTTGTTTGTTTGTTTGTTTGTTTTAGAATAAATCATTTGCTATCACAAAATTCAAAATCACCAGATGATAAAAAGACCTGGATAACACATAATTTGGCATTAAAAATCAATCCGGCCAATAATACACTTGTGGACTATAATATTACTATACCCATTATGAATAGTCACAGTGATAACAGAAAAAAATAACCCCGTTATAGATAAATTAGCTACCAAAGTTTCAACCTAAATTAATGCCAATCCTATGATTGCAAACTACAAAATAAAACTGTACAAAGAGGAAGAAGGAACTGGATTAATGCTGCTCTCTTTGTTCTTCACATCTTTCTATAGCATTCCTTAAAACTTTATTTTACAGTATCAAAGCTGTTCTTTGGTTTTTCTCAGTAAACTTCCAATTATTTTGCTAGGTACATGAACATTTATTGCAAATGATATTACACATATATAGAAGAGGAAATCCCCATTTAAACAGTCCAAATAATTGCATTATAATTTATAGCCTTTATTAATATAATTGTTTTTTGCCTGTTACCTTCTTAAAAGTGGATTACCTAGCCATGTACTATGTGGTGAGAGATAAATGTCTGAAAGAAACCATCTGATGAGAAACAGCACTGCCAGGAAAGCAAACACAGCTGAGGCTACAGTTGAGTGGGAAAGAATGTGTGGGCCCAATTTAAGAGCAATGAAATGCCAGTAATATACTGAAAATGCACATAATGCTGCAGCTGAGGAGATTGCACTGGAAATTACACATCTGCCATTGTCAACTTGCATGATACCTCAATAACTAGAGAAAAATTATAAACCATTACCACTTTCTCCCCCCTTTGTTTGAGGAAATACTAGACAAATACTCCATAGCATTGAAAACCCCTCTTTGCCATATAAAATCTAAAAGTAAAGTCTACCCCCATTCTGAACTAGATGGGATAGAACCTTTCCCACTTACCCTTTATAGCTAACCCATACAACCCTACCAGTGAAGCAGCTTGCTAGATACAACTTTAACTTAAATCTCAACTTAATCCGTGCATAGCTACAGGGGAATGTACACTGACAAATATTACTGCTCTTTCTTTCGTTTCATTTTGTTTATCTTTTTTGCTGCTGCAATTGTCTGTAACAGTGGGAATGTTCAACCGGAATGGAATGGGGACAATCAATAACACAGGCAAGTGCTACACTTGAAGAAACAAATACGTTAACATTTATTCTCTTTTATTTATTTATATTTTTGAAAAGGGTCCAAAAACTGTACTCAGAAAGGAAATCTAACGAAAGGGACAACACCTCTTTACTACTTTCACTGGGCAAGCAGCAGAAGGAAACAAAAACAACCAGGTCTGCTCTGCCAGAATGACACTACTACATGCATATGGGAAACTTTTAGCCTCTTAACAGAGATACCCCACATGCCTCATAAGCCCAGCGACAATTCCCTGTGTGAACAAAGGGATATTTAGCAGTCATAATGGAAAATTCCACTCAGCCTGAGGCTAGCAGGAATAACAACAATGTTACTATCATTATATCTAGATTACTATGTTATTATTTATTTTGTTCAATAGTTTCCTTGCTGCTACCCCTGGCCATCCAATCACATAAACAAGTCCTTACTCAATGAGAACAGACATTATCAAAGAAAAATAAGACCAAATAAATTGTTATATGTGGGACATGACTTTACTACATATGTAATAAACACAGTGTATCCCCTTACTGTTGTGCCATCATCCTTTCAATGAATTGTTTAAACTTCCACACCCTTTTTAAGGTTCTCCTGCCTTTACTATGCACTTCTGAACTCCTCTTTGTGTTGTATTCTTAACTTGTTGAGTCTATTCC
Organism: Protopterus annectens; assembly: GCF_019279795.1. Classification (NCBI taxonomy): domain Eukaryota; kingdom Metazoa; phylum Chordata; order Ceratodontiformes; family Protopteridae; genus Protopterus; species Protopterus annectens. The sequence continues at coordinate 466,587,800 of NC_056744.1, read as the reverse complement.
ACATATTTGTCACTACTTTCATAAACAAAAGTCTCCTTGTATTATACCTTTCCCAACTACCTCCAAATCATGACATATTCTTTTGTCCTTATGAACTTTTCTTTCCTAAAAAGTGCCACCCTTGTACTATGCTTTTGATACTGAGATGTAATGAAATTAATTTGTTTTCATAATACCAGTCCATTTCTTGTTCACCTTATACCACTGGCAACACAAAAATGGAGGACCTGCACTCTCCCTCCTTGTGACTTTTGATCCAATCCTCGTATTATTGTCTTGCTCATTAGTAAACAGACCCTGCCCTATGCCATGATACAGACATGATGTCCAAAAGTAGAAGCATTATCTAACTGCAGATGAAGTGATTTTTTTTTTTTACATATTTTTAACTGGGTAACCCAACTGGGCACAAATTTCCCTTTTTAGGGTCAACCCAGGAGCACTATCTGTTCAAATGACATGTTTAGAGGCCAACTGGAGGAGAATGAATCACTAACTCCCCTCTACCACCACCTCCATCACCATGTCTTTGAATACAGGAAACAGCACTAACTGCCAAACTAAGAAAAAAATGGTCTTTTCTGATGACTGTGACCGAATCTGGAGTCTTCACCTTGAAGACAGATGATTCAGTAAATAGGTCCTTGTGTATGCTAGAAGCACATTTGAGCATAACAGTGTTGGAATACTTACTTAAAAAATGTTCAGACAAGTCATATAAGTTAAATCCACGCATGGCATTACTGTATTTGCAGTCAAACATTTCACGTGCTACTTGCATAAACAACATGCAAACAGAATGCCTCCAGCTTTAAGAAAGTTTCTGAACTGTACTAGTGGGTTATGGATTACTACAGTCAGATATCTGAACAAGAGCAGGCTGTCTGCATATGGACAAATGTAAATGAAATACTATTTGCAAATAAAAATTATTTATGCTGAAAGAAATTTGCTATTCAGAATAAAGCTGCTGGACTTTAAACTGCTCATTCTGATGTTTGTTGTTTATTAGTCAAGTATTTTTTATTTAACCGAGATAGAATTTTATTGCATACTCTCTGCCATGTAATTTTTATTTTCTTTTTGGCCTGTCAAAATAATAAATAAAGACAACATAGTAGTATGACATCTCATTCACAGATGCTGAGATGATGGGGATGTGATGGCGTTAGTATGTCCTGTGACACTGCATCACATTAGAAGGTGCATTCAGAAACTCAAGGCGCTAAGTGGACTTTGAGATTATATAAAATATGGTGTATATCAGGATGAAGAATCAAATAAAATAGCAGACTAAAAGCAAATGTCTGCATCTATTTATTTATTTATGTATTTAGAAAAAATTATGACCATTTTCAATAGGTAGACTGTCAGGTATGAGAGGATGACAGTGTAAAGAGTCTGGAAAATACTGTCATGATTTAGGGTGCAGAAAAAGGGTGCAGCTAACTAACCTGTAAAGTATGCCCTTAGCTCATGGTAACATACTATCTGTATGACCTGCATTGTTCCTTGTTAACAAAGTGAGAACTACTAATGAGACTAGTCACTCACTATGATGTGCTGCGTGATGAATGTGTGTGCTGCAGGAAGACAGAGTATCATTAATCATTAGTTAGGCCGCACACAATTTATTGCATTCGCATTTGTCTATTACATCATCCATACATCATTGCAGAAAAAGTGAGTAATACTAATCAGTATTTAGACCTCATACAATGTGTTACCTACACGTCTGGCTATTACATCCCTATATCACTACAGAAATAGAGAATCGCCAGTCATTAGTCTGACTTCACATAATGTTTTACATTCACTTTTGGCTATAATTGTCCCTATATCAGTGCTACTAGTCACCACAACCTTTGGCAGGATTGTCATGCTAGTAAAAGGGGCTAGATGTGAAACAGTAGAAGACTGTAAAACATCTGCTTATACCACCAGGGGAACAGAAAAGTAACATATAAAACTGAAATACCTCTGCTTATATCCCTAAGAGGATACAAAGGAACAATCAGCATGTCTATGATGTATAGAGACTTTGGTGCAGGGCATTATAGGTAAGACTGTGGGCCAGATTCACAAAGGCTTGCACGGAGTCTAAGAGCAGAGTAAGACTCCAGACAGCCAATATGTCTGCCGAGCGATCCAGGAACAGCCGGCAGGGGCGTGCATGAGAGCTCCTAAAACGACCCTTGCACGGACAGTGTTAGGTTATGCAAATTACCTCATTTGCTGCTGAAAGCTATGCAAATGAGGTAAATTTGCGATCCAGGAAACACTAACCTGTCCGAATAAGAGTAGTGTTATTTGCAGAAATGTACTCCGTTGGTAACTGAGTACCGTTCTGCAAATAGCAAAACGGAGAAATGACAGCTCCAAATAAAGGATGCATCCAGTTAAGGAAACATGCCAATGGCCAAATATAAGGCCACTGGCATTTATATGTGTTGCAAAATAATAACAAATATTTTCCCCCCAGATCTCCGATGTCTAAGCGTAGAGCAGCGCCTACAAACCAGAAAAAATAAATAAATAAAAGCCAAAAATAGGCATTTTATTAAAAATATCCATCTGCCATGCAAGTGAATGGCAGGCTGAAGACAACATGGCTACTGAGTAGTGGTTGCTAAGGGGGGAAGCTCAGTCTGAGAGATGTAACCAAGCATTAGTAGGCAATCCTATGCAAATGCGTATAAGAATAGTGAATCCCAATTTTCCCTGCCATATGAACCATGTCCCTAGAGTGTAAGAGTAGGATTAGGGGAGTAACAGATTAGAAGATAGGTGACATCATGAGGGGGTATGTATCAAAGACTGTAAGCTTATTGGAGCAGAGTGGCATGGGTTTGCTGTGAGTTATTCAGGACTGGAAGAGGCATGTCTACAGTTGTCTAAACTGAAACCCAGAAACCAAAGGCGTACGCCATGGCTACGACCAAAGTTTCTTGCAAAGATGCTTACACTGTGTGCACACGTGTGCGCGCCTGTAAACTCATCTAACCCTGCGTGCACATGTGTGCGCCCGTGTAAGCCTGTGTAAGGCTGTCTAAGCCTGTGTGCGTGGATGTGCACCCTCCTAAGCTTGTGTAAGTCTGTGTAAGGTTGTGTGCGCACATGTATGCTTGTGTGCACATGTTTGCGCTTGTTTGTGTGGCGCTGCCCCCTGTGGAAACAGAAAGGGAAAAGGAAAGAAAAGTAGTAGTAGGAAGTTAACCAAGGAAAACTAGCAGAGCTGCCAGGTGAAATCAATCAGAATCAGCCAATTACACAGGCAGTACACTAGCCCAGCCCAGCCCAGCACTTAAAACTCTGCAAACAACATTTCCCCCATGTTTTACTCAGAAACACTGCAACACTGCAGTATACAAAGAGAAGTGAAATCTTAAAAAGCTTAACTGAGACAAAAAAATGTTAGGGGCTGCCATTGCTATTATAAGGTAACATGTGCAAGATGCTGAGGGCGGTGCCATTGCAAATGTTGCTGATCAACCCACAGTGAGGAGATGGAGAAGGAGTGTACAGACCCAGGGTAACCTACCAGAGGCTACATGAGCTGGAGATAGTGAAGCACTATAGAGTGAACAGAGAGCTCCTGCAGCAAATTGTTGAGCTGTGCAGGCCAAGCCTCACACACAGAACCAACAGAGGGGAACCCATCCCAGTGGAAACCAAGGTATGTGTTGGCCTAAGAATACTAGCAACAGGTACCTTCCAGAGACCAACTGGTGATATGATGGGGATTTCACAGGCATCAGCATCCAGGGTACTGCACCAGTTCCTGAATGCCATGTCAGCACATGTCGGAGATCATATATATTTCCTCAATTCCCGTGAGGTATTGGCCAGCAATATGCATCTCTTCCAGCAAATAGTGAAATACCCTGAGGTAGTGGGTGCAATTGACTGCACGCATATACACATCAAAGCACCAGCCGGTGAGCGGGGTAGGGCCTACATCAACTGCAAGGGCTTCCACTCCATCAACTGCCAGGTTGTGTGCGATGCCCAGGGCATAATACTGAATGTGTGTGCTGGCTACCCTGGAAGCTACCACAATTCCCATATCTGGCATCTGATGCAGCTGTACCAGACATTTGCCAATGGGGACATCCCTGACGGTCACCTAGTGGGGGATGCTGGATACGCACTGGAGCCGTGGCTGATGACACCCATCAGAAATGCACACACACCTGAACAAGAACTCCATAATGAGGCACACGCACAAACACGAAATGTAATCGAGCATGTGTTTGGGATGCTCAAGTCATGGTTCCGGTGCCTGGACACATCTGGTGGAGCCTTGCAGTACTCACCAACTACATGTACCCAAATTGTCATGGTATGTGCCATGCTACACAATATGATCCTGTGAAAACAGCTGCAGCAGGAACAACATGGGGCAGGGCCAAACAGCCCCCCACCATTGCCAAGGCCTGCACAGGCACAGCGTGACTTGGAGGAGGAACAACCTGAGCCTGCCCCAGTAGGCAGAAAGAGGCGTGCCCAGTATGCCTTGGCCTTGGCAAAGAGGCAATGCATAGAACATACACTGGCTCAGTAGGAACCCTGGAAATGATACCTCTCTCTGACTCGCACATAATATAAAAAGGGATGCCTAACTTGACAATACCTGTTTCCAAACATGTATAGGGAGTGTAGTATGTGCATCCAACATAGGCAGCCCTGCAGCACCACCAGAGGCATGATTGCCATGTTTTAAGCAATATAAAGCAGTGCTAAGCAGCATTTACCAATATTTAGTATATGTAAACAAAATTGCCTGTGCCAACTAGCGCAATGTTGGGCAACATTGAGCTATGTTGGGCAAGGTCAGGCAAAGTCGTGCAAAGTTGAGCAAAGACAGGTAAACAGGCTCACATTAGCTTTACTGTCCCTTAAGCAGTCTGGTCTGGCCAGCATGAAAATAAAAAAGCAGTGACAGGGCTCGAACCCAGGATACTGTGCACTCTAGTCACAGTACTGAACCACTAAGCCATGATAGCATTTCTGTAGCACAGACACAGCAGGACAATTGTACAGTAATGCAAACACAAAGAAAGGCTGTAACATGCCCCTAAAGACGCATATGGGTAACCTCCCCCACAGGCCTATACAGACAGAGAACATCAGGCCAGGCGGTGTGATGTGGGTTGTGTAGGCTATGAAGTTGTAATCTAATATATATGGCATTGGATGCTAAGAAGTGTAGTACAGTAGTATGCCTCAAGCCAGTATGATAGGCAACAGTACAGACTGAAATGGTGTACCGTACATAGCAGTGCAGGCATAGCAAATGTGTATAAGTGTCAGGTGAACCCCTCATCGTATGTACACCCACAGTAACAATCAAGTGTGCCCCTGGGTAGAAATGTACAAAGAATAGCTGTCCCCCCTATATGTAGAAATGTTGATAAGTCTATGCAAAGTGTCTCATGGAAGCCCTACAGGCACAGCATGATTCCTGTTGATCTATGATACAAAGGTGAGGCCTGCTGTAAAAATACAACTTGATTTTCCATACACATATAGTATAAATGTCTATACTGGGCATGATCACACACTCCAACAAATGTAGTGGATTTCATTCAGCATCACACTAAAAAGTCATACTGGGCATGCTCACACACTTATGCCAAATACAGAGATGATAATAAGGGATATATGGACAAATGTGGATAGACATTTCTACTTCCAGAAACACATTCACAAAGTTGTCAGAAAATCATGCTATGTGTTCACACAAACTGCCAAGGTCTGTGCATGTAGGTCAAAGGAGGTTCCCAGTACTCATCAGTCATCAGACCCGTCAGAGAGTACCACAACACACTTGCAATGAATCTGACTAGGCACGTTCAGCAGCCAGAAAGACCACTGAAGTACCCTAACAAGAGAATTACTGGCCTCAAACAGTTTCCCCATGCAACAAGACTGAATGTAACCCAATCTGTACTCTATTGCATACTGTCTACTCAGGAGATCTCTGCCCAACAGACAGGTCCATGTCATGGCTACACTCAGATCTGTTCTGAGTTACAGCTCAATGGCACTAAATATACAGACCCAACTGATATTGCCAACATCCTGGCAGATAGGATCAGTGTTAACTGTACCCCCCTCTCACCCATGAAAGACCACATCTCTATAATGGAAGACTGCAAAGTTGCTGTTATCACGGCTGCACAAGTAAAAAACACTCTCCAAAGCCAGTATCACAGCAGCCATGGGACCAGATAACTTCACAGGCTGTGTTCCACACAAACCACAGAACGAACAGGCACCACACTGACGTACCATGTGCAGTCATAGCCTCACCTCATGCTTTGTGCCTGTTGAATGGTGCACAGTGACGGTTATCCCACTACACAAGGGTGGAGACACCACGGACCCCAGGAACTAGTGCCCCATTAGCCTGATGAGCCTGCTCTTCAAAGCCATGGAATGTATCATCATACAACATATAAAAAATTACATTTGTAATCCCCAAACCATGGGCCACAACCATGTTGGGTTTGTAAAATGCAGATCATGTCACCTAAACCTGATAGATGACATTGAAGCAGTCAACAGAACCGTCAACAAGGGTAAGGTGGTTCACACAGCCTATGTTGATCCTGCCACAGCTTACAACACCACCCCACACTCTGGAAATATAGATAAACCCACTAAACTAAGTATAAATTGCTATGTCACAAGTGTGCTGCCAACAGGCTTACTGACAGAACACACACTGTGAAAGTAGCAGACTCCAAGTATGACTTTGGACCAGTGATGAGTGCAGTACCACAAGGTCCAGTCCTGTGTCTTGTCCTGTTTAATATCTACTTCCCTGAAGTAAACTTTAACATGGAAGGTCTGTGGCTACTGAAGTTTCCAGAGGACTGCAAACTAGGAGCCATAATTGTAAACACCAAAGATGTGGACATCCTACAAAAGGGCCTCACTGAGACAGATGGCTGTTGTCAAAGCTCTAGCTCAATGCCAAAAGGTGCATTGTCATCCCCTTTGTTAAAAACTCTGTAGCCAAGAACGACAACATAGGTGGTAGTATACTTAACACTGAAAGTGTGACAAGAGACCTTGGGTCACAAGTGGACACTGGACACAACTGTGATAATCACATCCCCACAGTAGTCAGGAAACCCTGCTATGTGGCACACCTCATCACAAAATGTGTCTCATGCAGAATAGAAGAGGACATTATTCCCCACTACTCATCACTCACTAGAACTATAATAGAGTACAACGCCACTTTTGCTATGTACCTCACAAGACAACTGCAACAACTGGAAAGTTTGCAGCAATACCTCACAAAGAGCATTAGTGGCCTGAAATACATGCCATGCACAGACCATCTCAAAATGCTCCATCAGTACTCCCTTGCATATCGCCTACTCAGATGTGTTCACTGCCTAACATACAAAGCTATGTCAAACGCAGAGCTGTTGGACATGCTCCACATAAAACACTCACAATCCCTCTGACCTTCGGTCCCAAAACCATGAGTGAAATACAAAAGGAAGGGGTGCACCCATTTATCTTACTGATACCCACACCTTCAGGTTAGTGGCACAGCATGAGGCCTTGGAGACCATGCAAGTGCAACTAACATTGGGCAAAGCTGCTCATCAGATTGTAGCCTGCTACAAATCACCTACCCTGTCACAGGAACCTCACTCAGTATTCCTGAGAACAGTGGAAAATATAAAGGTCCTATCAAACACCATTATATGAGGTGATTACAACTACCCAAACATTGAGTTGGAGAATTACTTGTGTACAATGTCCTTTGCCCAATGTTTCCTAGAGTTTAAAAGCTCTAACACCCTGGAACAGCTGGTCACCATGCCCACTAGAGGTGACACCATACTGGACATAATCATCACCAACATGGGGTACCAGTGTTCCACAACAGAGATAAAACCCTCGCTGGTAATATCAGATCATAAAGTAATCACACTGGACATCCACATTCCGCCCCCTCCCCACCCCCACCCAGTCAATGAAACCACCATGAAGACATTTTCAAAAGCAAACTGCACACGTCCCAAGGCAAAAGTGGAAAGTTCCAAAGACCTCTTGCTATAGGATAATGGTATATAATCTGCCAAATCAGTTACAAGTGCATCCTATGAGCATCTACAGGGATGTATGGATCGAGACATCACAAATAAAACCAAGGTGCACTCCTCCAAAAATAAGAAAACAATCTGGTGGTCATTGCCCATAAATAAGCTAGACAACAGAAGGAGGAAACTAACACCTGATAGAGCCAACTTCACTAAAGGAAAGGCATCACTGATCATTATTAGGAAGAAGCAATGATCGCTCATAAAATAATTCAAGGACACTTTCAAAAACAAATTGCCAAGGACTGTAAGAATAACAACCACAAAGCCTGTGGTAGCTATACCAGACATGTAGGTGTCAACTTCCAAATATGCTGTCAGCTACTGACAAATGACAAGGAATACACTGAACCAACTTTCATTGCCCACATCCTGGGGGACAAGTTCAGTGTACACTTCCACCCATCACCCCCAAAAGGGCCTGTGTCCATCACAGAAGGATGCAGAGCCCCAGATGTCATGGACATGCAGGTAAAGACAGCCCTCTCCAAAGCCAAGAACACAGCATCAATGGGACTGGATGGTGTCCCAGGCTGCATCTTACACTAGGCCCAAAAGGAACTACACCCTCACCTACATTCACTGCCCAGACTCAATCATACCACAGGGTATGTACCCAAAGAATGGCAAACACTAACAGTCATCCAGCTCCACAAAGGGGATGCCACAACAGAACCTGGAAACCATTGCCCTATATGTCTACTCAGCCTGTTCTACAAAGCTATTGAGCAAATTGTCATGGAACCCATAAACAGAGACATTGGGGACCTCCAGACACTGGACTCTACACAACCTCGCCTTGTTAAAGGCAGATCCTGCCTCCTAAACATAGTTGACTTACTTCAAACAGTTACCAAGGACATAGATGAAGGTGAAAGTAGTCCACACAGCCCACCTGGACCTCATTAAGGACTTTTTACACCATTCCCCACTCATCATGGACATGCTTACCAGCCTGAACATCAACAGCTATGTCAAAGGATGTGTGGCCAAGTGGCTCATAGATCAAACCCACATGTTCAGAGTTGTAGGTGCCATGTCCGACTCTAAGACAGTCACAAATGGCATCCCACAGGTCTTGGTCCTGGGACCCCACCTGTTCAGTAGACACTGCTCAGAGGTACAGGCAAACATGGGAGGAGTATGGCTGAACAGGTTTGCAGATGACTGCTAACTGTGGTCCATAATCAACTCTATGGCTGACACACACATCCTCCAGAAGGAGCTTACAGAGACAGATACCTGGTGTCAAAACAATGCCCCAAGAAGAATGCCAAAGAATGCATAGTCATCCCCTTTGGCTAAAACAAAGTGCAAACAAATTACCACATAGGTGGTACTCCAGTATGTATGGAGAAAGTCATGAAGGCCCTGGAGACACAGTTGGATAGTAAACTCTCCTTTGATGATCACATGGCCAAAGTGTTTAGACATTCCTTCTATGTAGCCCACCCACTGTCACCTAATGTAACCCACTTTGTGTAGTCTGATGATGTCACCATCCTACAAATATACCTGTGGAAAATAGAACTCACAGTAATGTGTATAGCGCGTTGTGTAAATGCGTACACCTGTAGTATCATAAATCCTGCACTTGACAAGTGCGTGTGTGTGTCTGTTTGTGTGTGGTCTCCTTGAAGAGGAGCAAACATTTTAGAGAGTACTCAAACACCTTAAAAGTGGTATACTAATCTTTGTCAGGTCTGATGATGTCACCATCCTACAAATATACCTGTGGAAAAGAGAACTCACAGTAATGTGTATAGTGCATGGTGTAAATGCGTACTCCTGTCGTATCATAAACCAGCTAGGTAGGGATTTGAATCCTGCACTTGACAAGTGTTTGTCTGTTTGTGTGGGATCTCCTTGGAGAGAAACAACCATTCTGGAGAGTACTCAAACACCTTAAAAGTGGTATACTAATTGTTATCAGGTCTGATCATGTGACCATCCTACAAATATAGCTGTGGAAAACAGAACTCACAGTAACGTGTATAGTGCGTCTTGTAAATGCATACTCCTGTAATATCATAAACCAGTTAGATAGGGGGTTGAATCCTGCACTTGACAAGTGTGTGTCTGTTTGTGTGTGATCGCCTTGGAGAGGAGCAACCTTTTTGGAGAGTACTCAAACACCTTAAAAGTGGTATACTAATCTTTGTCAGGTCTGATGATGTCACCATCCTACAAATATACCTGTGGAAACGTGAACTTACAGTAATGTGTCTAGCGCGTCGTGTAAATGTGTACTCTTGTAATATCAGAAACCAGTTAGATAGGGGTTTGAATCCTGCACTTGACAAGTGTGTGTGTCTGTTTGTGTGTGATCTTCTTGGAGAGAAGTAACTTTTTGGAGAGTACTCAAACACCTTAAAAGTGGTATACTAATCATTGTTAGGTCTGATGATGTCACCATCCTACAAATATAGCTGTGGAAAAGAGAACTCATAGTAATGTGTATAGCGCATCGTGTAAATGTGTACTCCTGTAGTATTATAAACCAGTTAGGTAGGGGTTTGAATCCTGCACTTAACAAGTGTGTGCGTCTGTTTGTGTGTGATCTCCTGGGAGAATGCTAAACTTTTTGGAGAGTACTCAAACACCTTAAAAGTGGTATACTAATCTTTTTCAGGTCTGATGATGTCACCATACTACAAATATACCTGTGGAAAAAAGAACCCCCAATAATGTGTATAGCGAGTCGTGTAAATGCATACTCCTGTAGTATCATAAACCAGTTAAGTATGGGTTTAAATCCTGCACTTGACAAGTGTGTGTCTGTTTGTGTGTGATCTCCTTAGAGAGGAGCAACCTTTTTGGAGAGTACTTAAAAACCTTAAAAGTGGTATACTAACCGTTGTCTGGTCTGATGATGTCACCATCCTACAAATATACCTGTGGAAAAAAGAACTCATAATAATGTGTATAGTGTGTTGTGTTAATACATACTCCTCTCGTATCATGAAATAGTTAGATAAGGGGTTTGAATCCTACACTTGGTGAGTGTGTGTATGTTCTATGTGTGTGACACTGCTGGTCAATGGGTTGTGGGTTTTGCTTTTACTACTGTATGACATATCAGTATGACACCAGTATGTGCATTGCACATGTGAGGTAGCTGTGTGGCAAATACATATACGTACACGTGACCTCAATTATTGCATGTGTGGGAACCCTGCTTTCTCCAAGAACACATCTGTCATCTTTTCAAGAATGTGCTGCTGCTTTCCAGACCTTAGGTCACATTAGTATGCTTGTGACAAGGCCAGCCACTGCAGTGATCCCTGGCCTAGGTCAACTGTGTCACACACACTCATTATGGTTTCTATAGAATTGTGCGAGTGAGGGTTTATGGCCGAGGTATATGTCAGACCTGTTCAAATGCAGCTGGGTCTATCAATGATGGCTATTCATTATAGGCATACAACAACCTTTGTGGATATGCATGCAGACCCCTTATTGCTTATGTGATCCACTGAGGGATTTAAACATACCTTTCGAAATGTGATTATCAAAGGAGAGATGACGTACCACTTGGTTGCATGTACACATCAGTACCTGTTCTTCATGTTCGTGGCTGCTACCTATGTGGTACTGAGGGGATACTATGTTCTGTAAAGGTGGATGACTATGCTTTGGTTGGCTTATAGCTTTACAGCATGAGTTTGACAACAGGGATCTGTCTGTGTGATACCCTTGTGGAGGATGTGTGTGTCATCTGGACAATGCATTATAGGCCACAGTATGCATTACCACATGTGGACGGACATATCCCTACTGTGATTGCTTGTACCTAAGAGAGGTATATGCCAAACTGGAGTGGTCTCAGTTATGGGTGCATGTGAATACCACTGGTTACTGGCATAGTATAGTACCTGAAGGATCCAAATGTTACTGTGTGTCCTACATCTGTGTGTCACTTGTCAAGACATCATCTAACGATTGGTTATGGTCAGGCTGTTGAAGTTGTGTATACTACCAGAATGCAAAACAATGACAGATAGTAACAGTATCACCCACAGCACAGTGTCAAACCATGTCATACACACATGTGCAGTCAAGTTCCGAAATGTGTGTAGTACAATGCATACTGGCCACCAATTGAGACTAAGGAGTGTTACTGTGTAATACAGGGCATATCACCCTGCCCATGTGTCCACTATGCACGTACATGCAGACAGTGCACCTCCACCATATTCACAAATGTACAGCTGCAAATCTGTGCCACACACATCCCACACATACTGTCCACTCTCTAACACATGCTGCTAATACTACACACATCAGCCAAGTGGCACGTGGGCAGACAATACACTATTGGAACTCACCCTGGTGTAAACATTACTACTTTGACTATCATAGCTTACATGCATCATGCCTGCACAGTTACACCTTCAAGCATATCATTACACTCTACTGCTGACAACATGCTAACATTGCTATACTGCTATAAAGTCACCCTGTGCATAAGCACCATGGCAGCCTGTTCTTGCATCGATGTTACAGATGACAGGAAGTGGCACAGGTTTCATCATATGCACAGGGTGTGTTGTTGGTTTGCCAGAGGCCTACAGTGAGCCATACAATCGACATGTATGTGTGTGTGTGTGTGTGTGTGTGTGTGTGTGTGTGTGTGTGTGTGTGTGTGTGTGTGTGTGTGATGGCCAAGAGTACTGCTATGGGCCAATGTTGATATAATGTGTGCGTGTATGTGGTAGCCCTAGGTGTCTTGTTTATGTGTGTGTGTGTCTGCATGCACACAGTTCAACCATGTGGCTGCCATATATGGGTATTTGTGGGACAGCCAAAGACTGTACCTGCCAGGCTTTACAGATCATCGTCTCTGGCCACGGATATGGTACCTGTGCCTGGCAGGGGTGCTACTGACACTATCAGGTACTAAACCTGACTGGGTACTATCCCCAAAGGTAGATGGATGTACACTGGACCCAGGTCCCTGCTGGGACTGTCCAGATCCACGTGCACATGGTCTTCTAGGACGGTCTATGAACAGCCCATCCCCAACATTGCTGGGGCTGGTACTGGCACTATGGGAGCGTCTGTGACTTGAGGGATGTCTGCAGTGACTGCCAGCTGCTGATGTTGCTGGCATACATCCATGTCGATGACTCAACTGTCCCACACTGTCCTGACACATGGACATGACATTGCGGAAGACAGCTAATGTCTCACCCCAACATCTATCAGTGACCTCAGTGTAATGATGGGTGGCACCTGCTAGGTCACAGATACTGTCAATTACGGTGGTGTTATGTGCCCTCTGTGCCCTTAGTCCCTGCCTGGTGTACCGTTCCCTATGTGCCTGTGCCTCCATGACAGCCTGGAGCATACATGAGGTTGTGAGATCTGTGGCACATCTGCCAGTGGCATGATGAGCAGCAGTGCTCCGATGAAAACCCCTGGATATCTGCCTATGTGGTACCCTTCCAGACATCTGGGTATGGCTGCTGTGTTGGGATGCATGTGCCATAGATATCACACTGTCCTGGCCAATGCCGGCTGTATGCTGTCCCTCAGCTAAAGGCATTGGTGATGGATGTATTGGCAGTATGACTGTGTGCATGGATGGGGTGGACACTTGTGTACTGTCGATTGTTGGCCCAACAACAGACCCTGATAAACATGCCTGTGCCTCAACACACCTATCATCATTATCACTATCATGCTCAGTGACATCAGTTTCCCTGCTGCAGTGAACCAGCCCAAAATCAGCACCTGTGAGAGGGAGAAAGGAAACACACTTTACGACCTGTACATGATGTCTGCACACATGCACACATGCACACATGAACATATGCACACATGCACACATGCACACATGAACACATGCACACATGCACACATGCACACATGCACACATGAGCACATGCATGCATGCACACATGCACACATGCACACATGAACACATGCACACATGCACACATGCACATATGCACACATGAACACATGCACACATGAAGACATGGACACATGAACACATGCACACATGCACACATGCACACATGAACACATGCACACAAATATACTCACTAAAACCGACACACACACACACACACACACACACACACACACACACACCACCAGCAATCCAGAACATATCAATAGCGTGTGATGGTGGGGTACAGTATCACAACCCAAACATTTATATCAAATGTGACAGCATGCAGGAGGTGTGTTGCTCAACAGCATGAAGTGTGAGTGTAGACAGCCCTTGCTAATAACAGTATACATGGCTTTGATGCATGTGTATTTTGTTCAGTGATTGGCCTCACCCTGGAATGCAATGTGTACATGGACACAACATTGCTGTGCAAGTATTAAAAGCTCTGCAATGTCCTGTGCACCATCACTCACAGGTATACATACCATGGCTGGATGTGTATCAGTGTGTCACATAGATATCCATTTCTGATTAGAGCATCTGTGTCTTTAGCAGATAATTGTGGACACAGGTTTAGCACATGCATGCTATGTATACACACAGGATGAGTGGTGCATGTATACCTGATGGAATACCATTGCTCAACATAGCCATTGTACAGTGGTTATGGTGAGTGTAGGACATATTGTGGACATGCCAGTGCTAGCCATGACATGACATGCTACCACACAACTGCAACATTAAACATCACACATACACAATGTCTGTCATGTGACCTATACACTCAATAGCATTACAAGACATGTGTGTCACTTTGTATAAATGGTGATTGCTATGCATATTGTGTATAGGTGCATATGTTTGCACACACAAAACATTGAGGTGCATAGCAATTAATTATATGTGTAGTACTGTGGCCACTGTAACTGGATGGGGTGTAGTACCATGAGACATCATCATGCAGCATCATGTGGTCACTCAAGGCTACTAATGTGTGCCAGACTGGCACATAGCATGCTGTACCTGAACTGCAGTACCATGGCTACATTCACCATTTCACAGCCAGTTGTTACATGGGTTTGTAAGGTGCCCAATAGGGGGCATTGCCTAACATGAATGTGTTATGTGTTGAAGAGTGTTGTCACTACCCCTCAGGTATATTATGTGTGCTGTGTGGATGACATTTGGGATACTGAAGTGTGACCTTACAGCGGGTGTCTGAATACGCCATGTGTAGCATGTTAACATGTACTGCGTATGACACAGTTTTGTGTGTTGTGTGCATGTGTATCGACTCTGCCTATCCAACGTCCACTACAGTGTTGCCACAATTGTGTGGGATGCTCTGTGTATTGCATGTGTTTGAGGCAGCTACTCACATTACTGAGATGTGCATAGTCTCACAGCAAACATGCATAGCATGCATTATGCGCTGGTATGTGAAGTGTACATAGCCTACACCTCACCTATGACATGCACATTTAATTAGAAATATTAAATGTAGAACACACTCACCAGCATGGGTCTCCTGCCTTGCTGTCAATCCAGAGGGACCTACAAGGATATGAGACAGTTTGTCAATGGCAACAACTGTGGCATTGTTACTGTGTGTTTGCAATCTTACAGTAGTACGACTGTTGATAGTCACAGGCCTGCATATTATATTCCGAATTATTATTATTGCACAACACTAGGCACCACATCTTGTAACTACACAGTACACATCTCACATAAGCATGATCTACCAATAGAGGTAACAGTAGTGTACAGCTATGCCATGTTACCTGCACACTCCATGTCAACTTGCTGGGTAGTTCCGGTCTCCATGATGATGCATGTTAGTTGTTGTTGTTGTTGTTGGCCAGGAGCCACGTGGCTCAGGAGCAGCTCCTCCACTCTGGTGAGGGGGGGGGTGGATGACTACCCCACCACCTGTGGCAAGCTGTTGTCTACGGATATCAGATGCACACTGCTGGACATGTCTAATTAAATCACTTCAGTGATGGCGTACCTGCTCATATGTCCAGTTATGCATGCCTATGTCATTTACCCTACGGACAAGATCTTGCCACAGTGCAGTCTGCTCATGCTGGTCCTGGCTGGTTCTTGAGAACAGCAGGGCATAGTGCTGAACCATGGTGGCTGCAATCACTTCCTCCTCTGCTGGGCTGTATGAGGAATTACGATGGTGGGCCATGACCCTGGAAGACAATGAAACAATATGTGTGAGCAAGTCAAGTGGCACACTTAACATTCTAAAGTACAGATATCATTTAACTGCCATATACAGCAACCTATTGGCTGTCAAAGGATACACACTTTCAATACCACATACCAGTGCTCAACCCACAACTGCCTGATAGTAGCTGGCACACTCTATATATCAAACCATGTTTTGCACAGCAACAAAGATAAACCAGTATGTAAGACTATACAACAGTACATGGCACACTGTATGCGACACAATGCACCACCTAGCCACAGGGGGTATATATCAAGCTAATGCATAACATAACATGTAATCCATTGCAATGATTGTAAAGTCCAGTCACAGTATTACCAGTATGCCACACTAGTCATTCTTGGCAAACCCCTGCCTAACATATGTGCTCATTCATCAATATAGGTGGCATACTGCTGTACTAGACTATACATGTTGCTAGATACACACCTATATCCTGTAACACACATATGACCGAGGCCATGGTACAGGCATACACATACACATATCAGACATACATACCAGACACAAAGGTATGGCAACCCACATGACCTTTACCTGTGTACCATACAGTACTGTGTGTCAGTAGTTACAAGACCTTATGCCTGAGGTATGTCATCTATGAGGACTACGGGGAACAAACAAAACAGTGGTTCCAAGACATGTGGACATACACCATACTGTGCTGTTTAGGCATACAGCTTCAGGTAGTACTACAGTTCATTCAGGGGTTGGATTCACCAGCAGTAACACTCAGTAAGCATACATGTACTGCAGTAGCCTACAATGGGACAACCCAGTCGACACCAACAGACTATGTTAGACCATCTGGCATACTGCTTTTTCTGCCTAACAATAGCATACACATCTTTTGCTGGGATCACAGCTAGGACACATAATACCATGACAGAAACAGTTTCACACTTAGCTATCACACATATACAGAACTCTGACACATTCACCAACACATTCACCATCACACTCAGTCAACCTCACATAGCAATTATAGTTTCATAGTTTCATAGTTTAGTACTAGGCTATCCGCCCTGGGGCATTTGTAAGCCTAGCCATAGTGATTTGGCTTTCGCCACCCCATGAAATGGGACAAAAATGCACAGAATAGATTTAGAATACTGTGCCTCTGTCTAGTAGTAACACAGTGAAGGTCCCCTTATATAATAGAATTAGTTTACTGTGGCCCTGTCTAGTAGTGACACAGATGTGACCCCTGGGGTAAACTTACGATCTCCCATCCACTCATCAAGATTTCTCTTGAAGAGAGTCAGTGAGGGGCTCTGCCTAACATGAACTGGGATCTTGTTCCAGAGCATGGGAAGCCTCTGGGTTATGAATCTATCCCTCCAACATGTCCTATTCATAATTGTGCCAAGGTTTAAGTCTTTAGCTCTCGTGGTTCTGATGGATTTGGATTTTTTGAGGTGGAGCATGTCCATCAGTTCCTGATTGGACATGGCCTTGTACGTCAGGCAGAGATCACCTCTGAGCAGGCGGTATGCTACTGAATAGAGCTGGAGTTTCTTTAGTCTGGCAGAATAAGACATATGTTGGAGACCCTTGATCCTCTTGGTGAGGTACTTTTGTGGTCTCTCCAGCTGTTGCAAATGCCGGGTGAGGTACATACCAAATGGGGCATTGTACTCAATCATGGGTCTGATGAGGGAGTAGTATAAGGGTACAATGACATCCTTGGATCTGGATGTGAATCCCTTCATGATAAGGTGTGCAAGGTAGAATGTCTTTCTAACCACTTTGGCAACGTGGGTGTCAAATGAAAGGTCGCTGTCGACTTTTATTTATTTATTTATTTATTTATTTATTTATTTATTTAACATTTGTTGACCGGGAATGTCCGACTAGGTTCCACAGAGCTTGTTTTCAGCGGAGGCCCGGGGAGAAACGGGTCCCTGGGTCCCTAGGTCTCTGATTACTTTTTCTGTACTCAGTGGGTTGCTGTCTATGTGATAATTTGTGGGTACTTTGTTTTTCCCAAAGGGGATGACTATACATTTTTTGGCATTTAGTTTAAGGCCATGACTCCGGCACCAGTTGTCCATTTCTGTGAGGCCTTTTTGTAGGATGTATGTGTCCACTGGTGTGTCAACTATGGTGCCTAGTTTGCAGTCATCTGCGAACTTTGTCAGCCACAACCCTCCCATGTTTGCTTTAACATCTGAGAAATAAGTGCCGAACAAGAGGGGTCCCAGGACAGATCTCTGTGGGACACTACTTGTGACTGGCTTTGAGTCTGACATTGCTCCAGCGATTTTAACTTTATGGGTTCTGTCCTTTAGCCAGTTTGCAACCCATCTAGTGGCATAAGGGTTTACATTTAAGCTGTTGAGCTTATCTATGATGCCTGAGTGGGGTATTGTGTCGAAGGCCTTAGCCAAGTCCAGGTAGGCTGTATGGACTGCTTTTCCCTCATCAATGGCTCTAGTGACTGTTTTGAAAAAGTCAACAAGGTTCAAAAGGCAGGATCTGCCCTTTACAAAGCCGAACTGGGTGGGGTCAAGTGTCTGTAGGTCCCCAATGTCTCTGTTTATGAGTTCCATAATGATTCTTTCCATAGCTTTGCAGACCAGGCTGGTTAAGCTTACGGGGCGGTAGTTCCCAGGGTCTGTAGAGGTACCCCCTTTGTGGAGTGGGACCACTGTTGCTGTACGCCAGTGTTCAGGTACATATCCTGTAGTAAGGCTAAGGTTAAATAGCATTTTTATGTGCAGGTTTAGCTCCTCTTGGAGTTCACATAGCACGCAACCCGGGATACCATCAGGTCTCATTGATGCTGTGTTTTTAGCTTTGCTGAGGGCGGCTCTCACCTGGACATCCGAGATGACAGGGAGATTACATTCAGCTGGGATAAGTATTTCTTCTTTTGGGGGTGAGGGAGGGGGGAAATTTGCACTGAACCTGTCAGCCAGAATGTTGGCAATATCTGTGGGTTCAGTGTATTTTTTGTTGTGGTGAACTAACTCTGAGCATATCTGAGGGTTTCCTCCCAGGTTTCTAACATAGCTGAAGAAGGCTTTGTGGTTATCTTTAGTGTCCTTAGCGATTTTTCTCTCAAAGTTGGCCTTGGATGTTTTTATGAGAGAACGTGGTTTTCTGCTAGTGTTGATCAGAGATGTCTTCCCTTTATGGGATTTTGCTTTGTCGTGCAGTAGCTTCCTTCTTTTGTTATAAAATTTGTTAATGGCTGAGGTCCACCAGACAGGACGCTTGCCTTTGGTGGAGAGGGACTTGGATTTATTTGGGATTGCATGATCCATGCATTCTTGGAGATGTCCATAGAAAGCATTTGTGAAGGATTCAGCATTGTGGGATGTGGTATCCACTGGCCCAGTGGGCTTAAAGGATACCTTCTCAGTCTTAAGAAGAGTGAAGTCTGCTTTTGAGAAGTTTTTCACTGTGGTCTTTTGTGCTGGGGGTGGAGGTGGGATATGTATATCCAGGGTGATTAGTTTGTGGTCAGATCTTACTAGTGAGGGGTATACCTCCGGTGTGGAGCATTTTGTCCCCATGTTTGTGATGATCAGGTCTAGTATATTATCTCCCTAGTGGGAGAGGTGACTAGTTGTTCCAGTGCATTTGAATTTATGAATTCCAGGAACCTTTGGGCTAGGGTGTTAGGGCTAGAATAATGTACCCAATCTATGTTAGGGTAGTTGAAGTCTCCCAGTATGATGGTATTTTGTGATACATTCATATCCTTCAATGTCTTCAGGAAGGCTGAGTGGGGTTCCTGAGATTGGGAGGGTGGTCTGTAACATGCTACCAGTTGTATAGCAGTTTTGCCTATGGTTAGTTGCACCTGTATGGTCTCTGATGCTTCATGTGTTGCTACTAACCTGGAGGTGTGGGTGTCCTTGATGAATATGGACACTCCCTCCCTTTGTGGTTCGCCCGGTTTTGGGGCAGAAAAGCATGATACGAGGTATAGCCTGGTAGCGCTGGGGTGCTCTCAGGAGCCTTGAACCAGGTTTCAGTTACTGCACAGACGTCGATGTTCTCCATACTGAGGAGTGCATCGAGTGCCTGCATCTTGAGATTTAGACTTCCGGCGTTGAGCAGCATTACCCTTAGTTTTTTTCCATTTTTGTTTTCTAAGGAGGTGGGTTTGTCTTTTGAGCCTTGCCTAAAAAAGGCACTATATGGGTGGCAAGAGCCTTAGCCAATATCCGGAAGCCCAGTGGTGACAGGTGCAAGCCGTCCCTTGTGAAGCAGCTTGACTTGTCCAACATGTCATCCCAGGCAGACAGACATTGGATCCCCTTAGAATGACACCAATACTTGAGCCAATTATTAAAGCTGATCATCTTGTCTTTGTATTGTGGCATCATTCTTGGTGAGGGCAAGATGCTGCTCAGGGTCAGGGTCATACCAGCCTGGGCTACATAATCAGAGAGCTCCACTATGTCTCTTTTCATGTAGTCCAGGGAGGTACGTCTCAGGTCATTCACACCAGCATGGACAATGACGGAGTCATATTTGTACTTGCTTTGGAGTGACCTGAGTGCATGTGTTATGTGGCAGATCCTAGCTCCCGATAGGCAGCTCACAGTCACCATCTCCTTGTTCAGCCTGGTAAGCGGGACATCAGTGTGTCTGACTATAGAGTCACCTATTACTAGTGTATCAGGCATGGTGTTTGGCCTTAAGGGCTGTGATTGATTGACACACTGATTTATTGAAGTATGTGTTTCATGTGTTTTGTTTTGAGGTGGTGGATTTTTGGATGTCTGCTTTGGGACCCTCTGTTGTTTTGGTAAATTTTTTATTAGAGCCTCCAAGTATGTCTTTGTGTTTTTATGTGTTTGGTTTGCAGTTGTGGTAGGTCTATGTGGGACTGGGTTTGTTGTGTGTGTGGTTACCATCTCCTCCTGTCTGGTCATGCCAGCCCTGAGTTGAGAGAGTTCAGCCTCCACTTTGGCTATATAGTTGCATCTCTCACATGTATTTGTGTTTGTTGGGAGGAGGAGAGGGTTGTCTGTGTACATGAGACAATTGTAGCATTGTCTCAAGATACCCAGATTAACCAGTTGAACTGGAGAGGACGCCAGTAATCTACCACTCGACATGCTAGAACAGTATAAGGGAGTGCTGTGCCTTTAAGGGAAGCGGATATTCACAGGGGTGGTAGGTGGATGTAGTGCTTACTTAGTATGAGAGTGCTTACTTAGTAGAGAAGTTTTGAGAACAAGTGCTAGGCTTATAATATAGCGAGTAGTCTGATTATACTAAGAGTAGAGCTTCCTTAAGGGAAAATTTGAAGAGCAGACTTGGCGGAGCCAGAAGAAATTTAATCTAGTTTAACTGGTGCTGCGCTATGCGCACAACTGCGCAAAGCCTTGCAAATGCGGATTTTAACCAGGGAACTTCAAAAGAGCTAGAAATGGTCCAAAACAACCAATTACTACAGCTCTTGTGCTGAGGTCACTTCCTACAGGGACAGGTAGGCTGCTCAAGGCTCCCCACTCCCACTGGTGAGCAAAGAAACTTCCTTTTATCCAAGTAAGGTAATGGACAACACAGGAACTACACCACAGCCCAGAATACAGCAGAGCCTGTAAACTGGTCTAAACTAGTCGAGGAGAGGCGGGAAAACAAGGATTATTTTTTTGTTTTTTTTGTTTTTAGATAGAAACACACAGAAAACGCAGAAACAGTAATAAATCAGTTACACAGGCTAGCACACTTTAGTGGGCAGCCTCAACAGTTAAATTAAACAAACAAACAAACTTTCGATCAAATTCTACAAAAATGTAACTTTAAGTGCAGATATTAAATAATGCAGCAAACAGCTAAAAAAACAGTTTAAGCTTGTTTAGGGTAAGCTAGAGAAGGTATTTCAAGTAAAAAAACAGTAAAGATACTTAAATCCAGAAAGTAGTCGCTTTTCTGAGTTCTCTGCAACAAGTACATGTGGGTGTATATCGGTTTATAGGTAGGTTATAGGCTATTGGCCCTAGGACCTATAGATGTCTAGCCATATGCTACCCTGGCCTTTGACACACAGGTAATTTCATTTCACGTGGCCCTGTCAAGCAGAGCCACAGAGGTGATTCCCGGGGTGTATTTCCTATCTCACATACAATCATCAGGTTTATATATGATGACTGCTAATTAGGAGCTTTGTTTGCTATTGATAGGTGGTTTGTTTCAGAGTATGGGATGTCTCTGAAATATGGATCTATCCCTCCAGCATGTGCTGTTTATTGAGATGACAAGGTTTAGGTCCCTAGAGCGTGTAGCTCATAGGGATTGTGATCTGTTTACGTGGAGCATGTCCATCAGCTCTGGGTTTCACATAGCTTTTCATGTTAGGCAGAGGTCACCCCTGGGTAGACGGTATGCGACACAGTCTAGCTGTGGTTTTGTGAGGCGGTCTGCATAGAGCATCTGTTTGAGGCCAGTATTACTCTTTGTGAGGTATGTCTGTGTCCTTTCCAGTTGCTGTAGATGTCTTGTGAGGTACATACCACATGGGGCATTGTACTCTATAATGGGTTTTATGTGTGTAGAGTAGAGGGGAACACTGACCTATAGTTCCCTGGATGACACACCTTTTGTGATGACGTCTGCCACGTAGACAGATTACATGACTAGTGTGGCACTGTGACTATCAAAGGGGAGACTACTGTCCACCTTTGTCCCATGGTCTCTTATCACACCTTCGATGTTAAGTAGACTACCACCTATGTGGTAGTTAATGGGTACTGAGTTTTTGCAAGGAGGGATGCCAATGCAGTGTCAACATTGAGCTTGAGTCCATGGCTTTATCACCAGGCATCTGTTGCAGTAAATATGACCCTGTTTCTCTCTCTCTCACTGTCTCTCTCTCTCTCTCTATATATATATATATATGTATATATATACACACATACATATTAACATCCATTGATGTACATATAGATATACATATAGGCACATATACAGTCCACCTTTCATGGTGGGAATATCAAGTATGGGAAGGTTGTGAGGTATACATTTATGTCATAATATTGCACAGTGTTGTGCGGAATGCATTGAAGGTGTTCTCAGCCCATGTAGCTTTAGCAGGCCTCACTGGCTGCAACACTGCAAACCTGACGAATCAAACCCACAGCGTTCAACCACCACATGTCATATACCAGCACTGTATGCTGTCTGGTTTGCCACACACTACAACCTACAAAGAAATATGCACATAACAACCTTCAACAAGATATATATATCCACCTTTCACAAACAGTTGCAGTATGTCCCTTGCTCTATGCACATGTACAGATGCTAATATATCTGACACAGACAGATCTCTTCGTATGTGTGTGCCATACACACATAAGGACCACACTGTTGAAAGTCCATGTACCTCACGGCTGACCTGTTGGGCCTTGCTGCAACATGAACAGGTGTCACATGTGAGCACACAGTAATATTAGAGGATGTACATATAGCTGCAAATGCTAAATTACCATACTAGCCTGGTACAGCTGTTGCCAATGCTAAGCTACACGTTAATATGACTATCATGCATTTGTTACTCTGTCACATCCATGTTTACATAACTGTATGCGGTATTCCCCCAAACAGACATTGCAAACACTACTGTACAGAACACAGATAACATAGATCAGATGTTTGACATTTAATGCTGAACTACATATGTCACAGTCATATTCCACTGCACACAGCTGCACACTGATTTCTCCATGGCAGTAGTTATGCAGGGCATCTGTGCATAGATACGTACTGCTGCCATATATGGATGATTTAAACTATGTACAGTACTCTTCAAAAACATCTACTACATGCCAGTAAATACATACCTGTTACATACCTTCCTTTGTATGTGTTTGTAGTAGTCAGTTCCGTGTGTTTTGTACACTTGGTTTTGTTTATATCTTATTTTTTTTTCAAAATATATTTTTTTCAGTATATTATATTTTTTCTATACATTTTTTTCAATGAATATTTTTTTCTACATATTGTTTTTTTGCAATATATATTTTTTTCAAGATATTTTTTTCAATATATTTTTTTTCAAATATATTTTCTTTTATATCTTTTTTCTTTCCTGTTGCTGTTGCTGTGGTCTGTGTCTCTCTGTGTCGCTCTATAACACTCTCTCTCTCTCTTTCTCTCCGTTCCTGCAATGAAATGATTGCATGTGTGGACAGCTAGTACAGCCTGCTTTTATAGGTATCTGCACGTGTGCATGTGATGGCCTCTGTACCAATTGTTGGCCACCATTTGGCAATTGCATGCAGCCTGCTGTGTGGTACTTGCAGTACTCACTGTCATAGCAACCAAATGCTATAAATTGCTAGGTCAGGTAGGCATAGCCCTTTAAGCTTTTCAAAGTGGGAACCATGCTTGTTTGCTGTGGACACCGTTGTGTAAGTCAGAAGGTTGGTGTACTTCTTGTATCTGATGCTAGGGGTGTAGCCAGTGATTTGAATGTTGTACTCAGACCTGAATGTTGCCACTTCCAGTACACAGTTGTCAGTGTAGAATTGTACTCATTCCTACAAATGCTAACACAAGATACATGGGAGTATGTAGTTTCTTTTCTACTTATGCAATTAGCTGCCATACATACGTAGTTATTGAGATGTTTTCATCTGGCACATGAACTGTTTGTGAGCTGCTATACTGTGGATATTAATGTACTCACTTCTGCACAGTTTGTGTTTTTTTTTTTTGTTGACATTAGCACAGGATGCTCATGAAAACTGGACAATTCCAGTACTGAGTACGCCTACCTACATCCTTGCTGGACCTTGAACACACAGGTATTTTGTACATTTGGGTGGGGATTGTCCTGCTATGATACTGTGTGGGGGTTGTAAAGTGCTGCTGTAACATTATTTACTGCTAAAATGGCTGGTTCTGTTATCACAGTCATGTAATGCTATTCCACAACAACTGCTGGTAAAGTTCCACAGAACAGGTTTTGTGTTATTGCATTCCTATCTTACCTTTACATTCACTCATTCTGATGCATGATATATATATTTCAGCAACAACCAGCTGTATATCTACTGTGGCTTAGTGGTACTTCATGTAGTCTATTGTGTCCTGGGTTCGAGACTGACATTGGTGTTTTATTTTGCTGCTGAGCAGAACAAGGCCCCTCACATGCAGGGTGACTAAGGCACTTTTAAGCAGTTGTAAGCGGGTTTGTGTGGGTTTGCACGATGCTTAGCAATACATAGCTAAGCACACACAAGCGCAGACTCGCACAAACCCACTAACTACTGCTTAAAAGTGCTTACTCCCGCTAACCCCCACGCTCATTTCTTTGAAAGAAAAGAAAATGGGGAGATAGGAAAGTGGTGAAAAAAGGGCACAGAGAGGGGAAAGACAGTAGGGAAAACAGCACGGGATGTGCAGGACGGGTGTAGGGAAGGTCAATAGCTGCCCATTTCTTTAATAGCAACAGCTGTGCATATACTAGTAATTTGAAGGGAAATTTAAAACCTTCCACCCCTGAGAGAGGGGTGAGGACAACGAAGTATGTTGTACTGCCAATTAAATTTCAGTTTATGTGTCCAGCGGACATGTGTGCAAAATGGGCAGCTATGTATGGGGCGTCATTTTTTTGTGGGAGCAGATTGCTCTTTTTTTTTTTTCAGGTAAAAGTGGAATGTGGGGTAGGGGAAGTAGGAATATTTTGGGAGGTAGGTTGGGGAGTTAAACAGACAAGACAAACAAGATGCATACAGTGGCGGAATATGACACATGGGGTGGGTGAACACCACTGACGGGGAAGGGTGTTTGAAATCTCAAGCCCATGAGCCCACAGATGGCAACAGTGGACCTGAGATCCCCACCCATGGGCAGTCACCACTGCACCTTCACAGCCCAGAGGGTGGCTGTGCTGAGGGCTGCTTAGGAGGGGCAGGCTCACCCATGAGTCACGCCACTCTTGCCTCGAGCTGGTGTAGAGGATCAGCAACTGAACGCTCAATCTCCCTACGCACACAGCCCCGACCATTCGGAGGGTGATAGGTGGCCCTCCTCTGGCCACAGTTGCACGGGGGTGGACAAGCCCCATCCCCTGCAGCGCTTCCACCCGAAGGTGGCACAGGACCAATGGAGGAGGAGGTCCCGGGCTGGGCACCGGACCTGCTGGTGCCAGGTGCCATAGCCAGCTGAGGTGGGACAGGTGAGTCCGCTGGGACCGGCCTTCCCATATGTTCTATGTTTAGGAGGATTTAATGACAATATGGGTTAGTAATAGCCAACAGCATTCCAATTTAGTTGTAACAGCATACAGTAGTATTCCCATTAACCCAACACACCAGAGTTTCAACAGTTGAACAGCAAGCATAACACATGCATATATAGAACAACAGTGGACATTCCAACAGCATGCAGGATTGATTGGTGGCAACAGGCCACCAAGATTGTGGTATGTGAACAGGGCACATGCATCAAAATAAATGAAGATATTTATAAACCAATAGGACATGTGTCCCAACAAATGTTATGAGATTAGACATACCCATTGAGGTGTGGAATTGCATTGTTTATGCACATACAGTAGGGTGAAAAAAGATACCTCCATTAACAACTTATATATACTTATAGTTTACACTACATTCCTATTGACTGCAGTTATACATGCCCTACATGTATTATTACACTAGGCAATGTCCGTTAAATTGTGAAATGGGTTTTGCTAGTTCTTGATATACCTGACCTGTATCTGACATACAAACTGTCCTGGATGCAGATGTTACTGCTACATATTTATATATTTCATTTATATTTATATATCTACATATCTGGATGTGTTCAGGTGACATTATCAGGTATATGTTAACAGCCCCCTACATTTCTAGCAGCACACTGACATTTCTGGGCAACACAGTAACAAGCTACTCATGTGCCAGATTAACCTGTACATGCTGGCCATGAACCGACAGTTGAGGACTGTATATATGCTTAACAGCTACTGGCACTCCCTTCATCCACTTTATATGGGCCTACACATGTGTGGGTTGACTGCACTTAATACAACAGTACTATTTCTATAATGCAAGGGTACAACAACATATCGAAGAAAGTGACATGGACACACTCCAGGAATTATACCTTTATTAATTACATTACACACTTTTCTAGTGGTTCTGTCATTTACTTGATATATCAGTGCATGCAGAGGTCTTTTATTCAAGACATATTATACCTTTATTAATAGGTTACAACACCTTTTCACGCTGTCTCACTTATTTTATATAACAGTACATGCAGAGAAGGTATTCAACACTTATTATACCTTTACTAATGGGTTACAGCACTCTTTTTCAGGCTCTCTCACTTCTTTTATATGACAACACATGCAGAATAATTACTAACCTGCCTGGTGGCGCAGCCTTAGCAGCCTATCTGCATAGGCTTGCTGATTCGCAGCATGTCACCTGCAGCTGTGAAGTAAATGAAGGGATATTGAGACATGCCTATCCATAATATAGACTACAATAGCAATTCTTACATACTTCATTCCATGGCTACATACTCAGTAGTGGGGCATTTTCCATTTCATGGTCCTCCTATATCCACTGGTTCAGTCGGTCCTCTTTGCGTCTTTCCAGGTCTGAGTAGTGGTGTCTGACCTGCTCACCAGTCCGAGGGACACCTGTGGCACTGGTGAGATCATGTGCTAGACGGTTCCAGGCCATACCTCTCAACCTGGAAATATCAAAAATCTGGACAAGGCCCATGAAAAATAGGTACAAATCTGTACGCTGATTAACATAAAATTTGTATATATAATTACGTAACCCCAGCCACTCCTATGGAATTATGGGATATCAACTTTCAAAAGCAAACTGAAGAACAGATAACTAAAACATGGCACCAGAGTCCCCCTGTAACCATTCCAATGTCCCATTACCTGGTTATTTCGCCCCATTTACCATAAACACTAATGTTTGCATACTGCTTTACTTCTACAATGATTATTTGGATTTTATTTTTACATTTTAACACAATGTACAACCATTAAAGCAATACCAGGGGGACTGTTGATCTCACACACTTGTCAGCTATGTATATAATTGACCAAATGCAGTCAATTACACAGATGTCAACCAAAATCCCTGTCGACCAAACCAATGGAGCTCATACTGACACAAAAGTGGGATTAATGTTTTGTGTTCAATGCATTTCACAAGGGAGATTCTTTTCAACTATTTCTGCATTTAATCATGGCGTTAGTATCATGTCAGTACACATCACCCTGTTAATACCACCTAACCCTGGGGGGTTGGGAGGGTTGCCTAACAATTAAGGTGTTGGTCTTACAAACACAAAGTGCAGGATTTGAGTCTCACAAGGGATAATTGGCTAGGCTTAAAAAAAATGGCTCGCAAGGGCAGTTAGCCTAGTACTAATCTATGAATCTATGAATAAGTATCTGTTACATAGATTAAAGGCAGATTTGTAACTCAAAGCATCACCAGATTGTGCAATACACATTTATTAAAAATAAAAAGTTACATTTTTTGCCAGCTTTTAGACCCATTCTGGATTCCGATAAAAAAGAATCAAGCATAAAACTGGGAAGACAGTTTCCGGACTTCTAGGTAACTTTTATTCATAAGCCTAATAACTTATTATGAATCAATATGAGCATTTCATTTTTATATGCCACAAACATCAAATGCTTGCACACAATCATGACTGCTATGAGACTTCTCAATACTTTGAAATGATTTACCAGTGATGTAGTTTCAGATTCAATGATATGGCTATTGGTTAAAGGATGTAAGAGCAGGCTGCTATAGTACAGAAAGTTTCCAACAGGGGTGGTCAATTAGTTCCTCTGGTCACTGTTCAGGTATTTCAGCCATTGCTAATGATTATTTTTTTAACATTAGTATTAGTGTGTGTGTGTGTGTGTGTGTGTGTGTGTGTGTGTGTGTGTGTGTGTGTGTGTGTGTGTGTGTGTGTGTGTGTGTAGTGGGGGTCTTTTGTGTGTAGCGGGATTGATGCCCGCATTCTCCATGCTTTAGGGTTGGGAGCGTGGCTCAATGGCTAAGGTGTTTGCCTTACAAACACAAGGTGCAGGGTTTTTGTCTCACAAGGGATAATTGGCTAGGCTTAAAATGGCTCGCAAGGGCAGTTAGCTTAGTACTAAACTATGAACCTATGAACCTATGAACAAAAACTCATAAAATTGTGCAGTTGATTTATTACAAGCTTAAAAGACTGCTGGGATATTACTTTGGATTAGAAATAAATTACAGTTGCAGAATATTATAGAACTAGATATGAAAAAAGTGAAAAAAAATAATTTTAGGAAGAGAAACAGTGTCTTCTTCTTCTTCTTTCGGCTTTATCCCGGTTAGGGGTCGCCACAGCGGATCACCTGTCCGCACATTGAATGGCAGTGGAGTTTTACGGTGTCGAGTTGCCAGCCCGGCGCCCAACCTTCCACAGAAGGCACACTCACACACACACCTAGGGCCAATTTAGAGTGTCCAATCCACCTGCAGCATGTCTTTGGGATGTGGGAGGAAACCGGAGCACCCGGAGGAAACCCATGCGACCACAGGGAGGACATGCAGACTCCGCACAGAAGGCACCCCAGCCGAGGATCGAACCGGAGAACCTCTTGCTGTGAGGCGGCAATGCTAACCACTGCACCACCGTGGCCGCCCAGGAAGAGAAACAGTGTATGCATTGATATTGGATTAACATAACTGGAACAATGAATCAGCATTTTCTTCATTTGGTTCAGACAACTCAAAGTGGTTTAAGTTCTATGACTAAGTGGACATGTATATGCTGTAGCAAATGAAAAAAAAAATAAGCAAAAGAGCACTAATGTCAAAATCCTTGCTAAGCTATATTTTTCTTCCTCAAGCCTTATATTTGTATTCACTATAAACTATTTTCTTTAGAATGTTTTTGCAACTACTTTATTATAAAGTGACTTGATATTATTTCCCACTAAGACAGAGAGGATTTTTTGGCAAAACGTGTGTTAGAAGTTACATCTTGTATATTGGAAAATCAATGTTTGACTTCTTTGAGGAGGGGCACAGATGAAAGAAAACTGTTCAAAGATTTTCATTGAAATTCATAATGCAGGGGAACAAATCTCTTGGTTAAATATTCAGGTTAATTTGCCAGATGCTAAGTACTATTTCTACTTAAGCTGCCAACAAAAGAAGCTAGAGAAAGGTTTATTGCAATATTCAGCTTGCTCGGCTTAACAATGAAACTTCTGATTAAGGAATAGTACTCTCAAGGTATTATATAGGAGTAAGAATAATTTACTACACAGGAGTTTGCCTGACAAATTATACTAATTTGCTGTTTTTGATGAGAGTTTTCTGGTTTTTTACGCACACACCTTACCTGAACTTGTCCGTTCCGCTCGGCGCTCACAGATTCCCATAATAATCCATTTAAAAGTGTGTCCTTCTTGCAGGCAGCCTGATGCATTTTGAAAAGCAGCCCTTACTTCCTTCCCGCTCGCGTGCATTCAAAAACACACTGGAAATGCATGCACAACATACACGAGTGCTGAATTCCGACAGGCTGATGGAGCTGACATCATCGCGCATGCGCGGTGACATCAGCAAAATGCAGAACACAAAATTAAAAAAAAAAACGCTGGGAAAATCGGAAATGAATGAGTGCCACTCGGTAATCATGGCACCCCATCTTTTGACCCCAAAAATCGGCAAAAACGGATAATTCGGGACGGTTGGGAGGTATGTTCCAGGCTTCCGCTTTGTACTCAGTGCCCTGAAACTGGCCCTGCAGGAGTCTTGCATCATGATGATGGACGAGGAGCCAAACCATTACTTTTGACTCCTCAATGCCCCACCGTTGCGCTTGAAAATGAGAGCCCTCTCCAACACCGGCCATACTGTCTGCAGATGGGAGCTATAACCAGTTATGGCAATTATTCCCGCCTATGGAGCTTAAATATGCCTCATTTCCCACACTTATTTGTGATTGGCCGGTTTTGAAAAATCTCAGCTAAAAGCAAACCTGCTTAGCAATGGGTAAACTTCCATTGATATATATGAGTGTGTTGGTAATGCATCCATATTTAAAGCTGTCATGGCTTAGTGGTTTAGTACTGTGATTATGGTGCACAGTATCCCAGGTTCAAGGCCTGTCATTGCTTTTTATTTTACTACTGGCCATACCAGATAGGAGATGTCGCTGTGTTTAGCTGACTTTGCTCAACTTTGCCCAACATTGCTTGACGTTGCTCTACACGGCCCAATGTTGCCCACCATTGCCCAATGTTGCGCTAGTTAGCGCAGTGCACAGCTCCACACGAACATGTTATGTTTGCGCTAGTTGGCGCGATGCACAGCTCCGCTCAAAACTATTGCGCTAGTTAAAGCAGTGCTAAGCTATGAGCAATTATACTTCACTGTGCTTAATACTAGTAAACTTTGCTTAGCAGTGCTTCACATTGCTTACGATACGTTACTTATGCATTTATCAGTATGCATGACCATTCCACCTTCATAAATATATATATATATATATATATATATATATATATAATATCGTTCTCTACCACATAGGCCATTTCAATGCATTTTACTGAAATTTAAAAGGTAAATGTCAGGAATTCTTTTTATGCACACATTTCCTACAGAAAATAGGAAGGGGAGCGGCGGGACTCGAACCGGGAATGCCTCCTCGTTGTGCGAGGGCTCTACCACTATGCTATTGCTATTTGGCTTAATTTGCATATAAGTAGTTTATTATCCTCTTCGATGTCTACACTGCTAACTGTAGCTAAGCAATGGGCAAACCCACGCATACACGTGCAAATACAGGCAGCTATATCGGGAATAATAAAAAAAAAAAGGAAAGCTTTACATTTTAAACTTGTACAGGGATTTAGAATGTGGGGGAGTGTAGTGTTGGGTATGTAGACATTTGAACGGACTCGCTCATTTCAGTTGACATTTGCAGATTAGGCACTTTGCAGGGGCGTGGATATTTGGACTGCTCGGCAGTCTGACACGCCCCCCGCATCGTGCATGCTCCGTGTTAGCCTTAGAGTTGAGTCAGCGCGTCCTCATGAATATGCATGACATGCTGACATCATACTCTTAGACTGCAGTTTCCGTGTAAGACTTAGTTAGTCTTACACGGAGGATTAGTGAATCCTGGCCAGTGTCTACAGAATATCTTGAACAAAATTTTGGAGGCTTTAAGAGTGAGAGGAAAAACATTTATTTACCAGTGAAGTAATATTTCATAGGAAGGGTAAATGGAGAGCAAATCAAAAAAGAGGCTGCGGTAAAGACATCAGTATGATTAGTGAATATCAGGAATAAGTGTAGACATGTATAAAGAGAATGGGAAAAGGAAAGGATGAGATATTATAATTAGAGAATATAGGGGGTGGCATACAATAACAGATAGGGGAACTAGGGCATTTATAATTGCTCCTGTATTGGCATTTTTCTGTCAACACATTTTATAAACTTCCTCTGTTCTGAGGAAAATGGAATTTAACTGTAGACAGTGTTGTCTGGGCTCATTCCACCTGTCTGATCCTTTCTCTCCATTATGATTCCATAGACAGTGCTCTGTTTGCCTTCCTGTCTGCTGTGAAATATCCATGAAAATCCCACATATTCTTGAAGTTTGGCAGTTTACCACCTCCATCTCTGCCTGCAAGCTGTTCTTAAATTGCATTCGTTTTCAGTAACAAAGTATTGTTTCATATTTTTAGTAAGCATTACACTACTATAATTTTATAAGAATTACATTTCTTGAAAAGTACTTTTTCTTTAATGACATTTCTGCAGTACCTTTCTATGACAGTTGTTTTATCATCTGCCTAGCAGCTATTTTCTGAGCATTCTGTCTTAAAGGGAAGATACTGAAGCCTTTGAATGTTCTCTGGGAAGACTTCATATGGACAGCAAATGCTACTTCATTCGTCCTCATCTGGAATGTTCCTTTTATGTCTCTTCACTCCTGTTTCTGTCATCCAGAGAGCAATTATACTGGGGACAACAGTGCCAAAGTCTGAGAATAATAGAACCTGACATCCTCTATTAACCTTTTGCAGACAGCAAATTACATTTAATTACAAGC
This sequence comes from Protopterus annectens, assembly GCF_019279795.1. NCBI lineage: Eukaryota > Metazoa > Chordata > Ceratodontiformes > Protopteridae > Protopterus > Protopterus annectens. The sequence goes on along the minus strand of NC_056744.1, from coordinate 466,554,445 downwards.
ACATAATTGCAAATCTATCTGAAGACAAGTTATCGATTGTGAAAATACATCTTGCAAGTTTCACTCCTCCAGCTTTGTAATTAAAGTTCATTGGCTCCAGTGTCCAGTGTGACAGAACACAGAAGTAATAGCAGCAGTTTTTATAATATACTATTCTGTGGTGTCTGACATGAATTCTTCTACTTAATGCTCACTGTACTAATTGCAGATTTACTGATATCTACTATGTTTAAGTGTTAAAGTTCATTTGTTGCCTTTTTATTCAGAGTAATATGTGTATATTATGTGTTTCCAAAAAAGCAACAATTTTTATGCATTACCCAAAAAGAGCACATGCTCTGTTAGCAGTTCATGCACTACCTTTTCACATGGACTGTACTTGTACAATCAAACTATAAAACCAGGAGCCAGAACAGGAGATTTTTCTGATTACTAATGTGTAGCATTTGTACTTGAGTAACAGTGCTATGCTTGCCTGATACTCTCATGCAACACTGACTAGACAACTACTTACTGGCATTTTCCCCATATGGGCATTTTAGGGGAAAGCAAGGTAAATTCAGTTTTCTTTTCAGGGAATACACTTTTCTGTATGCAGTTCTGTAGGTTTTTCTTTTACATTAAAGTGAATCTGTCTGATACAACTTTCTGTTGTGTGCTTTATGGGATATTGTAACCCATGATCCCAGCAGTGAGGCATCCTAGGTTGTGTTTCCTATTTACAAAAGGAAGATAACATCTGTGCAAGTGTGATATAGCAAAAAAAATGAAGACATTACCTTTTCTCTTACATTTTTCAAACATTTCAAAACTATGAAAATGGTACCATATGAATATCTGTAGTCATTTTCTGACTAAGAAACATTTTCTACAGATATATTAACTTTATATTTGGCTGCAATTATGGATACAGTTTTGATAACTAAATAAATACATATAACTGACATGGTGACACAAAAGCTCCGATTCTCCTGCAGATGCATATGCTGAAGAAAATGTGGGGGTATGGACACGAGGGTTAGTCTGGAATCTATCCGGCTATGAACTTACTACAGCAGATGTATCCTTGCTCAATAAAGGTCTGGGTTTTATACCTTCTGATAACACAGACATTAGTAATTCATTAGTAGAATTGTGACGTTTTACTAGAAATGCTGCTTTAAGATTACAGTTTAATAGTATGGAAAATATGGACATGTGTCAATACAGAAGGGCAAGTACTCATGTGCCTCTTTTACCACCAAATGTTAAAACTTTTCTAAAAGTCTGTGAAAATGCTATTTATGCTTATGATTTCCACAGTAGTTTTAAAGAAAAAGGAAGCATTTTAACTGTAGCAGAGAGACAGGCTCTGCAAGAATTGCAAAAGAATAGTGATGTAATGATTTGCCCCTCAGACAAAAGGGGGTTGGAGTTTTGAATGCTCAGTCTTATTATGATACGATGACTGAAATGCTATCTGATTTGACAGTGTATAAGGTGTACAAATTGATATTGTACATAAGATGAGTCAGCATATTTATGATACCCTGCATGAATGCCTCTGTATGGGGATGTTAGCAAATTAATTGTTTCAATTTTTTATTGTACAGAAACCACTGATTCCACATTTGCATGGCCTCTAAAAGGTACATATGAACCACACCTGTCCGAAGTTTAGACCTATAGTGGCAGGGGGGCTCACTGAGCTCATTTCTATCTTTATGGATGGGGAATTAAGAGACGTGTTGAAGGACTACCCCCACGTACTCAAGGATACTGAACACTTTTTAGGTGATCTCTACAGAGCGATGGAGACACCAGCGCGAGTAGAGGTAGATATATTTGCTACACTAGATGTAGTTTCATTATTTACTTGTATACCCAATCAACAGAGTATAAGTATGGTAAGACCTGTTCTAGTTAGACATGGTAAATTGTCTGTATAGCATATAGATTTCTTATGTATGTTACTGGAGATTGTGTTGGAACATAACTTGTTTATGTTTAAGGACATTTGCTATTGGCAAGTAGCAGGGGTGGTGATGGGCACTAGTTGTTCCAACACATATGCCAATTTGGTTATGGCGAACTGGGAACAGCAGTATTTGATGGAGGCCTGTCCTCACATCGTTTTCTACCATCATTTTATAGATGATCTTTTTGTTGTTTGGAATGGAGATGAAGATAGTTTATTATCATTCCACCAACATCTGAATGATACCAGTGATTTCTTATGGTTCACCTTGAACCATTCTAAATTAAGCATTAATTTCCTGGATGTAACAGTTTTTAAGATCGGCAATGGGTGGTCTACTAGGCTACATAGGAAAGAATGCTACTGCCCAGCATTTCTTCATCTTTACAGTATGCATTCACACCATATCTTTATTAATATAGTCAGAGGACAGGCTATGAGGGTTTCATGCCTTTGCTGTGAAGAGGAAGATTATTTGAAAGGGCTTTGGAACTTGGAAGATAACCTCTTGGTTAGGGGTTATGATCCACGAGAGGATGATTTAGCCTACTCAAAGGTGTTGAATGAGAGGAAAGGGAGAGCCAATTCATATTTCTCTGACCATGCATTTGAAAGACATAAGAAGAGGAAGTCTAATGAGGTTCCTTAAATTCCCATGGTAATATCTTATACTCAAGATGCAGACAAATTTAAAAGTATAATACAGGAGAATTGGCACATCCTTTTGGTGGATGATGGGACCACAAGAATAGTAGGTCCACAACCCTGGTGCATACATAAAAACAGGAAAAATCTAAAGCAACAGTTATGTTATCCAAGATTAGTGAGAACAGGAGAGAGTATTAGGTATGGTACACATAGGTGTGGCATTTGTGCATTTTGTATGTACATAGATGAATCGAGATTTTTCAAACATCCTGGGACAGGGCACTTAAGGCAGCTGAAGGCTAGTGCAGATTGCAACACTTCTAATGTGATCTATGTAGCACACTGCAGGATATGTTTTCGTTTCTATGTAGGTAAGATGAATTGCCACCTCAGGGAACGGATTAGGGACCATATGTACTTTACAACGAGGGCTTGGACTATAGTGCCCTAGTCTAACATACATTGTCAACAGATGAGCAACATACATTTTTGTTTCAAGTACTCCATGTTCAAGAGGTTAGTAGTAGAGTTGGAGACCATATGAATAAAACAGAGTGTGTTGAACTCCAGTAGATATTGAGGTTAGGGGCTCATAGGGGGCTGGGTCTGAATGACTCAGTCCCCCTTAAACCCATGTTGAAATCTAATAAATTAAATAGTTTTTAAAAAATGTTTATTGTGACTTTATACATACGTATATATGTTGTTTTGTATTTCCCATACATATGTATTTTTATATATATTTATATATTTTCTAGATGTTTTATGAGTTTATAACTTTAAAAATAACATCTAATTAACTTGTGTCATTTAAGTTTTTTTTTTTCTTGCATTCTACTGGACAGTTCAAATTAGATTACTAGTATATAAACTGTATTGAGTTGTAATTTAATTGCAGTGGTGGCTGGTGACTTCAAATCAAAGGGGGGCTGCAGGAAACAGCTGAATGGGTGGGGTCAATGGGAAGGGGTGCAACCAACTAGAATGGGGAGGAGCTATGCTCAAAACCACAAAACTAACTTTAATTAGATACGCTGCCCTGGGTGCCAAACCGTCATTATGAGAGCCCAATCAAGACAAAATGAAGTGTAGAAGAAAAAAAATATTTCAATGCATTGGCTGCATGACAGCTTACTTAATATCTAGATGGAAACAAAAAGGTTGTGAGGCATGAAAAAATAAATTACTTTTTAAATACATTACTGGAATGCCAGTCAAAATCAAGTATAAGAAAAACAAGCAGCACTCAACTCAAACCACTTCTCCTTGCACTGCAGTTCTAATTATAATTTATATTCAGCTTTATAAAAGTGTCAAGTAATATGCTGAAAGTAGCAATCTCTGTGATACCCCCACTTGTAAAAATGTTTCTTATCCAAAAAAGACCTGCTGCCTGACAACTATCTACTTGTTTCATGGGGAAAACATGATCAAAGTAAAAAATGAAAAGTAAAACAAGAAACAAGCTCAAGATACATTGCATAAAGGATTACTGTACAGGTTATGGACTACACACGATAGATTGGTATTCTGTTTAGTTTATGGGTAAAGACTGCAGAGATGACTGTAAGTCTCCAACAAGTGTAATGGGCTTCTCACCAAGGCTTATACATTATCTAGTTATGTAAGTATTCTCTGCATGGCAACAACAGAAATGCTTTCAGTGTTGGCAATTCTTTAACAGTATGCTTACGGGATGGTCATTAAAGCATTGCTACTTAAACACAGAGCAATAGGCACTTTCTGAGTAATAATAAGCATAAATCAACAGTACATAAATATGACAAAAAAAACAGACCATTCTGCAAAATCAAGGACAGATGAAAAGCCATTGCAGTACTTGTGTCTACCTTGGATGAGGGGATACTCTGCACATTTACACTGCAGAACTGCTCCTTGCCTTGCTTGGGCACATCCAGAGTCACTACATGGGGGGAGTGGGGTGCAACAAGTATGTCACAATTTGAAATGTCTCTGGCTGACTGTGATGGCCCTGACACATTTGTCATACCTCTCAACCTCAGAGCAAGAACAGAGCTCAGGGGTTAGATGTTGTCCTAGGGAAATTGATCATGCTTTGGATATCACTGAGCCACTTAACAGTAGTAAAATAAACATTACTGACTTCACCTTTGATTTTTCTATCTACGATGTTGATGAAGAAGCAAAATGTGTTGGTGCCAAGCCCAAGCGAGTATTTCCACTGAAAACTTATTCTACAGTTACCGGCAGCACTGTGCAACATAATAAAGGTACTGTTTCTTCCCAAGCTTATCCTGATGCTCAATCAGGAAGAGTTTGTATAAACAAAGATATACAACTTAACAAATTTTTAAATACTAACTGTAACTTTGACAAAATGACACAGGAGTCAGACAAAATTATTACCAACTCAGAAACTATGGGAAGTTTAAAAGATATGATTTATTCATTGGGGAAAAAGTTGAAAAGTATAAATGGCTTAAAGGCTGACAATGCATATTTGCACAAATGTATTAGCAAGAAATTTTTCTCAAAGTGTTTGAGGTTTTTTAAAAAGCCTATGGATTTAATGTTGACTGACAAAGGTGTTGTTGAATTTAACCAATTCTTTGATGATTGTGGTTTTAATTATATGAAAATGCTTATAAAATATAATGATGAAAAACTATGTAAATTGGTACAGGAAACAGAGATTTTAAATACAAAAATAACTAATGACTTGTTATTCTTGGAATGGGAAAGATTATATATTAAACAATTTAAAATAGCAGAGAGATGGATTTCTAATATTTGTGAAAAGAAACAAAAAAAGATTTTAAGAGATGTGGAACATTATAAGAAAGGGTTGGCCAATAATTGTTATAATGACAAAGGAAAGTGGAAGTTTGAGAATAAGACATATAGTAAGGAACAGAAAGTAGGGAACTTTCAGGATAGTGTACATTATTATAATAATGAATCACATTTTCGGAGGTATGACATTCCACAAGGACAACCATACAGAAACAATTTTCAGCAGCAGTACCATACACAAGTAAGAACCAAACAGAAACAGTGGTGGAAGAACAAACAGTGGTTGGAAACAGCACTAATGACAATATTGTACAAGGTAATAATATTATAGTTAAGGATAAGACATACACATACAACAAGTATAACATTTACAACTACTCTAGTTTACAAATACACAACACACATTTCAATTTACTGGCTAAGGGGATGTAATTTATACCCACCCCACATTTTGACTTGGTAAACTGCCTATGCGAGGTTAAGAAATTTACTAGAAAGATCAATCTTGCATTATTGTTCAAAGATAGGTTAAATATTCAAAAGAACATCAACAATGATATAACAACCATTGATACAGTGATAAGGCAAAATAGTATCTATATCCCACCCAATTACCCTATGGTAGATACATATGAGAAAATAGTGACCAGAGAGATATATCAAATGTACAATGAGTGCAGAAAAAACAAATTTGTAAGCAATTTGATGGAAGAAGAAGGGAAAACATTAAAAGCACTACAACTGGACACTAACATTAGGGTGATGAAACCAGATAAAGGGGGTGGGGTTGTCATATATGACAATATTGAATATACCAAGAGAATGTATGATATTCTCTATGTTTCAGGTAACTATGAACCTATTTATATCAACAAGATCAACATTGCTTATCAAAGAATAGACTCATATATTGAGGAATTTTATATTGATGGTAGAGTAACCAGTGAAATTTATAACTTTTTGAGTGTAAAACATCCCAGACTAGCCACCTTAGTGGGTATACCAAAAGTGCACAAGAACACACAAGATCCACCATTTTGACCAATCATCTCCGGTAGTAAATCAAAAACATTTCCCATGGGTAAACGTATTGATATGTGGTTAAAACATATTTACAATAAGATACCACATATGGTGAAAGACTCTTGGGAGTTTTTAAGTATGTATCCTGCAGAAGCTTAGAAAGAAGGATTTATGTTTGTCACCATAGATGTCATTGACCTCTTTTCATGTATTCCCAAACAGGCAGGATTAGAAGCTTTTTGCAATAGTATCACCATTCTGATTTAAACTGGGATGAAGTATGTTTGGTCTTAGAATGTATGCATATTGTGTTAGACAACAACTTTATTTACTTTGAAGGTGAGCACTTCAGGCAGACCAGAGGGGTAGCTATGGGACCAGCGTGTGCCCCCATATTTGCCAACTGGTCATGCTAGATTGGGAGGACACTATCTTATCTCCCAGTGCTCATTATCAGAGTATTAAACACTATTCAAGATTCATAGACAATATATACATATTATGGGATGACAGTCTGGACAAATTTGCTGATTTCATTCAATTTTTGAATAATAGTAGTGATTTTCTCAAATTTACATACTCTCATAGTTATGATGGAATTGCATATTTTGACACTTACATTTACAAACAGGAAGGTGGTTTGAAATCCAAAATACATCGGAAAAATACTTTTTCCAATGACTACCTAGAATATGGTAGTTATCATCCAGAAAAGCTCAAATATAATATTTTTAAAGGGCAATGTATACGAGCCTTACGTATGACTTCTGATTTCAACAAATTGGTTAAAGAAATTAAATTTATAACCGGTTTGTTTCAAGAGAGGGGGTATCCATTGGATATGATGCATGATGTGAGACAATATGCTATACAAGAATGGGGGAGAAAATTTAAACCATTATTAGGATCTGGTACTGTCAACAATCAGGCACAAAAAGTTACTAAGGCCAGGAACAACAATGACAATGAGACAGTCCAACATCAGAGATCCTTTATCATACAGTATAGTCCAGCAGCTAGTAAAGTGATTAATATAATAAATAAATATTGGTATTTGATGTCTGAAGATTCCTTTTTGATAGACATCACAGATACCAAACCAGGAATAGTATTCAAAATGGGACGAAACATTAAAAGTTATTTGGAGCAACACTCAGTAGCTGTGAATGATAGAATTAAGGGAATAACTACACACACCACCAAATGTGGAACATGTAATCAATGTAGGTACATATTGGAAAAAGAATAAATGATTATTCATAATGGATTTAGGCCAACAGTTAAATTTATAGAAGGAAATTGCAATACAAAAATGGTCATTTATTTGGCTAAGTGCAATAAATGTGCAAGTTATTACATGGGCAAGATGGAGAGATGTTTCCAGAAATTAATATACGATCATATGTACAATATTAGGAGGAAGGACCCTACAAATGCCTTATACAGACATGTTGAAAAGATGGGAAACACACATGTATTTAAATTTGCTATTTTAGATATTACCAAAATGGACCCCAGAGGGGGCGACTATAAGACACTATTAAGTTATAAGGAAGTTTGATGGCAGTTGTACTTAGATGTGGCAACACCACCTGGGCTTAATGATTACATTTCTTGTAAGCCCTTATTGGAAATGAATTAACATGGTGGATATGTTTTAAGCAAAATTCATATTATGAATTCATATTATAAATTTATATTATATATTTAACTATATACATTTATATATATATATATATATATATATATATATGTGTGTGTGTGTGTTATGCTTATTAGAGGTACATTTGATAGTATGGTTATTAGAGAGGCTGACAGTATTATTATTATTATTATTATTATTATTATTATTATTATTATTATTATTAACAACAGTGTATTTAATTCCCACCAACATCATATATTAATTGTTAGTACCAAGACATAGCATATTGGGTTGGAAGAGGTGGATTTAGCATTTTTATAGGCATGTATTCATTAGGTTCATTGTTAGTCACGTTTTTGAATTTGTGCAAATATTTTTAGATATACATTATCAAGTTTACGTATATTTAGAATTATATACACTTCATATACATTTTTTATATATATTTTCAGTACATTTGTATTTTAAACTCTTCACAATTTATTACAAAGGTTGGTAATGCATCGCATCAACCATATCAAATGTGTGTTTAAGTGTGATGGGTAGGATGATGTATTGCATTCTTATTTTTATCTTTCATTTTTCATTTTATATTTTTTATTATATTTTTACTGTACTGTGTTCGTATTCATATGTACACAATTTAATTGTTGTTAAACTATGTAGGTTTTTAGGCTTTGCATAAGATATATTTGTAGGAAATGTACTATGTAGATGTACACATTTATATTATGCCAAGCTGTTTTTAGATAATATAAATCAAGTTTAGATAGTCGGTACTATTGTATATGTAGGTACTGCTTTAAGAATTTAAAAGGCTAAAGGTTTAACATCAGCCGGTATTTGGCGCCAATTCTCAAATATAAGGCGTACTTACAGCAACAATAGTGTTCTGATGAAGCCCACCAAGTTTGTGGGTGAAAGCGCTTAACTGTTTATTTTATTTTGTTAATGTGTGCACAGTTCGTTTTTTGTGGAATAAATATCTATCTTACAAATGCAGAGGTGGTCGGACACTTATTGGTGATTCTGTGGCAACTACTTTAGAGTTAGAAACAGTCATATGACTCATTACAGAGGAATTTTCAGAGTAAGATGCAGTTCTATTATTATATCTGCCTCTTCCTTCCACTTGGCTCTGTATATTACTGTTTTTCCTCGGCCAAGTAAAGACATGACCCCGTGAAAAATCACAAATGTCTCTCTGTAGTTTATGCTTCCTCTGTTCCAGTAAACGTTTCTCAAAAAGAAAAACATTGTCAAGCAAACGCTCCATTAAACGGTCTACTTCTACACTTGGAAATTTGGCAATTAACATAACTTGGTGTTCGTTTATTTTAGCTTTTAAACTATTCTCTTCAGGCAGAAAAAAGTCATTCAACAGTAACATATAGTTTAAGCTAACCTCAGTATTTAACTGTTGCCAATGATAAAGCAGTTCAGGATAAGCATTACCAGTAGTTGGCATCTTTAAGACTCAAAGACATCTCGGTACAATCCTTTTCTCTATACAAGCTTCAAAATGGTACCGTTGCATCTGTAAGCATTTCAGTTTTAGGAAGTCCATCTCGAGCTGATCAAATGCTTCTGTTAACGCAGCTGAATCAAAGGCAGTAGGGGTGACCTCATTTCCTGTTACCGATACCTCATAGGTTAATAACGGGTTCTCATCTCCTGATAAACAGTTCAGGAATCTTTTTCGGCTCAAATTCTCAGCTACACAGTTGATGGGATTGTATGGCAATTCCACAAGGTTGTCAGTTAGCTCTGTCATAGTCTCTTGGTGGTCCCAGAAAACTATAAATATAAAAATATGGGAAACAATAAGCAACAGAAACGACCAAAAAGTAAACGCTCCCAAACCAATCTCCATAGTAAAACTTGTAGAAATTAAAGCAAAGTATGGGAGCAGACCTATGCAAAAAGACATTGCATAATAGTGATGTTCATTCCATGAAACAAAAATTAAAGTCCATGAAAGTCCATAAAAATTGAAAAGGGCTTTTATTCCATATACAAGACAGGTAAGCGCTTTCGCCAGAGGGCTTTTTCAAACCATTAACAAGAAGCACAGGAAACACTATACCTTATATAATTCATCAATTAAGTATGCAAATAGATAATGACATCACTACAATAAAATTTAAAAAGACAAACTAATAAAAAAGTAATACTAGTGTGTCAAAAAATATATGTAACATATCTTCTATACTACATCAACATACTTTAAAAACAGAGATCACATTAAATAAATAATTTAAAATACATGTCATCTCACAACTAGTCTCGTATTCTTTAAAACGGGCTTAACTGATATTTTGTCATTCAAGCCTGGGTTTATATGTGCCCTAAGCTTGATGATCCATCTCATTTCAATTCTTTCTGTATAGTTTCTAACATCTCCACCTCTCATACTAGATGTATTAATGTGAAGAACCATAAATTTAAAAATATGTGACTTATCCATTTCATTGACATGTTTAGAAAGTGCATTAATACTAGATTTAATACGTATTTGGTATAAGTGTTCCCTGATTCTATCCCTAAGCCTTCTGTCAGTTTTACCGACATAGAAGGCAGGACAGAAACTACATTGAGCAAGATAAACCACATGTTCTGTATTACAGTTAGCTTCCACATTACCTTTAAACCATTGGGAAGTAAATGGATGGACAAACATAGTGTTTTCACATATAAATTCACAAAATTTCCAATTATTGCATGGAGAGGTACATTTAGAAACTAAATCAAAGCCATATGAATAGGAAGTCTTGGGATAACACAAAAGTCTATGTAAATTCTTTTTATTCCTAAATAAGAAGACAGGGTTGTCACCAAATACCTCTCTAATACATGGATCAACAGTTATAGTATGTCAATGTAGTATAGAAGATATGTTACATATACTTTTTTTACACACTGGTATTACTTTTTTATTAGTTTGTCTTTTTAAATTTTATTGTAGTGATGTCATTATCTATTTGCATATTTAATTGATGAATTATATAAGGTATAGTGTTTCCTGTGATTCTTGTTAATGGTTTGAAAAAGCCCTCTGGCAAAAGCTCTTACCTGTCTTGTATATGGAATAAAAGCCCTTTTGATTTTTTATGAACTTTCGTGGACTTGAAATTTTGTTTCATGGAATGAACATCACTATTATGCAACGTCTTTTTGCATAGGTCTGCTCCCATACTTTGTTTTTATTCTACAAGTTGGGAGGTATAGTTCAGCCGGGGCTGTCTGAGTTTGCCGCCCTTCCCCCTCACAAAATCATGGTCGAATGGAGCCTCCCCCCTGCAGCCATTCCAATGAACCATTACTTGGCTATTTCATCTTATTTACCATAAACACTAATGTGCATACTGCTTTACTTCTGTGATGACTTGGACTTCATTTGAAAGTTTTATGTTGCATTTTACAGCACAAACACCAAGACATCTGCTAAACAAAGCAATGCAGTATCACAATGAAAACAGACTTAGCATTAAAACTTCTCTGCCCTTGAAACTCACACTCATTGAAACAGTATTGAAACCCACATTCAAAGAAAATACATTTTGCCAGTGGCAGATAAAGATCAACTTTGGGCTGTTTTCAAATCATAGGCCCCTTGCACATGAAACACACATGTGCTCTTTAATACACCTTCCTGATTGTACTAAATTATATTCCTTGTACAATACAGTACAGTTGTTAGAGGGCATTTTAAATGTATTGTTTTGAACATTTTTCCAGTAAACAATGAAACAAAACACATGCACCAATAATGACAAAACTGCCCAATTCAGAACATTTTTCCAGTAAATAATGAAACAAAATGCATGCACCAATAATGACAAAACTGCCCAGTTCAGAACATTTCCATCATAAAAGTCTACTCAAACTTTTACAGTCCACCATTATCAGTAAATATGCATAATCTCTGAAGAAGTAACAGTCATCTAAATAATTCCACATTAAAGAAATCTGTAACTAATGAAGAGGTTGCTGCTAGCAAACAACTTTATATTTCATTGTTTCATCTACAAAAAGTGCCTGTTGCCCTTGAGGAATAAATTGCCTATGTTGCATTAAAAATGATAAGCTAGCAATATTGCAATAGGGAATGGACGGCAAACTGATAACAGGTTCATAGTTACTAGGTATCTTCACCGAAAAAGCCTGCAGCATCCACCCCCTTTACAACACAGTACAGTATCAGCAATGCATCTACCTACTATGGGAGTAGAACCCACAGATCTTCTGCATCAAAACCAAGTACACTACCTGTTGTGCTATTAACAATGCAAGCAGACTCAGCATAAGCAGCACTAAACTTTTGTTCCCCTGCAGCTCTCAGCTTCTTGTAAAATCTACTGGACACTCAGCTGTATCTCTGAACTTTGCAGCACAAGAAATCTGGAAAAAGCCAACATTTATTGGGGGGGGGGACAAAAGCCCAAAAACCAGGGATACATTTTAAACATTGCATGTATAATGTTGAAAAATTGCTAGAATAAAATGCTGTGCTACTACCATACATTTCATTGCCAAGTATTGAACCCAGGACCCTGTGCAAAACAGTCAGAGCAACATACCACTACACCAAATCATCTGTTTTATGAAAGGGAGAAAGACTGAAACTTAAATGGCTATCATTTAGTGAATTCAGTTCTCACCATAGCTGTCCACCTCTTAGCACAAAACACCTGAATAAAGCCAATAATGGGGAAATACAGCCCCCAAACATATTCAGTGAATTCAGTTCTCACCATAGCTCTCAGCCTTAGCACAAAAAACCTGGACGAAGCCAATAATGGGGGAATACAGTCCCAAAAATAGGGACAAATTTCAAATATCCATCTTATAAACTTCGAAAATTGCTAGAATAAAAGGTTCCGTGTTACCATGTACTTTCTGAAGGATATGAAGTCTGCAATTCAAATGCTTGTCACTTTTATTTAATATTTGTTAACCAGGAAAGTCTGACTTGGAACAAAAGCCAATTTTCAGCAGGGGCCCAGGGAGAAACACTCCAGACACATGTCTTTATAATATGGGAGGACACCAGAGCAAAGCCACACAAACACAGGGAGGGCATGCAGACTCCACACAGAAGGCATCCCAGCCAAGAATCAAATCAGAGAATCCATAGCTGTCAGGCAACAATGCTACCAGTGCACCACTGCACTACTGACTGTGTCAAGAAACAAAAATACAGAAACCATAGATGTTATGAGGAACAGAACAAATATGAGGCAAAAATCTGCAATTTTTTTTACAAATTGTGGTGGGTAGGGAATTCAGGCTCTTGCCACTTGGGCCCAAGATATAGGGTTCAAGCCTTATTCTCTACCTACCACCATGTAGCAACTGGGGCATTTCACACACACGCTGCAGCTAACAGAAATCACTCTCTTTACCTGTTAATCTGGCAACAGAAATCATCCATTCAAGCTCCTGCATAAGTCCCTTGCAGCAACTAAAAGCCTGTGACCTTCCATCCAGAAAGCCCACAATAATGAGCTGAACAGCAAGCAAGTTCTTCCGTGCTGTGATGCTCCTTCCTGTGAGAGCACCAGCCTGTGGACATTGCAGTCCAATCCCCTTCCTGTCTATGCAGTTGTAACTGCACAGACATCTGGGAAATTTGCAAATTCAATGTTGTCTTCCCTATCCAGACTGCTGGTTAGACAGTCTGGATTCTGTGAGCATACTTCAGACTGGTTCACCAGTAGTCCGGATAGTGGGAAATGCTGCGAGTGTGCATGCGGCCCACGACTCCATTAATTTTATTTTGTTCTTTTCTTTTCTTTTTTGTTTTATTTCTGTTTATTTTATATTTTTTACAGCTGGGGGCAGGAGGGCTGCAGTCCTGCAGTCCAATAGCAGAGCCGCCCCTGTTTAATTGTCTGATGAAGCAATGATGAACATTGCGAAAGCACTCATAACTACTTTTTGAATAAACTGGTGGAGTTTTATGTTGGTGGATTCCTTATTTTTAGAAGTTACCTTCAGCCTGTGAGTATATTGTCTCTGCTGACCTGCTGTTTACCTTGCTGTCTGGGCTCATGGGGAAGTTTTTTGCTATTGTTGTTGACACACACACGCATATATATAAACAATAGCATTTCCCTTCATCATTTGTCTTAAGTAGGTTTAGCTTATGGTTTGCTTGTTTTAACCTCAGAAATATTCACAAGGGTAATCATTTTGGTGTCATCTCCCAGGAACTAAAAAATACATATATGTAAGCAGTAATGCCCCCTCTCCATCATTTTTCTTAAGCTGGCATGGATAATGATGTGTGTTGCTTTTATTTGTGTTTCTATGGTATGATCATTTTATGTTTGTTTTATTTTTACTCAGCTTTTACTTTTGTATACATCTTCATATTCACATCTTGGGTCAAACAGTCCCAAACACAGGCTTTCTGTTGTGTGTGTGTGTGTGTGTGTGTGTGTGTGTGTGTGTGTGTGTGTGTGTGTGTGTGTGTGTGTGTGTGTGTGTGTGTGTAATTTGACTTCTAGGTTAGACCTGTTGACTTCCTGCTATCTGTTACTATGGTGACTATCAGTCTTTTCTTCATTTGATTCATACTTACATATTCATCATATAGACGATTGCTGCAGCAGCCGTTACATCCTGCCAAGGATATAATGGCTGGCCGGCTTCCAAAGATTTAGAGCACCTTTCATATGCTCAAACTGTCAAGCAGCTTGAGCTGTGCTGACTGAAAGACAAATTTGGATGCAAAACCCTTAAGAACCTTACTGCCGCCAAACAGTATACTCTTCTGAGGTTGTCAAGGATCCTTGGCTTCTGCTTTCCTTTTCTAGGCAGAAAAGTTCCCTTTGTGGAAAAAAAACCTTCCATTTTCTTACTTTTTTTAATATTTTATTACTTTCCTCATAGGAAAGCTATTCTAAAGCTAGGAGTGCCATGTTTTAATGGACTGTCTCAAGACTGTAATGTACTTTTAAATGGAGCACTCTTTTTTGTCATTTTAAAAGTAGTGTAAAATAACTGCAAACATTTTTTCTGTGTATAAACTGTGTTTATTTTTCTTATGTGGGATTGGCATATTGTTTTACACTGCTTTTTACTGTATTTTATCTATCAGAAAAGTAATGTTTGTGGACTTGTAGTGTTTACCAGCAATTGCTGCTTGTCTTTCTCAGGAAAGAGACACCATTTTTGGCTTGACTATGGAACAGACTACCAGTCCTACAGTTGGTGGTTCTTCCAGCCACAAAAAGAAAAGTTAAGCAAGCAGCCTTTGTTGCCACAGCAGGCTAGCAATTTGTCTCAGCCACAAGTGGGTGACTCTGCTGTGGCCATTTCTTGAACCTCTGGCTAATCACTTTTTACCCTGAATCCTGCTGGTATATCACCTACAGCCACTATGGACCAGGGGTTAACCATATCCTCTGCCACTGTTGAGGCCTCCTTAGTGGGCAAGAAAGAAAACAATGCCTGTCAGTCCTGGGAGAGAGATTAGGGAAGGTTGCCCCTGTTATATCAGAATGTTGTGCCAATCCCTGGGAAAGCAGCTGCTTTCATTAGTAACACGGTTGGCCCATTTTTTCCTGTCAAAAAGAAACAGAAAGCCAAGTATGTATCTGCTCCTCTTCGAATTTCTTTGAAGAGGAGTAGTTTACTGGGTCTGGCTCAGAGTTTAATTTAGGCTGTTATTCCTTCTTGTAAAGTAGTTTTGGGTAAAAGAAGGAGACATTCCTCTTTTCCTAAAGAAATTCAAGATTTTGAATCTAAACAGGAAGATGCAGGGACAGTTGCAAATTGTTTTCTCAGACTTCTGTTTAAGACTTAGAGGAAGGCTCCATGGCTGATTCTTCTTCTGAGGATTTCTCTTTCTCCAAGACTATTGCTAGACTGTATTAGTATTTGCAGTAGAACATTGAGGTTTCTCAGTCCTTCAGAAAATACATTAAGTTGTTACAGAAGAACTTTCCAGAACCCACACCAATTCCTCCTGTTCTGTCTGCTTTAGAGGTTGTGTGTGATACTGCTTGCATTTTTTCTGATAGCCATCTGCCACTAAAAAGGCAGGTAAGATAAAGTTCAGTCTTTTAAATTTTATACACTGTTCACAAACCTGACCCAGCAGCTATAGCTTTAGTTGACCACACTGCTGGTAAGCACTTAGTTAATTCCAATCCCACTGTTTCTGATAACGATGGGAAATTATTTATAGGTATGGGAAAATTGTATAATTCTGCAACTTTTATTTTCCAAATGTTGAATTGTGGCGGGGGGCAGAGCCTGAATGGCTAACTGGTAGCAGCATTTTTTTAGAGCTCCCCAAAGCTAGTTCAAAAACAGGAAATAATTAATTTCATCGAACAAAAATATCCAACTATTATTGATAAGCTTATGATCTAATAGTGTACTAACTTTGAAAGCTTTTTGTCAATATTTTCCTGTCAAATTAATCTGGAGACTACTATAGCCACTTGGAAATGAGTAACTCAAAGAACTCACACTCTGAAACAGCCTCGAAGAAGGAAATCCAATTGATGTCCTCTGTACTGCAGGAGCTGTCATTGAAAATGGATAATTTTACAGACAACCTTGAAAATCTAAAAGAGAACTGCCAAAAACAAACAGATGTCTTTAAAGAATTATTACAACAGCAACAAACAAAAATAATGGATATCAAAACATCTCTCTCTGATATAGATGGAAGGTTGAAGGAAGAAGAGAACCAAAGTCAATTTCTCTTACAACAAAATAACTGGTTAATCAACAAGATAGATGATTTAGAAAACAGAGAAAGGCGCACAAATATTAGAATATTTGGCCTTCCAGAGAAAGCTGAGGGTGAGGACATTATTTTATTTTTAAATTCCTGGTTGCCGGAATTCTTAGACCTAAAAGAAGGACTATGAAATGGCATAGAAAGGGCTCATCGAGCCATAGGAAAACCTGTATCATCATCCCCTAATACTTCTCCTAGATCCATTGTAATAAAGTTTTTATCATACCTTGATAAAGAACTTATACTAAAGTCAGCATGGAGGAAAAGTCCTTTAAAGTATAAACAACACCAAATAAGATTCGATAATGACTATTCAACTAGAGTTCTAGGTTTAAGGAAGAAAGCATGGCCATTTGTAAAATTCCTGAAACAAAACAAAATCAAAGCTCAACTTGCATACCCTGCAAAAATCAAGATTCTTCACTCAAATGAAATGAGAACCTTCGACAACATAGATGAGGCAGATTCTTTTATCAAGAACAATAATATAATTACAATTCCAGAAGAAATGGACTGGTCAACATCTAACTCACTGAAAAGATCCCAAGAAAAAAATTCCTGGACTGATGTAAAGAAGAAGAAACAAAGAACTGAAATAAAAAATGTAACAAGTTTAAATACTCTCAAAGATTCTACTAAAAAGTGAAATATATACTAAAGGAAACTGAAACCAGAATGTATGTACATTTACTTTTTTTAGTTGTCTCAATATGTATAATATTGTTTATAATTCTTCTGTTTTTCTTTTTTAATACAGTGATGCTTCAACTCTACTTACTACAGGATGAGGCTGCTTGTGTCAAATGGTTAGCACAATGACACTCATATCAAATTTAAATGTGTAGTATTGTAGGGATTGTTTATTTCAAAAAGCTCATTTTAATTACTCAATAGATTGTCTTGATGGGATAGAATTGAGAATGGGAGGTGGGGAGAGGAAGGAGAAGAGCAGTGAATGATCTGGGTGCCTCCGTTAAGAAATACTGACATGCAGCTCATATAGATGGTTTGTAGTCATAGGGTTTCATGTGGCTACAAGATATCAAGCAATAAGCTGTAGGTATCGGTAAAAAAATATAAATATATTAGTTATATAACTGATCGGTGTTGAACACTTCATTGTTACAGTTTAAAAGCATCATCTCTCTTTTTTTTTTTCTTCACAGGAACTGTCTGATGAGGATAAGAATAAATAACGGTTGTTTACAAGAAGCCGCGAGCTCATTTCACAGTCAAACACACTTGCGAACACATGAATAGCGTCCTTGTAATCATTCAACACCATAGTAACACTAATAGCTTGCACTCACACTCTACAAGGATACGATGATGTAAAAGAGAGAGAAAGAGGACAGAATACAGTATAGTCTTACTAGGGAGAGGGTAAGAAAAAGGAAAAAAACTAGTATGAACACATTCAGCTTTATCGGACTACAACAATTATAAAATCCAATGTGAAAAAAGCCCACTATACTAGTACATGAACTAAATCACTAAAATAGAAATATAAATAAGAACAGTTACTTTTACAGAGTGGTGAGTGGCAGGGATTCAGTGTATAAACTGTTAGTCAAGATACCAAGAGTTTTCACGTCAATACAGCTGTACACTTCCTGTTAGTCTTAAAGTGACAAGCACCCTCTAATATAGTCCTGATAACACGCTGATTATTAATGTTCAAAACATTCAGGAAATGGTCAGGAAAATGTTTTGAATTTTATGTACAGAATTTATTTTATCTTTTAAAAGCTTCTGATTTCAAAGCTATATTTGCACCTTCTTGACTTGTACTGCTTATAAAAAACCCTGTGACAGATTTTAACATTGTTTTTATTAAAATATTTACATGCCTGTGTGTGTGTGTGTGTGTGTGTGTGTGTGTGTGTGTGTGTGTGTGTGTGTGTGTGGGTGTGTGTGGGTGTGTGTGTGTGCGTGTGTGTGCATGTGTGTGCATGTGTGTGTGTGTGTGTGTGTGTGTGTGTGTGTGTGTGTGTGTGTGGGTGTATGTGTGTGCGTGTGTGTGCATGTGTGTGTGTGTGGGGGGGGTTGTGGGTACATGTGTGTCTTTGTTAAAAAAATAGTGCAGGACAATTGACTGACCATTAACAGATTTTTTTTTTTAGTGTATAAGGTATTTGCTAATTCTAAAATAAATGATAATTCTGTAAGATGTCACCCTTCTAGCATGTGCTTACATGAAATAGTTGGTTGACTAGCACAATGTATAATTAGATGTTAAAGACCAAACGCAATCCAGTTCTAACTGTTGTTTACTGGACAGGGATATCCTGTAATGTAATAGGCAGCAGTGTATCATACATATCATTTAATGCCTGCTAGTCAATTTGTTCCTGTGATGCATATTCATTTTTTGGCACAAGTATTTAAAATATATAGATCAAAGTTCTATAGTGTGTATTGGGCTGTTATACCACTTTATTGACTTTCAGTACACCTAGCATAGCACGTTCAAAGGATATATGGTTAATCAGTTGAGTGGATTTAAACATCAAATTCCAGCAATTTTAAAATACTGATGGACAGTTAATCTGTAAAATGCAGTGACATGATATTTTACAACTGACAACAGATATGATTTTAATTGTCCACAGCACTGACATAGAAAAGTAGGCTACATTATGTAGAGTTAGTGACAGGTATAACAGCAGTCTGCTGCCAATCATAAACATGCTGAAAATCTCTCTCAGATTGATATTTAACTCTTTAATAGATTGTATTTCAAAAGGAGAATTGACTTGTATATTATAAAGCTCTTGGATAGACTCAGAATATTTATTTGGAATAAATATGAAGTACTTTATATTAAAAGTAATGATAAGACAAGGCTAAACAATAGGAAGAAATAAGTCTACTCAGTTCAGGAAAACTGAATAATAACTCTATAAGAATTAGAGAAACATAGTCAAGTGATTTATTCTACAAACCTCAAACATGGAAATATGAGTCTGTATATGTCAATCTACAAATATGTATATAAGCACAGAAATGAGCACAAAATAGTGACAATACACAAATATGTTTATCATCTACACGGCTAGATTTGACAATGTGCACATGTGCAAATACAGACATATCATTTTTAACTGATTGTAGTTATGATTATATCTTTTATTTAGAAGCTTCATTTACTTTTTGTCATGCATAGAAACTCATTTACTGCACCATAGCTAAGCTGCACAACAAAGGAAATACTACAATGTACTTCAGTGGGCATTCTGAGTCGGATATTTTTTAATCAGTAAGATTATCCTAAATAAAAATATAGTTGGTTTAATAGTTATTGTTGACAGAAAGTTAAAACTGTTATATTTGAATGAATAAACGAGATGGGTCTTATATAAAAAGTTTATAAAATATTTCTTTAACCTATAGTAAAATCTATGTATTAAACTTATGGATTATATGAAAAGACAAAAGAATGCTAAAAATTGTAAGACTCTAATATGCATTATAAACTAGGGTTTGAAGTATATAACCAAACAGTCAAAGAAACATTGGATATAATAAGTAATCTATGAGTATTAAATTATCTTGAACAATAACTAGTTTGCAGAGCTTACCATATGTTTGCACTAACAAAATTATATGTTTTTTTTATTTTTTTTAGTAGAAAACAATATCACAACTGTGTATGTAATACAATTTATTGATTCATGAGAAATTTACAAGCATATACCATTCAATTATTTTTTTTTAAATCTTAATGTATTTATGTAAAATAGATTTCATTACAATCAATATGTATTTGGAAAAGACGTTATCTATCATCTACTATTAGATGATTAACTTGAACATTTGATGCATATATTACTATGTTAATAGTTCTGTCATGTACATATATAGAAAATTTATAATCACATCAGATTCAGAAATGATTCAATAGTTATCAGTCAGTCACTATGAATGGTTCAATGAAAATAGTATATAAAATACATGTTTGTGTCTTTGCAAATTGTTCATATACATAAGGGAGAGAGAAGTGGAAAAGAAGATGACATTAGAGCAATTGGATGTCAGGTTTAACTTATTTGAGATGAATATACTTAGCCATATGATTGATATGTTATTAAATGTTCATAATAAGGAATGTATATATATATATATATATATATATATATATATATATAGCCAACAATTACTTATGTGTTTCACTATGTATATAATATGTAGAATCATAAATATCATTCAACATATACTAGTTTATAATTTCAAAGGTCTCTAAGAATACAAGAATGGAGCATGAGGAAATCTGTTTACCAAACATGAGGGTTAATCTGGTAGATATTTTGTTTATGTCTATCAGATTAGGAATGTATATCATTTCATGTGTGATGGGGGGAAGGTTGAAAGAAAAGATTATATTAATCAAAATAATTTTACTTAAATCATTTTACACTTTTTTATTATGGCCTAAAATCAATATAAAAGTATTACAAAAGAGATTCAGTCTATTTATGATACATGAAATAAGGAGAATTTTGTTCCAAATACAATACTATAAAATGTACTCGAATATTAATATAAATATTAGCAAGCATGAAACTCAACAACAAACATGGACTTAACACTACTTTCACTGAACATAAATGGTTTAAATAATCCAAAGAAAAGATCAAACCTACTAAAATATTTAAAAATTAAACAAAGCGCAAGTAATATTTCTTCAAGAGACTCACTTTAAAGATGATGAAAAGCATTTATGGAATCCAAATGAGTATAAAACAATAGCGCAATCATCATATAAAACCAAAACTAGAGGAGTTAGGATACTATGGAGAAAAAACATCATTAATCCCCAAATTCTTTATAGCTATGAAGATAAAGAGGGGCTTATAACACTTGTTATAATAAAATTCAATAATCGAATCTAGACATTAGTAAATCTTTATTGGTTCCCAGGAATAGGAAAAAGTACGACAAAGAAACATCTAGACTTTATTAGTAAAACATATAAAGGTAGCTTGATATTAGGTGGTGACTTTAATTGCATTCTTGATAATTCAGAGACCACCAACAAAAAGAAGTTGCGCATAACTCCTATAGCAAAGCTATTCAAAAAATGGGTTGAAAATCACAATTTAATAGACACATTCAAATTTAGAGAAAGTAACTCACTGTTATTTTTGCACCAAGATCACAGATTTACAACCCAAACAAGAATAGATAAAAGTTTGTTGCAGAAGACCTTGATGCAAAGATAAATAGTTTTACAATCATACCATGTTCTTCATCAGATCATAGAGCAATTCTTATTAATATTCAAACACATTTTTAAAAATTAATACAAATGACAAGAATTCCAGCATATATTACAGAATTAAAAGAATTTGAACCTTGGCTACTCACATAGATGAAATTCTTTCTAGACACTAATCTCACTAATGAAATCAGCATAGTTATGGTATGGGATGCTCTAAAAGCCTATATGTATGGTAAAATTATCACATGGTACAAATATAAACTAAAAGAATGGGAATCAGAATTACTCAACATACAAAATCAAATCATAAAAATAAATAATAATAATTTAGCAAATGCACTGACTAATAAGAAGAAAATTAATGATCTGCATGAAAAGTTTAATGAAATTCTAACACATAAAAATAATCTAGCACTAGAACAATTAAAATTAAACTCATATGCTGTTTCTCCTAAACATATGCATAACTTGGTGATAAGAGTTAAAGTACAATCTAAAAGAAATAACATTACTACTATTATATATGAAGGAAGGAAGAACAAAAAAGTGTCAGATATAAGTGATATATTAGATGCTTTTAAATACCATTTTACAGAACATTATAAGATGGAAGGCACTCAAACAAAAAACTTTAATTTAGATTTGACACCCGAATTGATTAAAACAATCCCAGAAGATTTTAAATTAGAACTTCAAAAGCAAATTACTCTTAAAGAAATTTCAGAGAAAATCAAAGAAAGCAAAGCTCCAGGAATGGATGGTTTATAGCTGAAATATACAAAATTTTTCCATCATCTATAATCTCAGTCTTCCAAAAAACCTTAATAGAAATACAAACACACAACACCATTCCACCATCTTGGAGATACTCATTAATTACTCCTATAATAAAAGAAAATAAAGATGCATTAAAATGCCGTTCCTACATACCAATTTCATTACTAAACAATGGTTATAAAATCTTTATGGCTATTCTAGTCAATAGAATCAAAAAATCTATGATAAAAATTATAAATGAAGATCAAACAGGATTTAGGCGCACCTATGATAATATACAAAGAATACTAACTATTATTGACTATTTAAATAGAGAAAAACAAGAGGCCTTAATAGTTGCATTGGATATAAAGAAAGCTTTTGACTCCTTAAACTGGGATTTCTTGTTCAAAATATTAGAATATTATGAGTTTCCTAGCTCCTTTATTTCATTAATAAAGAACATATATAAAAACAATTAAATTAATTAAAATTAGGACCTTTCACCTCTGAATCAATAATATTGACAAAAGGCACAAAACAAGGTTGTCCCATGTCCCCCATATTATTTGCATTAGCCATTGAAATATTTGCCATCTCAATACGAAACAATCCCAAAATAGAGAGCATAAATTTATATAATCAATATAATTCAAAAATAATGTTATTTGCAGATGATATACTTCTTACCACATCTGCTTCTAAAAATTCATTAAAAGAATTAGATATACAAGTTGTTAAATTTTATTCAATTTCAGGATTACGTTTTAACAAAACAAAATCAAATTGTATGATATTGAATAAAAAAATTATTTTCAAATAAATGATAATCATATAATTGATAAACAATCTCTCACTTTAAACTATCTAGGTATAACATTAAGTACAACATTAGAAAAAAAATTAAATATAAATTACAGGGAAATCATAGACACAATAAAGTCAAATATAATAAAATGGAACAAAATATATATAACATTTGAAGACAGATTGCAAGTAATAAAAATATTACTTCCAAAAATCCTATATATAGCACAAGCTATTCCAGTAATACCAGACAAATATTTTTTAAAAGAAATAAATACATTATTATTAAGATTTCTTTGGCATCCTAACAAAAACAGAATAGCTTATACACACCACATTAGACCATGGAAACTAAGTGGAATCAATTTCCCGGATATTGAAACTTATATTAGAGCCTCCATTTTTAAAATAATTATAAATTGGATAGATCCGTGCTATTCTTCTAACTGGAAATCTCTCCACACTGTTATTTATTCAAATGAAAATACCATTTTAAAGAATTTAATGATAGACAATCATATTAAGAAACCATGGCATATCTTATGCACTAGCCTTCAATATAATCTAACAAAACCTACTAATCTAAAATACTTAAATGATATGTATAATTCATTTAGAAGATTTTTAACTTCTAATACAGATATAAAGTTATGGCTAGAACTTTTATAGCCTTTCAATGTAACAAGAAATTTTCCAAACAAAATGCATAGGACGGTTTTCATTACTTGGGAAAAGAAACAATTAATTTGCTGGCAACAATGCATTAATGAACATAAGGTTTTGGATAGTCAACTTATAATAAAAACTTATAATCTCTCTACATCAGACTGGGTATTATTACAAAGCATATTACAATACTCACAAGATCTATGCAGAATAATTAGCAATTCTTCTTTTAGAGATAAACCTACACTTATAACTCATTTATATGAAATAGTATACAATAATCAAAATTGGGAAAATTTGACATCAAAATTATATAAAATTTTAATAAATTATAAAGTTAAAATCAATCAAAATTTTTGGAATAATATAACAAAAGGTCATTCAATAAATTTATCCCTGGAAAACAAAACCAAAATAATAAATTCTGTTAAATTGACATCCAGCATACAATTTTGGAGAATTTACACATGGAAATTTTTGCACAGATCTTTTTTTATGCCAAATAGATTAAAAAATGTAATACTTCTAATAATGTTACATGTTGGAGATGCTTGCAGAGCTGTAAAGCAGATTGGATACATGTATTTCATGACTGTATTAAAGTTAAAAAATTTTGGGAAGATGTCAGCAATTTCATACAAGCCATATTCCCAGATACATTTGTAGTAAGTAAATCTCTAATTTTGTTGAATGTTAATGAGAATTTAGATTTAAATAATAGCAATCTCTACCTACTATGGAACATTCTAGCAAATGCTAGAAAATGTATTACCAGAAAATGGAAATCAAATCTGGAACCATCATTTAAAGAATTTCTGCTAATATTGAAGGAAACTGCATTACTGGAAACCAGAGTAAAAGAACTAAGATTAGCACCAAGACAATGGAACAAGAATCCATGGGAAAAAAAATACTATCACTTATTGAGACACTAAACTTGAATTCAAACTCTTAATGAGAGTAAAATAAAAAGGAACAAATTATCTCTCATTAATATGCTGTTACTCTGACTAGACTGATCAATATAATAATTTAATTTCAGGCCAACTGTAAATATTGTATATAGTTAATCATACTGTTTTACTTATCAGAAAATGTATTAAGATTATTATACAATGGAATTATTTAAAGGATTAATAAAAAACACGGATTAAAAAAAATGTTGAATTGTCAGGCTCATATGTTAAAGTTTTTGACAAATTATGAAAGTATGAGGAATGTTTTATGTGCAGTTGTTTTTTTTTTTTCTTGTGTGGAAAAATCTGCTTTAAATAACTTTGTTTCTTCTATTTCTCTGGTCACTACTCAGTGTTTCCAGTATATGTATGACTCTGTTGATACTTCTTCCAGGGCTATGGCCACTGGTATTATTTTAAGAAGGAGTGCAAGGCTGGATTCTCAGAACCTCCCAAATGAAGTTAAAGATGAGATTTTAAGCTCTCCCTTGCATGGAGATTTAGTGTTTGGCCCAGTAAACTCCTCTTATCCAAAGAAATTTGAGAAGGAGTAGAACCGGCTTTGTTAGGACCATTCCCTGGAGCTCCTGGACTCTTTTCCTTCCACCTCCCAAATGTAGTTAGCTAAGGTTTATCCATATATATAAGGCTACACCAGCAGTGATCAATATGATGAACATTGTACAGCTGTGCATGTTGAAGTTAACCATAATGATAGCCACTCCCTCTGTCCATCCCCCTTATTTTTGATGTGTTTTTATGTCATTGTCTTTTCAGGGCTAATCCTCCCATTCTCTGCTGGCAGGAAAGCTCTGAAGAGCTTCGTACCCAAACTTGTCTTATAGTCAGTTCAGCTTGTGTTGCGTTGCAATTTTGGCACTTGATGGTACCCTGAAGCTTTGGAAGCGGGCCAGCTGTTATATCCTTTACAGGATATAACCCACATAGCAAAGGCTACCACAGCAGTGATTCTTTAAACATCTACTGTTATAGTAAGTTTGACCTACAAAACTGCACTTTTCTGTCCCTTCCAATTTCTGAGGTTTATGCTTTCACTTTCATCATAAGATTAAGTTTAATCTTTTTGATGACTCTTTTTCTACTTGAACTTATATTTGACTTTAAGCATTTTTATTAATGTAAATCATTTTTAATTTGTGCCACAATCTTGATTTATATTTTATTTCTTTATTATTATTATTTTCTATTAAGATTTAGTCATGCATTTGGTTGAGGTTATTCCTAGTGATTTACTGATTTATATTAGTTTCTGAAATTTGCTTGCATTCAGTAGTTTCCCCCTCCTAAATGATTTTTTCAAAATGGCAGCAGTTTAATTTTTGAAGTCTGTGAAGGAGAAGGGATCTGATATTGAATGTAAAGTTAGGGGTAAGCTCTAATTTTATATTGTGTGGCAGAACATGTTTGATACATATGCAGCTAGTAATCTAGCAATCTGATTGGATAATGTTCCTGTATACATAGATTTATATACACACATACACACACACACACACACACACACACACACACAAAATCTATATCTATACATATATGTATATATATATATATATATATATATATATATATATATATATATATTTACATATATATATGTATATATATATATATATATATATGTATTATATACAGGTGTAGGGCATTGGATCGAACATCCAGTGCTCCAACACATGGTAGGTTGACATTAAAACATCGAACACACTGAGACTGGCACTTTCTGTGCATGCTCTGGGGATTACTCTGGAGTGGACTAAACCAATGGCAAGTGCTTTTGCAGTGAGCAAGTTCCCCCTGCATTCTTCCATGTGGGGGGTTGCAC
The DNA here is from genome assembly GCF_019279795.1 of Protopterus annectens. NCBI lineage: Eukaryota > Metazoa > Chordata > Ceratodontiformes > Protopteridae > Protopterus > Protopterus annectens. The sequence goes on along the minus strand of NC_056744.1, from coordinate 466,527,390 downwards.
TCTCACATCCCTTTAATTATATATACTAACTCCATGATCGCATAATACCTGGAGAAAGGAACTATTTCCCTACTCGGCGATTGTCAAACTTGCACACCTGTTGATTCCTTGTCTGTGTCAGACTACTTTTTATCAGGGTTCAATCCAATGCCCTATGCCCGTGCATCATATATATATATATATATATATATATATATATATATATATATATATATATATATATACACACACACACACACACACACACACACACACACACACACACACACACACACACAAACACACAAAGTAATTAGGGGTCTGCTTTTACAGAAATATTTGAGGACTGCTGTACAGTAGTTTGATAAACATTTTATACTTTATCTGATTTTTTTCTGTAGGTTTAGATTTTTTACACACACACACATACACACACACACAATACGAGATGCATTTTTGGCTTTTAGTTTCATTATGGATTTTGGAGTCATTGGAGAAGCTGTTGAGTAGTTAATGAGTTCACTTATTAAGTAATTTGTAAATCTCTTCATTAATTCTCTAATTATCTCCTTAAGCCATTTCAACGTACTGTGGGATAAGAAGTCATTCCCAACTTCCAAAAGGCACAAGGCAGAAAAACTAATCCAGCATAGGATGTCAGACAGTTGCATGATGTACACACACTCACACATGGCTTGCACACAAAAGCACAGTACAAAAGACTGAGAAATCAGGTACAGTATACCTTTGTGATATGGGAGGAAAATGAGACTGATGCTGATACAGAAAAGGGATGCAGATTTACACAAAAGACCGCGGTAGTGCAGCGGTTAGCATTGTCACCTCACAGCAAGAGGTTCTCCTGTTCGATTCTCGGCTAGAGCGCCTTCTGTGTGGAGTCTGCATGTCCTCCCTGTGGTTGAGTGACATTAAAGACCTGCAGGTAGGTACATGCGTGAATGGGTGTGCCTTCTTTGAAGGCTGGGCATCAGACTGGTAACTCGGCACTGTAAAAAGTCACTGCCAATCATTAGCGGACCGGAGTTCCGCTGTGGCGACCACTAACTGGGAAAAGCTGAAAGACATTGACACTCCAGCAGAGAGCAATACCTGAGACACACGTAATTAGATATAATATTTTATTAAATTAGTTTAGAATCATATTACTTATTTTAAGAGATTGTTTCTTGTAGTTTTTGGACTGAGGTTCAATAAGCTTAGGAATTAGGTTGAGTGAAATACCTATTTCTGATGGGTATGAAATATATTTAGGTTTTGGAATGTCATTTGTGTTAGACTTCACAACCCCATTTTGTAGCTTGGGAAATGATAAATCCTTGCAGAGCTTTCTGTGATGTGATGGTAGATTGCAGTCTTCATTTTAATGAGTTATGTATAACTTTGTATTTATGGGAGATTTCTTTTTTTTATTTGACTGTAGGGAGAAGGCATGAGAAGGGATAGTTTATTGCTAATAATTTATAATGCTGTTTTTTTCAGTTTTTTTTTTTTTTTTTGCAAGAGTATAGTCTTTAGACTGAAGTCCAACTGGGCATTTCCTTCATTCTGGGGTTCCTTTTATGTCTTTGTTTTTTTTAATTATTATGTTGTAAGATCTCTTTTTGTGAAAATGAATGTTTATGCATTTGTATCATTTCAGCTGTCATTCAGTGTAACTTTTTTATGAAGACTGAGAATTTTTTTTTTATATTTGCTCTTTTTTAATGCACAAATGCTTTTTAATGTGCAGGTAATGTGGAAGTATGTTGATTTTAATTTGTGTTTGTTTTTATGTAGTGATTTGAGTTTCTCAGTTTTCCTGCATATATATTTTCAGAGTTTGTATTTCAGTGAATTTAATGTTCTTGTTTATATAACATATTTAATTACTTATTTGTTAATTTATTGTTATAGAAGTACTGCTTTTAATGCATTTATCATTGCACTTTTACTAACTTTTGATTATATAGAACTGGGCTTAATTAATGTTATTAGATTCAGTTGATGGTTAAACCATGCAGTTAAAGAAAGAGGCCTTCCCTACAATGCTAGGATGGGGTGACCAGATTAGACAGAGAAGGCAATGCCAATATCAGATGTGAGGTCCACCTCTGACGATATGCTTACTACAACAATTAAACACTTTCTATGTGACAAGGGGTGAGAATGAATGACATATGGCTAGAGAAGTTCCTGGAAATTGTTTGAGTGCTCTGGTTGGCATACCTTATCAATGTTGTATGGAAGCCTGGTACTGCACTGCTCAAGTGACAAACTGCGGTACTCATTCACATTTTCAAAAACCAAGACTAGAAGGTGTGTTCTAGTTATAGCAGAAGCCCAGTCCTCATCTTCCCAAGGAATGCATGTGCCAAGGTGCTGGGATGGAGTAAAGCCTCTGATTCAAGAGGAGTGATGCAGATTCTGTTTTGACCATGAAGCACTGGATAAGATAAAACAAAATATTTGTCAGCTGGGGTAGAAAATTGATCCACATGGACCAGTTTCATGCTCAGCCCAAAAACACTATCTGATTATGTGACTTGCTGAGAGTCACAAGTATAGAAAAGAATGATGTGGGACTCAAACCCAATGCTACTGCAGTGTATTGGTATACTAGCCTTAGTATTAAACCTCCATGCCAAATTTGCCTTTACACAGATATTGTTGGGGTCAGGAAGGTTTTGTCAATTTTAATACATATGTTTTGTTGACCTGGAGAAGTCATATGAGCATGTATTTCAGAATCTTTTTGGAGTGTACTACAAAAGTATGCGGTCCCAATGATATTGCAGTATGTAGCATAGTCTCTGCATCCGTGGTATGAGAACTGCATCCACATTGTCAGCTTTCAGATAGGTATATTCATGACTGTTATAGAATTTCACCACAGGCTTGTCTTCTACATTGTATATGCTTTTCATGCACAGGATGTTAAGACTCAGCCATGGTCTACAGAATAGTTATTGTTCACACATGATCTTGTTCTGTTAACCTCAAGTGATGGAGATTACCTGGATGCACTGAATCAGTTTGCTGCTGAGTTTAAAGGAGATGGTATGAAAATCAGCACCTCGAAAACAGAAGTCTTGGTTTCCCCTAGAAAAAAATGTAGGTGGGAACAGAGGCTACCTGATGTGAAGAAATCTAAGCATCTTCCGGTCTTTTTCATTCATGATGCTTAAGAGGATATGGAAACTGACCAATGGATGGCTCCAGCAGAAGAAGCATTGCAGGTATTGTGCCAAATGGCAAAGTGAGCTTGGAGCATATAACAGAGCTCTCAGCTTAGAGGTCAGTGTGTCTCCATCCTCACCTTTAATCATAAACACAGTGCACTGAATGAAACAATGACATAATGGATATAGGATATTTATGTAAGTCTTCTCTGCAGAGAAGATAAACTTAATTTTGTGACAGTGACAAGTTTTCAGTTAAGAAGGATCTCAAAGTACATCCCTTACTCCACTGTGGCACTATTTTGTCTTGCCCTTAACCCACTAAGTTGTCTACATAACAGCTTAGGCCTTGGCTATAATTTGGCTCCTAGAAAACAACAAAGTGTGAAGACTTCTCATCTTCTCTTTGTCGGTGATTTAAAACTGTATAGCTCATCAGATGAGAAACTGAAAGCATAACTGCAAGTTGTTAAAACTTTTTCAGATGATATAAGAATGTCATTTGGTCTTGATAAATGTACAAAAGCAACCTTTAAAGCAGGAAAACGGCAGCATGAAGAAAATATCAGCTTGGGACAAGAATGAATTGAGCAAGAGGGAGTGTATAAACACTTGGGAATCAATGAAGAATCAGCAATAAAAAATGAACAAATGTGAATAAAACATAGTAAGGAATACTTTAGAAGACTTAAATTAATTCTGAAAACAGCACTGACATCTACAAACAAAATTCATGCTATAAACCAGTTTGCTCTTCCTGTCCTAACTTACAGTTTTGTAGTGATTGACTGGCCCCAAAATGTGTTGGGTAGATTAGACAGGAAAACAAGAAGGATGCTTCATGCTCACCAAATGTTTTATAAAAATCAGTGCATACCGAGATTATATATTCCCCATTCCAAAGGAGGGATGGGCTTCCTTGAATTTGACTACATGTATAGATCTGCAGTCATGGGACTGCACACATATCTGCTGATCTCACAAGATCCAAATGCAGTGAAGGTTTTGAAACATGAGGAGAATGAATCTAAGATGACTTCTCTGCTTAATCCAGCAGAAGCATATCTGCGTCAAGCAAGAATGGAAATCAAACCAGAAGTAGATAAAATTCAGGCAGCTGAATGTGCCAAAAAAAACAAAAGAAAGAATATAAGGTGAAGGACCAGATGAGAAGGCAAGAAATGTGGAAAATGCATAAATATAGTTGCAAGTATAGAAAACTTCTGGAAAAACTCATGTTGATCAAGATCGAATGCAGGAATGGTTAAGGAGTGGCAAATTCAAACCAAGAAATGAAAGGTTAATACTGGCGGCACAAGATAGTGGACTATGTACACGTTGGTTTACAAAATCCATTGAACATGTGGGAGAAACAGACAAATGTAGGTTTTGTAAAATAGAATTGGAAACAGTTGCACACCTTGTTGCTGTATGTGACATACTAATAGCAGAAGGACTATATACTGAAAGGCATAATAATGTGGCAAGACTGCTGCACTGGGGATTGTGCAAACATTATGGCATTGAAGTGGCTGAAAAACACTGGAAACATGACCCACGAAGCATCATAGAAAGTTATGAAGTCTACATCACATGTGATTACCCTTTTCTAGCATTTCAAACGATAGATGCTAGAAAACCTGATATAGTGGTCCATATAAAGAAGACAAAAGTAATATTGATCATTGAAATTGCCACACCCAGTGACTACAGTGTCTTGCATACAGAGAGACACAAAGTCATAAAATATCAGAATTTGCAGGCAGAAATGAGAGCAATGTGGAAAAAAAAAGATACCCAGACAGTTCCAATAAATGTAGGTATAACGGGTCTTATAAAAAGAATCTGCAATCATACTTACAGTAAATATGTTACCAATACATGTAACCCCATACGAATTGCAGAAGGAGTCATTACTGGGCACATTGCGGGTGTTGTAAAGAGTACTTCTGGCTGACATCAAAGATTAAAACAATACTAATTTCATGAACTTTGACCGTACTTTGACTTAGGAATAGGGTCCCTTCGCATCATGGGTATTGGAAACCCAAAAGACTTGGAGAAATTAAAAAGGGGCAAGAGGAGTCAAAGGATGCCTCCCCACCCCATTGTAGAAAGAACTAATAGTCCACAAAAAAAAACAGATAAACTGACAGGCCAAAAATGAGCTATAAAGACGACAGAGTGAACTATTGAGGATAATGAAGAAATTATGTATTGTTACTCTTATGCAAGAGGCCCAAAATTTCCAGATAGAAGATATTCAAATAGATTAAGAGAGAAATTAGAAGGAAAGACAAATACTTGCAGAAGAAACACTGTGTTAAAAGCTTTAAATGCAAATTATATTCATTAATACAACAGATCCATGAAAAACATTACACAGACAAGAAACTTTGGGCTGTCTGGAAAAAGAAGTGACAGATGAAGTGCAAAAATATAAAGGACAAAACCCAAAGTTTTTTGAAAAAGAAATGGGCATAGGAAAGAGAAAAAAACATGATATAGCACAATATTTATGCAAAGGAGAAAGCCAAACTATTTAATACAAAAAAAGCAGCTCCAGAGATATTTGGAGAGAAATATGGCAAAGGCACACAGAAAAGGAACATCTTGCAATACAAAAATATAAAAGCACAATGGGGGAATGTAAAACAGAGGATTACTAAGGGAGACATTAAACAAATAAAACTGAAGTTATAGAATACCTGTAAAGTGAAGAATTTAGTGTAGAAAGTCCAACATAGGTAATGTCACAGCATGACGGAATAATGAGTCCCCTAATTAGGGAGAAACAAGTGGAGCAGGTGGCATATGATGGAGAAATATGGACATAGGAAAGAAAAAGCACTTGGATGTGGAAAATTTCACAATACAAAAAATAAGAAAACATAGGGAGAAGTAGAAAAGAAGATTAGTGATGGAGAAATTAAAGAAGTAGAAACAGAAGTTATGGCTTGCCTGTGAAGTGAAGAATTTAGTGTTGAAAATCCAGTGCAGATAATGTCACAGCATGATGGATCAATAAGTCCCCAAATAAGGAGAAACAAGTCTTCAGAAGGAAACTGCTGCAAAGGTTCAGATGGAGTTGCACAGGAAGGAGCAGGAAGCAGAGGCAACTCTGACACAGACAATGTTGTGGTGTGATGGGTCAATGAGTTTCCATATGAAGGAGCAGCAGATGATGCAGGATGCAGCTGAAGAGAATATGTCACAGCAGGACATTCTACAGCTTCCTGTACAATGCCCGCAGGAAACAGAGAGCAAAGACTGAGCCCTCATTTGAGAGGAAAATGATATAAGGGAAGAGTTGCTTGGTTTATTAGGGATTGGAACACATAGTCAGATCAATTGAAGAAATAGATTACAGAAAGCAAATAAGACACAAAATGTTAGAAGTCTGATTAAACAGATGAACACAGTAATTAAGACTTTTAACAGAAATTCAAAGTAAAAGGGATATATTACCTGCAGCTAAATTAATAACAGATAAAGTCTTACCATAAAAACACAGAGCAATAAGGGAAAGGTAAGGAAGAAATAAAATATCATCAAGGAAGCATCAAATAGAGAAAACAATAAAACAATTAAGACAAGAAGTGCCACTGTTAAAAGAATATAGAAGAGGGAACAGATCAACAAAACACTTCGAAAAATAAACATGGATGGGGATTCAATAAAGCAATAGTAAAAAAATCCAAAACCTGGAAATGTTCAACCCTTCATCAGTTGATCCTGAAAGCTTTGTGATTTTTTTTCTGTTTGGAATAAACAATGCATTATACCTCAGCATTTCTAGGTTCTGGATTTTTTTACTACTGTTTTGTACTTTGCGTCCTGCCTGGTTTACCTATGTGCTGTTCTTGTTTCTTTGGGGATTCAATTATGCATGAAGCCTGCATGGAGTTTATATGTTTGCATGGTGAGCAGCAGCACTAATTGCATATGATGCATGCTGTGCACCATGTTTAAATGTAAACAAGAGTGGTTCTGTGGCCAGCAACAGTGTTGCCAGCCAGGAAACCACGTATAGCAGCACAGACAACAGAGTCATCTACAGGCAAACTAGGTCTGCACGCTTGTAAGAAATGCTACAATGATTACCAGGGTTATTAATAAAGCAGTGTTTATAGTTCCAACACATTACATGAAAGTGTATACAGTGCAGAATATTGTGGAAACCTGAGCCAGGAGTACTGAATAAAAGTTGTGTATATGATAAGTAAGGGTACATAGACTGCATTATAAATAGTTAGGGGAAGTATGTGCATTGAAAACGGACACACAGATAAATTGTAGGAGTGAACACAGGGAAAGAGGACAGGTGAAATATGGTAATGTACAGTGGATGAGGGCATGTCAGTTAAGACAGTTGTAGCATGAACAGTAATCGCATATTGAAGTGATACATATCGCATATTATTATATTATCAGTAGAGTGGATGTTTTGTGATGTAAGCATCCTGACATGAACAATGGACAGGACATATATCAAGAATGGTGTATACAATAGGGATTATTTGCATATTGTGAAGCTGTGCAAAATGAGTTGCCCAAATATGAATGCAATGTCAGCATAGGTCTCAACTAAGTGGGACACACAGTAACAGGCCCATGGACAGCAATAGACAGAAGCACGCACAATCAGGGACAATATTAGAATAATACAACCGATAATCCCATGTCTTCCACATAACATATGTGACTGTGAGTAATCATAGATGGTTCTGCAAGAACACACTTGTACGACTATTATGATTCATCAGCAATGTCTGAAAAGATACAAGCACTTCTCCTTCAAAATTTAACATCTGCCGGAGGTGTTTGGAGACATTTTTACACCTGTATTAGAAATAAAAAGCATTCCTGGCTCACCACTTGGTCTACTCATAGGGGTGTATTGTCCATATTGTAATTATCTTGTGTATTTATATTTATAATGGAACTAATCTTCCCATGAATTCCCTTTATCTACCATGTCCCCATGGTTGTGGCATCAATCCTTTGTGTGTGTTGGTACTGTATGCATTACACCAATACCACACTTGGATTCAGTGATTGTCCACCATTTGCAGTCCTCCATAAAGCTGGTTGGAGAAAAGATGAGTAAGTCAATTTTGATGTCTGACCCTTAAATAATGGACTGGAAAGGGCCTATTACAGAGCCCTGAGGTATGGACCTGGTCACTTAACTCAGTCTTGATAGAGGTTACTTCACACACTGCAACATATTTCCCTGGCATGTATATATTCCAGTTGTCTACCCACTGGTGTAGGTGTTTATGGCCACTTGTGAACAGTTTCTCTTTAATATCTGACTGTTGATTTGTGCCAAATGCCTTGGCCAGGTCATGTTACACAGGATGATAGTGTTGTTATCATACATGCCCTAGTTAATCCAGTGAACAGAAGTAACAGACATGATGTAGCCTGAACAAATCAAACATTGGTTTGGCACACATTCACCCTTCTATGGGAACATCGGCTATCTGGAGGCTGTGTTGGCATATGGATCCAACTGTGTCTGGTAGGTCAGGATTTAAGTCACACTATAGGCAGCCTTTGATGTTGTCAGAGCCCATTCCTTCAGTTTTATTAGCTGTAGAGCACGCACAGATGCGCTGTCCTGCTGAGAATAAAAACTGAGTAATGTTTGCATGTATACTTTGGCTGATGGCCGGTGGTGATAGGGTGGTGACATGTGAGACCAACTGTCAGCTAGCAAATTGTCTATGTCCTCTGGCTGTGCTATCCCAGCAGAGTGTAGCCTCCCTAACATCTCAGATGCCCAGGTGAGAGCCGCCCTCTCTAAAGCTAAAAACACAGCATCAATGTTGTCCCGGGCTGTGTGCTACATGAACTCCAAGAGGAACTAAACCCACACATAAGGCTGCTGTTTAATCTTAGCCTTACCACAGGATTCGTACCCAAAGAGTGGCGTACGGCAACAGTGGTCCCACTTCACAAAGGCGGTGCTTCTACGGACCCTGGAAATTACCACCCCATAAGCCTGACGAGCCTGGTCTGCAAAGCTATGGAGAGGATCATTATGGAACTCATAAACAAAGACATTGGGGACCTACAGACATTGGATCCTACCCAATTTGGCTTTGTCAAGGGCAGATCCTGCCTTCTGAACTTGGTCGACTTTTGAAACAGTCACTAAGGCCATTGATGAGGGTAAGGCAGTTCACACAGCCTACCTTGACCTTGCAAAAGCCTTTGACACAATACCCCACTCGGGCATCATAGACAAACTCACCAGCTTAAATGTAAACCCATATGTCACAAGATGGGTTGCAAACTGGCTCAAGGACAAAACCCACAGGGTCAGAGTTGCTGGAGCTATGTCAGACTCTAAGCCAGTCACAAGCGGTGTCCCACAGGGCTCAGTCCTCGGACCCCTCTTGTTCGGCATTTATTTTTCCGAGGTACAGGCAAACATAGGAGGATTGTGGCTGACAAAGTTCGCAGATGACTGCAAACTGGGCCATAATTGATACTCCAGCGGACACAAACATCCTTCAGAGAGGCCTCATAGAAATGGATAATTGGTGCCAGAGCCATGGCCTTAAGCTAAACACCAAAAAATGTATAGTCATACCCTTTGGGAAAAACAAGGTACCGACAAATTACCACATAGGCGGTAATCCATTAAGCACGGAAGAGGTAATCAGGGACCTAGGGACCCAGGTTGACAGTAACCTCTCATTTGACACTCACATAGCCAAAGTGGTTAGGAAGACCTTCTATATTGCCCACCTTATCATGAAGGGTTTCACATCTAGATCAAGAGAGGTCATTGTGCCCTGTACTCTTCTCTTATCAGGCCAATGATTGAGTACAATGCCCCATTTGGGATGTATCTCACCCGACACCTGCAGCAGTTGGAAAGACCCCAAAAGTTCCTCACCAAGAGGATAAAGGGTCTTAAACATATGTCATATGCTGCCCGACTGAAAAACTCCAGCTCTATTCAGTCGCATACCGCCTACTCAGAGGTGATCTGTGCCTGACGATAAGGCCATGTCCAATCCTGAATTAATGGACATGCTCCACCTCAGAAAATCCAAATCCATCAGAGCCACGAGAACAAGTGACTTAAACCTCAACACAGAAATAAATAGAACATGCTGGAGGGACAGATTCATAACCCAGAGGCTCCCTACACTCTGGAACAGAATCCCAGTCCATGTTAGGCAGAGCCCCTCACTGACTCTATTCAAGAGAAATCTCGAGGAGTGGATGGGAGATCGTAGGTTTACCCCGGGGGTCATCTCTTTGTCACTACTAGACAGAGGCATAGTAAACTAAACCCTAAAAGGGCGTAGTATTCTCATCCTAAGGGGTGGTGTAGGCCACATACACTCTGGCTAGGCTTATAAATGCCCTAGGGCAGATAGCCTAGTACGAACCTATGAACCTATGAACCTATGTCTACTCATATCCACACATAAATCTGTGCTTATCTGTGTATTCCACTTAACATTTCATATGTATTGGAATAAATGATTTGTGACACGACCTCCATACAGACTTGGTCATTCATCACATTCTACATGCTGTTGTTATGCACACAGTAGTGCAACTATACCAATGTCACTTACTTACATCATTTGCACAACATATGCCTATAGCTGTTTCACAGAAAGCTGTGTTTGAGCAGCCTGATATCATAAGAGGACACATTAGAGATCAGTTGTTTGTGCATCATGCAGAACAATGCCTGAGACAAATGCTAATAGTCACACAATGTTGCTGCTGACCAACTCAATAGTCCCTGGGTGTAGCAGCACAACTACAACTACAATGAATTCCACAAGGTTGGAATTGTAACAAAACATGTAATACCTTGCTTGTGTATATCACAGCATAACAACATGTGTATGAGATAAGACTTATGTGACCATGTAATCAATATGAATTGATATCAATCACAGAACATTTAATGATGGTATGTAGACACATGCACACCTGTGCTATACTGCAAGTGTCACTATGATGGCGGAATGTGAACTGTGTAGAAGATTGATCTGCTCCACTACAAAACAGATGTCTTAATATGACAACATTATATATAACAGTGTACCATACCATGTCAACAGTTCTCAAGAGGCATATTACTACAGCTGTTATAGAAGGACCATGTACTGCAATGGCATCAATGGCCATAAATACATTAGCTCACATGACAGATTGTAAGAGTCTTTTGTAGCCGTACTGTACATCTACACCTCAATATAGCATGTCAGTGGCAGCAACACTGACATGTCAACTATTCACAGGGTCATAGGACTTTATTAGGCTAATGGCCAACATCACACAAAATCCTAGTCATTATTAGACCATGTAAAAATCCCTATATCTATATTATGGAAGATTGTATGCCTATTGTGCATATGTGTACACTTGTTTGATTGCATTACATTCTGCCACTGACCATATGGGACATGTGCACTACACTATGACAGAATTAGCAATCACACATGCAGTGGTCTTAAGATGGATTGCAAAGGCTTATGGAAGGACTCTACTTCATGATGTGTGTATGCATATTTTTCATGTGGACATCCTGCACTCCTCTGCAGGAAAGATGTCATGTGGCCAGTGGAAAAAGGAGAATGGTGGATGCATGGGGCTATGTGAAAGTTTTTTCTAGTGGTAGTGCAATGAAGAACAAATCCAAATATCATACAATGGCCATAACGTGCCACCAACCACACATACACAGCAGTAGACTGGGCCTGATTTCAACATTACACCTGTGTAGGTATATAATATGAATGCCAGGCAATGCCACAATAGCAACACCACAAATGTCTGACAGTAAAACTGTCATATTGCACTTTATGGAGTATGACAGCATAATTGTATGCTGAGAAGAACATGTTGGGAGGAGTGTAGGACATGGATGTGGAGTAATATCCCTGAGTAAAATTGTCTCAAAAGTGATAGATGTATATACAGACACACAAGTTGCTTGTTGTCAGATTAGAAGCCCTATATACACTGGTAAAGTAATTTGCAAAACACAGTAGTCATTGTTACTACCACAGCACAGGCTTACCTTGAATATTGTCACAAGTGCATTTTATACAGGATAACATCATCACTGTATACTACTATGAGATGTTTGGAGTAGGGTTTGACATAGCTGTGGATTTGCATATCATTTTAAAATTCTCATCATAGTGAGTATTGACTGCAGTGAGAATAGAACCCCTACCTATTTACAAAGCACAGTATTTAATGCAAGCATCACAGCACAACTCTTTTATAGTGACTGACAACACTTTATAGCTGATGACATCAGCAGTGTCTGGTGAAAAGAAAATTATAATAGCAGTGTCTGACATGCTGGTATAAAATGTTCTCTTGAATCTCAACCAGCTGAATAAACATGTTTACCAGAGTGAGAACAGAATCCCTACCTCATTAAATACACCAACTAGAGAACTCATTATTTAACACGTGCCACAGCACAATTCTGGCTTTTGTAGTGTCTGACAACACTTTATAGCCAATGACATCAGCAGTTTCTGATGAGAAAAAGACAGCAATAGCACTGTTTGTCATAAAACACTCTTGCAAATATCAATGAAGTGGGGACACACAGGCATACCATCTGACTGCAGTGAGAAGAGAGCTCCTACCTTCCTATTTATAGAGCACTACTTAATTCAAGCGCCACAGCACAAGTCTAGATTTTATAGTGTCTGACAACCATTTATAGCTGATGACATCAGCAGTGTCTGCTGAGAAGAAGATGGTAATAGCACTGTCTGACAGGCTGGTGTAAAATGCTTTCTTAAATATCAGTCAAGTCAACACACACACACACAGACATATCAACTGACTGCAGTGAGAAGAGAATACTTACCTTTCATTTTTGGAATACTTACCTACCTGTTTACACAGCACAGTAATTAAAGCAAGTGCTACAGCGTAAGTCTGGCATTTATAGTGTTCGACAACACTTTATAGCTGATGACATCAGCAGTGTCTGGTGAGAAGAAGATGGTAATAGCACTGTCTGACATAGGTTCATAGGTTCATAGGTTGATACTAGGCTATCTGCCCTAGGGCCTATACAAGCCTAGCCATAACAATTCCCTGGCAATTTCTTCCCACACTATTTACTGGTGTAAAATGCTCTCTTGAAGGTCAACCAGGTGAACATGCACATATACCAAATGACTGCAGTGAAAAAATAACTTCTACCTACCTATTTACACAGCACCATACATAACACAAGCATCCCAGAATAAGCCCAATGTTTTACAATGTTGCAGGACAATTCATAGTGGATGACATCACCATTTGATGTTTGAGACTAGATGTTGCGAGGTCTGCATTAAATGGATGTGTAGGCATGTACAACTTTCAAAATATCAATACTCCATGGAATTGTACTGATGACTGAAGGATACACAGCTATGCTTTTCTGACAAGACACACAAACTCATACCAATGAGATTAGAACTACTACCTAAGTATTCTGACTAAAAAACTCAGTACTTAATAGAAGCACCATGGCACAAGTCTGCGTTTTACAATGTTGCAGGACAATTTATAATGGATGACATCAGCACTGGATGTTTGAGAGAAGATGTTGGGGGCCTGAATAAAATGGATGTGTAGGCATGTACAACTGTCAAAATGCTGGCACTGCATGGGATTGCACTGATAACTGCAGAATACATATTTATGCTCCTTTGAATAGGCAGACATACACAATCACACACATACACACACACACACACACACGCGCGCACACACACACACACACACACACACACACACACACACAATTTCACTGCAGTGATATTAGAATACCTACCTCAGTACACCAGCAAGCAAACTCAGTATTTAACACAAGTGCCACAGCACAACTCAGACTTTTATAATTCGGCAAGGCAATTTATTGTGGATGACATCAGCACTGGGTGTTTGACAAAGATGTTGGGAGGCCTGTCTGAAAGGGATGGCTAGAAATATACAACTGTCAAGATATTAAAGATCTGCATGTTACCAGATTGATGAGTGTACATTTGCTGTTGAGTTTCCAATGTGCAGGTATACCTTTAAAAGACAGCTTTGCAAACTATAAGCAAACAGCTGTCCACATAGGATCATAGGATCACAGCAGATTACTAAGCTGTTGGCCCTGAAGACCTTATAAGCCTAGCCAAGAGGTTATCCCGTGTTTAGGTAAATCAGCACCCAATGCCCCAGTCCAGCAGGGACATGGGTGGAATCCCAGGGTTATACTTTCTTTTTCCCATCCAGTTATTCAGGTTGCACTTAAAAAGGAGTAAGGAGGTACTCTGCTTGATGTGTAGAGGGAGCCTATTCCATAGATGAGGGAGCCTCTGGGACACAAATCTATTCTGCCAACATGTCCTGTTGATGTCACAGACCAGGTTGAGGCCACTCATGTTACTCGAGTGGAACTTGACTTGCAGATATGCAACAGTCCCATCAAGGTGGGGTCCATGATCGCTTTGTATGCCAGACAGAGGTCAACTCTGAGGAGTCTGTATGAAACTGAGTAGAGAGATAGATCTTTTAGCCTATCAATGTGTGATGCCCGTGCACTGGAACAGCAATCAAGGAGCCTCAGTCCTCACCACTAACACCAGTGAGGGGCGTCTATATAGGGAAGGGATAATAAATGCACACACAGCAAAGTACAATTTCCCTTAAGAGCACACAGAGATCACAGTCAGTCTGGGGCTGGTTTCTCCCAAGTCCCCAGTAAGACTCCCCACTGGCACAGCTATAGGGTCCAGATCTCAGCCTAGTGTGCAAGCTAAAACCTCAGCACCCTCTCTGTCCAACCAGTGCTTTGTGTCCCTGCACAAGTAGCTGACAAGCACACACTTTGAGGCAAGAGTTTATACAACCACACAGACACTTCTGGGGAAGGCTGGCACAGGTTCGCCAGCTGTACCCCTTTTAGCCAGACTATATGGTAGAAATCACTGCCACCACCCAGATAATATTTATCAACTACTCACAGGTCCTTGTGAAAGGGTGTCCAATTATACTGTGCAATGTTATTATCCAAATGGTAAATGCAACCAAACACTCAAGACTTATTTGGAGTGACTTGGTACAGTATCACTATATACATGCAATGTACTCTTAGAGCTTAAGTTATCTCTACACAAAACAGCCACAGTTGAAAGGTTTAAAAATATTTAATAATAAAAAAAATCACAAGACAATACTTCTTACTACACAGTGCTAGTCAAGAGTTCAGAGATCACAGAGAAATACTTAAAATAATACAGTAGAAAAGTTCTGACAGCACATAAAAACAAACTAGTATAATCTTCCTATTTCCTAGCTATATCTAAGAGAAAACACAGTTCTAAAATCCTACTTACATATAGACACAGGCAGAGTGGTGAGTTGGATGTTCTCAAGACAAATGCTCTCATTCTTTCTGTCCTTAAACTGATAACAGTATCACTGATTCATTTCAGATTACATAATTTTTTTCTAGTTCCCAGGCTAACAGACTCTCAGAGGTTCATAGGTTCATAGGAAGGTACTAGGCTATCAGCCCAAGGGCCTATGTAAGCCTAGCCAACAAGGTCCCCTGGCTTATGCCACCCAAGAAAGTTATTTTCCTGTGCCACTGTCAAGCAGAGACACAGACGTGATCCCTGGGGTGTATTTCTTATTTCCCATCCACTCATCAAGATTTTTCTTGAAGAGTGCTAATGAAGAACTTTGCTTGACATAGATGGATAGCCTGTTCTAGAGTATGGGAAGTTTCTGGGACAGGAATCTATCCCTCCAACATGTTCTGTTTATTGTGGTGGCAAGGTTTACATCCCTAGAGCGTGTAGCTCAGAGGGATTGGGATTTCTTTAGGTGTAGCATGTCCAACAGCTCTGGGTTTGACATAGCTTTATATGTTAGGCAGAGACCACCTTGGAGTAGGCGATATGCTACAGAGTAAAGCTGGAGTTTTTTGAGGTGGTCAGTGTAGGGCATTTGTTTGAGACCAGTGATCCTCTTTGTGAGGTACTTCTGTGGCCTTTCCAGCTGCTGCAGATGTCTTGTGAGGTACATTCCAATTGGTGCATTGTACTCAATAATGGGTCTGATGAGGGAAGAGTAGAGGGGCACCATTACATCCTTAGATCTTGATGCAAACCCTTTCATGATCAGATGGGTCACATAGAAGGATTTTCTAACCATTTTGGCAACATGGTTATCAAAGGAAAGCTGACTATCTACTTGGGTCCCTAGATCCCTTATTTCTTCTTCAGATTTCAGGGGATTACCTCCTATGTTGTAGTTTGCGGGTACTCTGTTTTTTCCAAAGGGGATTACTACGCATTTTTTGCATTTAGCTTGAGACCATGGCTTTGACACCATGCATCAGTCTCATTTAGGCCCTTCTGGAGGATCTCCATGTCGGCCAGAGACTCTATTATAGCACCCAGTTTGCAGTCGTCTGCAAACTTAGTCAGCCACAGCCCTTCCGTGCTTGCCTGTACTTCTGAAAAGTATATGCCAAACAGGAGGGGCCCCAGGACAGAGCCCTGAGGCACACCACTTGTTACTGGTCTGGATTCGGACATAGATCCCGCTACTCTTACTTTATGGGATCTGTCTGAGAGCCAGTTTGCGATCCATCTTGTGACGTAAGGGTTTATGCCCAGGCTGGTGAGCTTATCAATAATGCCTGAATGGGGAATGATGTCAAATGCTTTAGCAAGGTCAAGGTAAGCCGTGTGTACCTCCTTTCCCTTATCTATAGCCTGAGTAACTGTCTCAAAGAAATCCACCAGGTTCAGGAGGCATGAGCTGCCCTTGACGAAGCCAAACTGTGTGGGGTCCATCGACTGGAGGTTTCCAATCTCTCCATTTATGAGTTCCATAATGATTCGCTCCATAGCCTTACAGATCAGACTGGTCAGGCTTATTGGTCGGTAATTCCCAGTCAGTTGTGGCCCCATCCTTGTGTAGCGGGACCACCGTTGGCGTGCGCCATTCTATGGGCACATATCCTGTGGAGAGGCTGAGACTGAACAGGGTATTAAGATGCGGGGTTAATTCCTTTTGGAGCTCGCATATGACACAGCCTGGGGCACCATCTGGTCCCATGGAGGCAGTGTTTTTAGCTTTAGATAGAGCCTTGTTAACCAACAAAAGACAGCACCTAACCAGGCATGTCCAATGGTTAGCTTCTGGTGATTTCTTCTGTCCACCTGGTGAATCTGGGCATACTGGAGCAATGCAGCAATTGCCTTAAGTACGCAGACAAATCCTACCACCAAACACTACAACCTGTGAGAGATGCACTTACATAGCCAAACTGGAAGCAAAGCTCTCTCCAGCCAAGATTGTGCTAGACAGTCAAGAGGAGAAGGTTAACACCCACGCAACACCCCAAACAACACATAGTCCTTCAAAACCCACATCACCAAAACCCACACATAGCAACACAAAACCCACATATGCAGAGGCTCTTAACATTAATCTGCCCAAGTAACAAGGACCTCCGAATCTGAAACGCAAATAAACACCACCCCCAAATACAACCAAAGCATCACATAGCTCACAACACCAGTCTGCTACCCAACAGCAGCCCCTAAGGCAAGACAACGCACCCAACACTTTAGTCATAGGTGACTCTATAGTCAGGCACACTAATGACCCACTTACCAGGCTAAACAAGGAGAAAATTACAGTTAGTTGCCTGTTGGGTGACAGGATCCGCCACATAATGAATGCACTCAAGTCACTTCACAACAGGTACAGATATGACTCTGTCATTGTCCATGTTGCAGTGAATGACTTGAGATGTACCTCCCTGGACTAGATGAAAAGAGACATGGAAGAGCTCTCGGATCATGTAGCCCAGGCAGGTATGACCCTAGCTCTGAGTAGCATCCTGCCATTTCCCAGAATTATACCATAGTATAAGGACAAAATGACTGACTTCAATAATTGGTTAAGCTTCTGGTGTCATTCAAAGGGGATCCAGCATCTACCTGCCTGGGACAACATGATCAACAAACCACGATGCTTTGCAAGAGATTGTTTGCACCTGTCGCCCCTGGGATTCAGGTTACTGGCTACGGCTCTTGCCACCCCTATAGTGCCTTTTTAGACAAGGTTCAAAGGACAAAATTACTGCCATAACAGGTACAAGCAAGTAAAATCTGAAGGTAATGCTACTCAATGCTAGAAGTCTAAACCTCAAGATGCACTCTCTCAAGGCTCTCCTAAAAATGGAGAACATCGATATCTTTGCAGTAACTGAGACCTGGTTCAAGGCTCCAGAGAGCACCCCTGCAATACCAGGCTACAACTCATACCACACTTTTCGGCCACCAAACCAGGACTGAAACACTAAAGGTGGAGGAGTGTCCATATTCACCAAGGATATTCACACCTCCAGGCTAGTTGCCCAACACAATGCATCTAAAATTCTCCAGGTGCAACTAACACTAGGTAAGACTGCAATACAAATTGTAGCTTGGTACAGATCCCCCATCATGCCCCAAGGGCCTTACAGAAACAGATGCTTGGTGCCAGAGCCATGGGCTCAAGCTCAATGCCTATAAATGTATAGTTATCCCCTTTGGGAAAAAACATGTACCCGTGAATTACCACATAGGTGGCAGTACACTAAACACTGAAGGTATGATAAGAGACTTTGGGATACAGGTGGACAGTGGTCTCACCTTCAATAACCACATCACCACAACAGTCAGGAAATCCTTCTATGTGGCACACCTCATCACTAAGGGCTTTTCATCCAGAAAAAAGGAGGTCATTGTCCCACTGTACTCATCCCTCATTAGACCCATTATAGAATACAATGCCCCATTTGGTATATACCTCTCAAGACATCTGCAACAACTGGAAAGGCCACAGAAATACCTCACTAAAAGAATCACAGGCCTAAAGCAGATGCCGCATGCTGACCACCTTAAAAAACTCCAGCTATACTCTGTCGCATATTGTCTACTCCGAGGCGATCTGCTTAATATACAAGGCCATGTCAAATCCAGAGCTGTTGGATATGCTACACTTAAAGAAATCCCAATCCCTCAGAGCCACATGTTCCAGGGATCTAAACCTTGTCATCACAATAAACAAAACATGCTGGAGGTATAGGTTCCTGACCCAGAGACCCCCCAGACTCTGGAATAGACTGCCCATACATGTCAAGTAGAGCACCTCTTTGGCCCTCTTCAAGAGGAACCTTGATGATTGGATGAGAGAAAGGAAATTTACCCCAGGGATCACGTCAGTCACCCTGCTAGACAGGGGTCCAGGGAAGTAAATAGTGTGGGAAGAAATAGCCAGGGAATTGTTATGGCTAGGCTTGTATAGGCCTTAGGGCCAATAGCCTAGTACCAACCTATGAACCTACAAGATTCTCACTACACCTTTCAAAACATACTGGAAAATACTAAGATACAACCAAACACCCTAATACTGGGTGATTTCAACTACCCTGTCATTAACTGGGAAAACTACTCCTGTACCATCACCTTTGCTCAACGGTTCTTGGAATTCATAAATACCAGTGCCCTAGAGCAACTAATTCATAGTCCCTCCAGGGGTACCAGTATTCTAGACCCGGTCATTACCAATATGGGAGATCAATGCTCGACACCAGTGGTCACCCCCTCATTGGTTAGATCAGACCATAAGCTAATCACCTTTGACATCTACATCTCATTCCCACCCACCTTTAAGGAAACCTCCGTAAAAAACTTCTCCAACGCCAACTTCATGATTTTCAAGTCAGAAGTAACAAACCTCATGACACCCATGCAGATGGGAACTGGAAGTTCAACTGCTGAAACCTACACTAAGATGCTGTACAAGCACGTTCACTCGTGCATGGACCAAGCCATCCCAAATAGAACCAAGACTGTCCTCTAAAAAAAGGAAGCCAATCTGGTGGTCCCCTGCCATAAACAAGCTATACAACAGAAGGAAGAAACTGCTGCAGAAAAGAGGAAGAACCCAGGATAAAAAAAAAACCCTCACCAGCCCCAGTAGATTGCTGAGATACCTCGTAAAATCTTCCAAGCCTAGTTACAAAAAGAAAATTGCAAAGATTTGAAAGACAACCACAAGGCATTCTATAGCTATGTCAAGAATCTAAATGGCAATACTCAGATATGCTCTGAGCTACAGCAGAATGGCACTAGATATACTTACACCAAGTATATTGCCAATATCCTGGCAGATAGATTCAGTGCCAACTTCACCCCCCCTCACCCCCTAAAGAGCCCATCTCAATACCGAAAGAATGCCAAATTCTGGTAATCACAGCCACTCAGGTAAAAAAACGCACTCTCCAAAGCCAAGAATACAGCATCCATGGGACCAGACAACATCCCGGGCTGAGTACTGCATGAACTACAAAATGAACTGGCACCTCACCTATGTGTCATTTTTTATCATAGCTTCACCTGAGGCTTCATGCCCACAGAGTGGCCACAGCTACAGTCATCGCACTCCACACGGGGGATCCACTTTGGATCCCGGGAACTACTATCCCTTCAGTCTGACTAGCCTGATCTGCAAGGCCATGCAACGTATTATCAGGGAACTTATAAACAAAGACATCGGAAACCTTCAAACACTGGACCTCACCCAGTTTGGGTTTGTGAAGGGCCGAGCTTGTTTCTTAAACCTGATCAATTCTTCGAATCAGTCTCCAGATCTGTGGACGAGGGTAAGGTGGTTCACACAGCTTACTTGGACCTCACCAAGGCTTTCGACACTATCCTCCACTCTAGAATCATAGACAAACTTACTAAGCTGGGCATTAATCCCTATGTCACTCAATGGGTTGCAAATTGGCTTACTGACAGAACACACGCTGTAAAAGTAGCTGACTCCAAATCCAGCTCCAGACAAGTGACAAGTGGTGTACCGCAGGGATCTCTCCTGGGACCACTCTTGTTTGGCATCTACTTCTCTGAAGTACAGGCCAACATTAAGGGACTCTGGCTTACAAAGTTTGCAGATGACTGCAAGCTGGGAACCACTATTGAATCCCCAAATTATGTGGATATACTACAAAAGAGCCTTACCAAAACAGTTGCCTGGTGCCAGAGCCATGGGCTCAAGCTAAATGCCAAAAAATGTATAGTAGTCCCCTTTGGGAAAAAACACATACCTGTGAACTACCACATAGGTGGCATTACACTAAACACTGAAAGTGTGATAAGAGACCTAGGGACAGAGGTGGACAGTGGTCTCACCTTTGATAACCACATAGCCACAACAGTTAGAAAATCCTTCTACATGGCACACCTCATCACTAAGGGGTTTTCATCCATAAAAAATCAGGTCAGTGTCCCTCTGTACTCATCCCTCATTAGACCCATTATAGAATACAATGCCCCATTTGGTATGTACCTCACAAGACATCTGCAACAACTAGAAAGACCACAGAAATACCTCACATAAAGAATCACAGGCCTAAAGCAGATGCTTTATGCTGACCGTCTAAAGAAACTCCAGCTATACTCTGTCACATATCACCTACTCAGAGGTGATCTTTGCCTAACATACAAGGTCATGTCAAACTCAGAGTTGTTCGACATGCTACACTTAAAGAAATCCCAATCCTTCCAAGCCACATGCTCCAGGAATCTTAACCTTGTCATCATGATTAACAGAACATGCTGGAGGGATAAGTTCTTGACCCAGGGACTCCCAATACCCTGGAATAGGCTGCCCATACATGTCAAGCAGGGAGCCTCAATGGCCCTCTTCAAGATGAACCTTGAAGATTGGATGGGAGATAGGAAATTCACCCCGGGGAATCACATCAGTAGCTCTGCTAGACAGGGGTCCAGGAAAGTAAATATTTGTGGGAAGCAATAGCCAGAGAATCATTATGGCTAGGCTTGTATAGGCCCTAGGGCCAATAGCCTAGTACCTACCTAAGAACCTATGAAATTATACATGCAAATTCTAGCCATTAAATCTGGCCTCAAAACAATAGGTAGACTGCCTTTATCTAGACATCTCAGCTCCAAGTTTTGACATCAAAGAATTGACTTCTCAGTTTTGCTACAGCAGAGTGCACTGTTGTTACATTTTTGCAATTCCACATTTAACACCATTTATTCCCATTTAAGAGAACAAGCCTGTGGCTTATATTAATATTTACAAATGACAGAATTATCTACAAATTCTATCTGGCTAGGCTGGCAGCCTTCACCATCTTCACACATCTCCTCCCCTGGGGAACTCAAGCTAGTTTTTCAAGTGACCCTTGAGAAACATTGCTTGAGAGGGTTACATCTATCTGTGTGTACATTACTCCATTCTCTGTCTTGAGAGCCCATCTGCATTGGCATTGCTAATTCCACTGCGGAGCTGCACTGACATATTATATGCTTGCAACCCTAGGCTCCATCTTAGCAACTTAGCATTTTGCTGGCTGGCTCTGTGTAACCATGTTAGGTGGTTGTGATTTTTCACTACAGTGAATTTTCTTCCATACAGATAAGACTGAAGTTTCTGCAGTGCCCACGCCATGCCTAGATATTCTTTTTCTACAGCTGCATAGCATTCCACCCTGAGTTGGAGCCTACAACTGAGATAAACCAATGGGTGCTCTTCTCCCTTTGAAGAAATCTGGTTAAGTACAGCCCCACCCCATGGCTCAAAGCATCCACCTGCACAACTCATATTTGCTGTAATCTGGACTGGCTAACTTAGGGGGTCCTCCCAAAGCTTCCTTAATCCCCTGGAATGCCTGCTCACATGCTGGGGTCCATACTACCTTATCAGCCTGTTCTTCCTTGTCAGGTCTGTGAGGGGAGCAGCTATGGTAGTATAACTGGGGACAAACTTTCTGTAGTACCCTGCTGTCCCTAAGAATGCCCTCATCTGCATTTTTGTAACAGGTACAGGCCATGCCTTAATGGCTTCTACTTTGGCAGGTTCTGGCCTGATTTTACAACTCCCCATTCCATGTCACAGGTAGGAGACCTCTGCCATACCCACCTGACATTTGCTGGGCTTAATGGTCAACCCTGCCCTCTGTAGTCTGCCCAGCACCTCCCTGACATGCTGAAGGTGCTCTTGCCAGGAACGGCTGCAGATGCAAAATCATCAAGGTAAACAAGGGCAAACCCTCCTGCTCCTGATAGGATATGATCTACCCACCTATGGAAAGTCATTGTGGGCATTTTTCATCCCAAAGGGCATCTTTGTGAACTCATACAAGCCAAAAGGAGTCACAAAGGCTGACTTCTCTTTAACACTGGGAGTCAAGGGTACCTTCCAGTAACCCTTGGTAAGATCAGTGGTTGTAAGATACTTAGCCCCATCCAGCTGTTCTAGGGCCTCATCTGTCCTAGGCATAGGGTAAGCATCTGACGCTGTGTGACTATTTAATTTCCTGTAGTCCACACAGAACCTGGTGCTGCCATCCTTCTTTGACACCAGCACCAATGGGGAGGCCTAGGGACTGCTGAACTCTTCAATCACCCATAGTTGCAACATCACCTCCATCTCCTCCCTCAGCATCTTTTTGATTCTTTCAGGCACCCTATAAGGGGCCTGCCTAATTGGCCTTTGTGATCCTGTATCCACCTGGTGATGCACCAGGTGGGTGCACCCTGGTTTCCCAGAGAACATGTCCCCAAACTCCTATAACACTGCTCAGATTTCTCAAACCTGGGTAGGAGATAGCTGCTGGGACATTGCTACCCCTTCCACTGAGGTGTCAGTCCGAGCCTCACTGAGGAGATCAATCACCAGATCTCCCTCAGACTCCTCCTGCAAGCCACTGCAAATACTCAGCACAAGGGCCTCCCTATCATGGTAAGGTTTCATCATGTTAACATGGTACATTTTGTGCTCCTGCCTAGCAGTTCTACCATATAGTTAACATCACTTACCTTTCTTACCACCTTATAGGGTCCCTCCCAAGTTGCTTGCAGCTTATTTTGCCTGAGAGGAATGAGAACCATTACCTGCTTCCCTACAGCAAATATTCTCTAACTCAAGCATTCCTGTCATATCACACCTTTTTCTGTTGTTGGGCTACTGCCAGGTTCTCCTGGGCTAAACCCATGAGTTTTCTGAGCCTTGTCCTGAGGTTTAGGACATATGCCACAACAGACTCCTTGTGAGAGTCACACACACCTTCCCAGTCATTACAAATTAAATCTAGAGGTCCCCTCACCCTATGCCCATACAGCAACTCAAAGGGTGAAAACCTGTGGATTCCTGGGGATCCTCTCTGTAAGCAAACAACAGATGGGGCAAATGTTTGTCCCACTCCCTCTTAAACTAATCTGCAAATGCCCATAGCATGGACTTGATTGTAGAGCTTAACCTCTCAAAAAGACCATTAGTCTGGGGATGGTAGGGGATGGTCTTCAGGTGTTTCACCCCATAGTACTTCCACAGATAAGCCAGCAGGTCTGACATGAAATTGGCACCTCTGTCGGTCAGTATTTCTTTTGGGAAACCAACCCTGCTGAAAATCTCTAACAAAGCATTTGCCACCTTTTCTGCCCCAATGGAGGACAGAGCCACTGCCTCAGGGTATCGTGTAGCATAATCCACTACCACTAGGATATACTTTTTCCCTGTGGAACTTGGAGTACTCAGAGGCCCCACAATATCCATAGCTACACTCTGAAATGGCTTCTCAATCACAGAGAAAGGCATCAAAGGAGCTCTCAACTTGTCTCCTGCCTTGCCTACCTTTTGGCACTGCTCACAGGTCCTACTGTACCCTGTTACATCTCTGTAAATTCCAGGCCAATAGACGTTCTGCATAATATGTCTCTTTGTATGTTTCATGCCCATATGACCTGCAAAGGGAATACCATGGGCTATGGCTAGAAACGCCAGATGGTAGGCTCTAGGCACTACAAACTGCTATATTCTCTCACCTTCTAGCCCTCCCTCAGGAGTCCACTATCTATACAGTAACCTTTTGTTCCAGTATACAGAATACCCCTTCCCTTGAGAATCAGGAGCCCTACTAGCTACCTGCCTCAGGCCTTGCAATGTAGGGTCTGAGAGCTGAGCCTGTCTCAACTCTCTCTCTCTTTGTAACCTTCCCAGCTCCCCTTCCACAGGAAGTCTGACATTCTCTGACAGTGGTGCCTCACTGTCAGCCTGGGTACTACTACTCACCTCTACCTTTGCAGTCACTCTGTCCAAGGGAACATCAGTACCCACAAGCAGTTGTGTCTCACATTCAGTCTCACTGCTACAGAGTAGCTCCCTTCCTGCAGTCTGTCTGGGTCTCCCCCGGGCTACCAGACTCACATGCTTGTCTCCTAGCCTGACTGTGTGTAACTGCATAAACACATGGTACTGCCTCACCCAAATCCTTCCCTATCAGGATATTTGCAGGATGGTAGTTCAGTACCCCTGTTGTCTCAAGACAACCTACTAATGGCATTTTGTCTTTCCCACTTACTGGCTCTCTCACCTTTTGTTCCCCACCTTGCCTCCATGGACATATCTATGCCACATGGCCTCACTGGTTGCATTCAAAACATTTAACCCTAGGTCCTGGATGTCTACCTGGACTAGTGGTTTCCCCTGCTACTGTCAGATTCTGTTGGGGCAGTCTGTGCTGCCCACCATGGGTTCCTTTAATCCCATGAGTGGTACTGGGGGTCCCTTTCCTGTTCAGGGATGCCCTGCTTGCTAGGTATAGGTCTCCCTTCTTCCCCAACTCATCTGAAGTAGCACATTGTCTATCTGCTAACCAGATCCTCATGTCCTCAGGCAAAGTGCTAAGGGCTTGTTTCCTCACCAAAAGGTCTGCCAGCCCTTCAAAAGTGGTGACCTGACATCCACTCACCCACCTATGAAAATAAGTGCTCAGTTCAGCAACATATTCACACACACTTTCATCTGCCTTGCTTCTATGCTCACAAAACTTTTTCCTATACATTTCAGGTGTTAGCTTAAACAATTCTAACAAACAGTTCATAACCATAGTATAATTGAAACAGTCAACGTTAGACAGTTTAGACAACACAGTTTACAGCTTTACCATGTAGTAAGGTGGTCAGAAACCATACCCAGAGTAGTTGGTCAACATCATACTGTTTACATACCTCCCTTCCCCATTACCTCCATGACTCTGGCAAAGAGTCAGCATTTCCTTCTCATGCTGCCTTTGCTGCTCATTTTCCTCAGCTTCCAGCCATAGCAGTTTCTCATTCTCCTCAGCCTGCAGACATCTCAGTCAGCTGCTTCTATTCCCAAATGCCTGGCCTTCAACTCAAGTCTCTTTAGCTCCAGATGGATTTTTAAATCCTCTGTACAAAGGTTGAGCTGTCCATTCTCAAAGGGTGGTACATCTCCATTGCCATTCTGATCGTCCTCCTGGTTGCTGTTTTCTGATGCAGGTGTGACCAAGGTTGCAATCAGGTCTGCCTTAGTCAGGTTTCCATGCACCAATCCTCTAGCCTGGCACATCTCAGCCAGCTGGCTCCTTGTCAGCTTTCCATACTCCTCTGCTGACATGCTGCCTGCTCTCCTTGACCAAATGAGCTAACAAAAGAAATAAAACATTTGTGATCTGAACTTTGAGTATTCATTGCATGGCTGATTTAGAGTGGAAAACACCTTTAGTGATCACTGTACACAAGCTACAGGAATTCAGTCTCCCCACACCACTACAAGCCAATTAGTATTTGCCAACCAAATTATATGTGGTGTGGATATCCCACCACTGCCACCAATTAATATGTGATGCACGTGCACTGGCCCAGCAATAAAGGAGCCTCAATCCTCACCACTAACACCAGTGAGGGGTGTCCATATAGAGAAAGGATAATAAATACACACACAGTAAAGTACAACTTCTCTTAAGAGCACACAGAGATCACAGTCAGTCTGGGGCTGGTTTCTCCCTTTCTCTCCAGATCCCCAATAAGACTTCCCACTGGCACAGCTATTGGGTCCAGATCTCAGCCTAGTGGGCAAGCTAAAACCTCCAGCACCCTCTCTGTTCACACAGTGCTTCATGTCCCTGCCCAAGCAGCTGACACACACACTTTGAGATAAGAGTTTATACAACCACACAGACACTGCTGGGGAAGGCTGGCACAAGTTTTCCAGCTGTGCCCCTTTTTTCCCAGACTATATGGTAGAAATCACTGACATCACCTATC
This sequence comes from Protopterus annectens, assembly GCF_019279795.1. Taxonomy (NCBI): domain Eukaryota; kingdom Metazoa; phylum Chordata; order Ceratodontiformes; family Protopteridae; genus Protopterus; species Protopterus annectens. Next base: position 466,500,062 of record NC_056744.1, on the reverse strand, counting down.
TAATATTTATCAGCTACTCACAGGCCCTTATGAAAGAGTGTCCAATTATACTGTGCAATATTATTATCCAAATGGTAAGTGCAACCAAACACTCAAGACTTATTTGGAGTGACTTGGTACAGTATCACTATATACATGCAATGTATTCTTAGAGCTTAAATTATCTCTACATAAAACAGCCACAGTTGAAAGGTTTAAAAATATTTAATAATAAATAAAAAAAAACACAAGACAATACTTCTCACTACAACTGCTAGTCAAGAGTTCAGAGATCACAGAGAAATACTTAAAATAATACAGTAGAAAAGTTCTGACATCACAGAAAAACAAGCTAGTCTAATCTTCCTATTTCCTAGCTATATCTAAGAGAAAACACAGTTCTAAAATCCTAGTTACATATCGACACAGGCAGAGTGGTGAGTTGGATGTTCTCAAGACAAATGCTCATATGCTCTCATTCTTTCTGTCCTTAAATTGATAACACAGTACCACTGATTCATTTCAGATTGCATACTGTTTTTCTGGTTCCCAGGCTAACAGACTCACAGAGGTTAATAGCCCTTGATCTTGCAGCTGCTCAGGAAGCCAGAGCAATAAAGTAAATTATACATGCAAATTCTAGTCATTAACTCTGGCCTCAAAACAATAGACAGACTGCCTTTATCTAGACATCTCAGCTCCAAGTTTTGACATCTAAGAATTGACTTCTCAGCTTTGTTACAGCAGAGTGCACTGTTGTTACATTTTTGCAGTTCCACATTTAAAACAAATTTTTCCCATTTAAGAGAACAAGCCTGTGGCTTATATTAATATTTACAAATGACAGAATTATCTACAGAATTCTATTTGGCTAGGCTGGCAGCCTTCACCTATTTTCACACAGTGTATGGTAGATGTTTGAGGCCCTGGATTCTCCTGGTAAGGAACTTCTGTGGTCTCTCCAGCTGCTGCATGTGCTTTGCGATGTACATGCTAAAAGTTGCGTTATACTCAATAATGGGCCTTATAAGGGAAGAATACAGGGATGTTATGACCTCCTTCTTCCTGGATGAGATACTCTTACTTATGAGGTGGGCCATGTAGAAGGCTTTCTGTACCATGGAAGCAACATGGTGGTCAAAAGTCAGGTTGCTATCAACCTGGGTGCCCAAATCCCTAACGATTGACTGAGTGCTCAGGACATTTTTATTAATGTGATAATTTGTGGGGGCATCACTCTCCCCCAAGGGGATGATGATACATTTTTTTGTATTTAGCTTGAGGCCATGTTTCTGGCACCAGTCTTTTGTCTGAGTGAGACCCTCCTGGAGGATGTCCACATACCTTAGGGGAATTGATGACAGCACCTAGCTTGCAGTTATTGCAAACATGGTCAGCCATAGCCCACTGGTTTTGGCCTGCATCTCAGAAAAGCACATGCTAAATAATAGAGGCCCCAAGACCGAACCCTGGGGTACGCCACTTGCTACAGGTCTCCTGCTTGAGGTGGCTTCCCCTATTTTCACTACATGGGTTCTATCAGTAAGCCAGTTTGCTACCCATTTGAAAACATATGGATTGATGCCTAGTTGAGAGAGTTTATCTATTATGCCCGCTTGGGGAATAGTGTCAAAGGCTTTGGCCAAGTCAAGGTAGACGGTCCATGGGTTTGGTGACTCTCTCAAAGAAGTGGACCAAATTTAGAAGACATTATCTCCCCTTGATGAAGCCAAACTGTGTGGGATCAAGTGTTTGGAGATTGCCAATGACCTTGTTAATGAGGTCCATAATAATCGGTTCCATGGCCTTGCAGATCAGGCTAGTTGGGGTGATAGGTCTATAATTTCCCAGATCAGTAGATGTTCCACCTTTGTGTAAAGGGATGACAGTGGCTGTCCTCCACTCAGCTGGGATGAAGCCTGTACTCTGGCTTTGGATGAATAGGATGCCTAATGGTGCTGCAAGTTTCTGCCTGAGTTCACGTAGGATGCAGCCTGGGATATTATCGGGTCCCATGGAGGCTGTATTTTTTGCCTTTGGGAGAGCAGTGATGACCTGTTCCCTAGATATAAGGGGAAGGGGCAGGTACTGGATATGTCCTGATTTACTGATGAGGGTACAGATGAGTAAAGTTTTTGCTAAATCTGTCAGCCAGCAAGTTTGGTATATCTACATCATTTCTATATGTGGTGTCCTTGACCACCAGTTCTGAACAGATCTGGGTGCTTCCTTTGAGGTTGCGGACACATGTGAAGAAGACCTTATGATTGTTTCTAGTAGATGTGGTCAATTTGGACTCAAAGTTTGCTTTGGAGGATTTCATTAGTGCTCTTATCTGCTTGTTCAGGCTAAGGAGACATTGCTTCCAATTGGGCACCTGCTCCTTCTTGGTCTTGGATAGCAATTTTTTCCATTTGTTATAGAGTTTATTTATTAGAGATATCTGCCAGATAGGTTTCTTCTTCCTTGCGGAGGATGATTTACTCCTGTCAGGTATTCCTGATTCCATGAATCTATATAAATGCTCATATAGTGCTTTGGTGTAGTTTTGGATATTGATGCCAGTTCCTACAGAGGGGGAGGGGGCTGTGAAGCTGTTTATACCATCCCTCAGGAGGCTGTAATTAGGTTTGGAGAAGTTTTTATGTCTGATCCAAGCTAGAGGGGGGTTGGGGGAGATGGTGACTTCGAAAGTGACCGCTCTGTAGTCAGATCTTACCAGCTAGGATGATGCTATAAGGACATTGCAGTGGTTACTCATGTTGGTTAATACTAAGTCCAAGATACTATCACCCCTTGTGGGGGTATTGACTAGCTGTTCCAAGGCATTTGCATTGACAAACTCATGGAATCTCTGGGCATTTGTGATCTGGCATAAGTAGTTCTTCCAGTCTATGTTTGGGAAGTTAAAGTCGCCCAGGATCAGGGTAAAGGGTTGAATCTTGATAGATTTGAACAGGTCCAAATAGGTGGATTGGGTATCTTGAGTCAGATTTGGGGGCTGGTAGCTAACTATGATTTGGATAGTGGCCTTGTGAATGATTAACTGCACTAGTACTCCCAGTAGGTACCACAGCAACAGCTGCTGGAGTAGTGCTACCTGTAGTGGAGGGCAAAGTTAGTGCAGGGGTAGTGGAGGCAGTACTGCCAGGTAGGGTCCCAGATATGCTGGGCATTGGCGCAGGAGGCTGGTGGAGTGGGGGCAGGCTGAGCCATGGAGGATGACCTACTGCCCTGTGTTGTAAAGCATCTTGTAATTTGTCAGAGATGGATGACATGGAAACATTTTAATGATACATAGAAAAATAAACAAGAGAGATAAGGGTTGGGATAAAAGAAAAAAAGAGATAAAGAGATGATTAGAACCATCATATGCGAAATACAATTCATTATCATAATAATAAAGTATTTATCTCTACTTTTGCATTTACATTTAAGCATACTTCTGAACAATTACAAAATCTAAGTAATGATTGCTCAAGTTAATCCTTGCAATGTGAATATATTGCATATATGCTTAGTCAAATTATACAGATTAAGTTAACAGCAGGGCATTTATGCCACTTCTGTTGATGTTAAATTATGTAATATTTTTAAAGGATTTTACTGTATATTTGTTACTTGCAGTATTTGAATCCACAGTGCCTGACTAGACTTGACTCCTACAGTTGGCTTGTGCTTGCTTGCTTTTACAGTTACAATATAAATGCTTAATTTGTGAGTACTTTGTAGATGGGCGATATTTTAGCTAAAATAATAGTTATTCTCTGTTGCATACATACCCCTTGCTTCCCTCAGTCTCTCTAGATGCTCAGAATGGGCTTCCCTGTTCACCAGGATGTCCCGATTAGATGTGGAAAGAAAAGGAGAGAGAAAAAAAGAGAAGATCATTATGCATACCAGTCTTGACTATATGCAGCTTTCTATCTAATATAAATTCTCTTTATCTATATACTTACACAACTGTGGGATATCAGCTGTCCAGCCACTGGTTGTGTATATCCCAATTGCACCTTTTGATGTCATTAGAGTGATGCCTACATGTTCCTCCAATGTGTGGAATGCCAGTCACACTGGAGACAACCTTGGCCAGACTATTCCATGTCTCAGACTTTTATTGCGAGGTGGTATAGTCCATCTGCAGCAGGACTGGGTTGTGATGCTTTATAAGGAGTCCAGTAAAGATTCTGAACTCCTTGATACTCCACATCTGAGCCCTAAATTGGGCACCTTCCCTTCTAGATCCAGACATGTCTGATTAGGGCAAATAGCAACAGCTAATAGTGCTTTCCTGCCAAATTTTGTTATTGCATTTACTGCCAGTGTGCAAACCAGAATAATGATCCCAACCAGGTTTGCATGACATTAAGTGGAGAGCAACAGTGGGAGAGAGGAAAGTAGTTTTCTAACTAAGTTTGGATGTTGCTGTACCTGTTACTTGATTTACCTTTGCAGACATGTATTGGGGGTATAAATTATATAACCTGACACATTTTTATTGTGGCTTTACACACTGCTAAAACCAATTTGTGCAATCTAGGATTCAAACTTATGCATTAAACCAAAGCATATTATTCCACATAGGTGATTTTTCATTCTTGCTATTGAGCATGTTCATTAATATATATATATATATATATATATATATATATATATATATATATATATATACACATACATACATACATATAGAGAAACACACACACACACGATAGACTGAGGGATTAACCAGGTGTGTGTGTGTGTGTGTATGTGTGTGTGTGTGTGTGTGTGTGTGTGTGTGTGTGTGTGTGTGTGTGAGAGAGTGAGGCCTGACAAGGTCCTGGTTTATACATTCATGTGTGTAAGAATGTCACTGAGATCTGAAGGCCATCCAAGGCCAGAGAGGACAATTAAAATTACAGAGACATAATATTCAGTATAACCTCTGTCATACATATAATTCATATGTGCTCCACTGCTATACATACTTAATGTTATTTATAATTATATTTGATTTATTTTTATTTGCTTTTTTTTAATTTAGTGGACCAGCATTAATAAAAGTGGAAGTCTGCATGATTAGAACCCTGGCTCATCTGTACTGCAGCACTAGACTTATACCTGATGCCACAAGAACAGCTAAGAAGCAGCTGCATATTTTCATATTCATTAATAACTCATTACATCCAAGTGACACCTCCAGGTGCATCTGCAGTTAACTCTTATCAATGCCTCCAGGCATCAAATATTGCTGTTCATATTTGCATCAATAATTCCAAAGCCATGCTATGTACAAGGTTTTAAAATATTTCATCAGCTTACACAATGGCAGGCTCAACTATTTTAATATTTGACCTCTGTCTAGTTCAGGTAAACAGATATTAAATGTTGTTTTTATGATATTAATTTATACAGATTATATAATGTTCACATTTTCCTAAATATCTCAACAAGCAAGTAACACTGACAGAACTCCTTAGCCTCATACGAAAGCTCTCACCAAGATTAACAAAATGTTGCTTGCAGTATGTGTGTAATTTGAATGGTTGCTGGCATACTGTAAGTTATTTACAAAATATTACAAATGTAATAGTTACTGTGTTTACTGTGACTTATAAAATTCAGTTTAGGATCTATAACCCAAAGAATACTACCACTATAAATATGGTTTGCCATTTTTACTTCTTTCATAACCCCTATGGATCCAGAGATATGAACATTTGTTTGAAATGTGAGAACATAATTTGATTCTGTCAAAAGGCTTAGGCTCCGGCCATCAGTAGCTACAGTGTAAACTTCCTGAGTTCCATTGGAGTGAATGAGTTAAGTATATGTGTTAACCACAATGCCACGCTGCTTACCATGTTTACGCAGTGGCAAACCATAGAGGATAAAATGTATTTTTTGTCTACTGTTTGCTTCCTATCTGCAGGTGTTCTAGTCCTGTAGGTGTTGGTAATGGTTGATAACCATTGCACACTGCCACTTAGTGGGTTTGTGTGATGGAAAGCAAATAATGCAGCAATCTATCCTTTTTGAAACAGAGAATGTCTGCATCCTGTCTTCAGGTGTTCTGTCTGCTTCATGTGTGGGCCATTAGTCCAGGTTGCATGAAGTTAATCAACATGCAAACATGACAACCAAAGCTCACCTTGTTTTATCTTAGTTTCGCCCTTAAAAGGCAAATGAACTGTGATCTTCAGATAGTATACACTGTGTGGATCACCGTGTTTAGCAGATGTGCTACACTGACACATGCTTCACAGATGCAGTTTATGTACTGATTATCATATACGTACAATTACATGACATTTATTGTATTTATGCACTTATCGTGTTTGAGCTATACAGTGTGCCACACAAATAGTGGCACTGAAAAACATATATAAAATAAACAACATTACAAAATGAATATTAGCAAACATGAACATTTTTTTTACTCAAGTCTGGGTTTAAACTCTCACACCAATGAACCTACAAAACACTATAAGTGTGTCTTATCCCTCTTCACCACAGAAACAGCTTTGCAACAGGAATGAAAATCATTGTGCATGCAAGCAAGTCCCAAATCATCCACAGTATTAACAAAACATATGGCAACACTTCTGAGTTGTTTTCAAATGTGTTAATTTCAAATATAGTGCAATGTGTGATCACACAACCGTTTATGACTTTTGTTTGCAGTAATGCAGCTTTGTCTTATCTTTGTATAGTGTTCATTCTTCTCTTATCTGAACACTAATCACAGACATGCAGTCTGTTAGGCATTTTGTATCATTGTCAGTTTTCAACAGAGGCAGAGGAGTTTGGATTTTACTGAACAGAAACTGAGAAATGTGTGCTGCTTATTTACATTTAAAACCCTGATACAATTACTTATACACTTTAAGTATAACCTGGTTGACACACCCACTGGAAGTAAGGGGTCTGAAATGCTGTTATGTTTTCCTTCTCCCTACCAGTAATCATTCACAGTTGCAAACCATTAGCCACAAGCACTGAGGGATTGCCTGCATTATGTTTACACCTGTTACACAGAGCCTAAAATTTGGAATTCAGCAATTGTAATGAGTTCACACCTCATTTGCATCTTTACTGTGCTCACAGGCCTGAATCTACACTATAAAAAGTAACCCTGTAGCTAGGGAACTTGAAGGTGAGGAGAGTTATGTATCTGTGCAGAAGATCACTGATCTTAATAAGGTATGATTATGTTTTTTCAGTTAGATACCGGATTTGCTTGCATGTAACTAAGAAAAAAAAAAATATATAGATATATATATATATATATATATATATATATATATATATATATATATATATATATATATAAACACACACACTCTCATGCACACACACACACACACACACACACACACACACACACACACACACACAAAAATATATATATATATATATATATATATATATATATATATATATATATATATATATATCTGTATTAGCAAATGCAATTTTTATCTGTATGCACATCTTAGAAGTTTACTGATGGTGTAGGCATTTTTGTCAGGACATTTTACTTTTTCAGATACACAGCTTTATTAACTTTCATCACAGGAGCTATTGTTGTAACTGTTTCTCTTTACACTCTTCCATGTTATCTCAGTGAAATGTAAATGCCCTATGTTGGCAATAACACAGGGGTGGTAGCCTTCTAGGATGGCCCATAAACACCTCTTGGGGAGTGCTTTCCACAGGTAGAGGTGACTGGTAATTGCATAAACATGACTGTTCTGTGGTAAATGTATACATATGTTTTGGGACAGTTTGTTTGAAAGCACTTATAAGAATTGACTGATGTGTTATTTCTTGTTTGGTACAAAATGTAATTTGCCTGTTATTTTGGGGGTGTAGGAGCCAAGTTCCATTTCTATGCTGCCACAATCAAAAATGCTGTTACTGAGGTTTGCTTTGTTATTATTAGTCCTTGTTTTGGATCAAACATTGGTTTGTGTGTGACTGTGATATTTTACAACCACATAACCTTTTTTCATATTTGGATAACTGAAGTTTTTTTGTTTCTCCAGTGGGTAATATTGAAAAATTAATAATATGTGTTATATCTAAGCAGGACTTTTATTTATGTGACATTTATGTGTAGTATCCTTTTCTGTTTTATGTCACCTAGGACTATGGCACCCAAGTGTCCCAATCCCTGCAAAACCCCCTTTTTGTGACTCTGAGAATGCTGTCATTGTCCGAGCTTCCATCAACAAGCTGCCTTTCTGCTTGAGAAAGGACATGGGGATATGTTTGGAAGAATCCAAATTTGGAACCAGATAGTGAATGATGTCAGTGTTGTTGGGGGGCACAGCAGGACATATGATCTGGTGCATCATAGAACCACTGATATGATTTTATTGTCCAGGAGGAGAGCAGCTGCAGTGGCCATGGACAGCTGTCTACCAGGAGGGGCTGCTATAGAGCCACCAGTGACACCAAATGAGGAGTTCCTGTCCACTGTCAGGGATCCGGAGAGCTCACTGTAAAGTGCATGTGAGTATGTAATTGATATTGGTCCTGCTGTTTGAGGAAGGACAGGTGTATCCCAGGAGGAGATTCCACGTGGGCTTAAATATGTAAATTTTTAAAGATTTATTGTATAGTAAAATATTGAAAGCAATAGTTAAATTGGTTTAATACATTTTTTGGAGGGGGACTATTTTTAGATTGATACAGTTAACAACACATTCTGGTTCATTATACTTGGGCTTGGAGTAGATGTGTCAACCAAGTTTCAGTTGTATTGTTAGTGGATATATAAAGGTCAAACATTTGCCCCCTGTGTTATAGTTATTATGATGATAGTGACCTTATATTTTGCTTAACTTCTTCCAGGACTGTCCTCCATAGCAAGTGTGGAGTCATCTGCACATAGTAAGCCAAACATTTTTATTTCAGTACTGATAAGCATTTGACAGAAATATGCATTTATCCGTATGTGTGAGGTGGGTTTCTGGACTGCGTGTATTTTTGTACTGTTTGTGATAGTGGCACCAGTGTTAACATATATTAAACTGTAGTAGTATAGCTATTAATTTCTTTCCTGTTGCTTATTATCACAGCTGATCCTGACAGTGGAAGTGTGGGACTCTTTTTACCTGATGTCAGGAGTATCGGCAGACTCTGATGATGATGGTGGCTAAACACAGGCACAGTTGGGGGGTGCAGAGGCTGAATCTAACACTGAGGTTGGCATATAGCCATCCCCTCTAATTCTATCAGACACAGCCAGTAGGTCTATGCAAACCCATTCTAGTGAAGCCTCAAATATTGTGCACGTGGAGAGTAAACACTTGATCAGGGTAGTGTGTTTACTCTGGCCATAACCAAAGCGTGGGTGAGGTTCCATGCAGGAGGATTGGTAGGGGTGCTAAGAGGAGGCCTTCTGTCCATTCTCCACCTGATCCAGGTGTGTCTTTCCATGCCACTTGACATATGTTTATGGCCATCATGGAGGTACAGGTATGTTTCAATAGGGCCTCTGAGGAAATGCTTGGGGTTGTAGATGTGGCACAGGCTGACATGCATGACTACCTCCACCATGTTTCCGATTCAAAAGATTGAATGAATGACACATAGGAATGGGTGTTGTCTGTGATGGAATGCCTGCTGGGAGGGGGGTGGCATCTACTTGGACATAGGTCAGCCACATCATCTGATGTTAGCTGACATGGCTGTGTATAATCACTGTTCAGTAGTGGCACTACTTCCACTGCTCCATCAGTGGTTGAGGTGTCCACACGCAGACATGGCAGGCCATGGGGTCATGGTCCTGGACATACTCATGAGGAGAGCTCATCCAACAGACATCGGTCATGTTCAGTTAGCATGGACATGCCAATGCAACTCCTGGCAGAGCCAGTTCTCAGAGTCAGCAATGACAACAATGAAGTTTTACCTCTACCATGCATGGCTCACACCTGTCTGACATACCAGGACATAGAACTAGCACAGAGCTCAGCTTTTTGTTGCAGACGCTCACACACCAGTTTCACCTGGGCTTCCCATACAGACACACACATAACAGTTACATGGGTTATTTGTGAGGCTTACAGCTCATTCTGTCTCAGTGGCCATTTGATACCTTATCCAAATGTCTGCCTGTTTCTCTTTCTTACTCACATGCACTCACTACATTTTGTGTCAGCCTAGGCCTCCTGCCTAAACAGCACCCTGTGCAAATGGTGATACCTGTGCCATATTCTTGTTTTCTATCTTTTGGATTTAGGGATACATAAGTCTTTTGTCTGATGCTGAGGGTGCATAGCTGACTTAGTGCTTAGTATATCTGTGTCTGTGATGCTGTTTTGCAAATTGTGCTGTTTTCTTACAGGTTTTGGTAATGTGCATGTCCCTCCCAACCTCTTAGACCAACAAAGCTGGACCAAGCCATAAATAAAAGTGTGACGAAGGCCCAACAATGGGTAGAGTTTTTTTTTAAGTTTGTTTGGTTTTACAGACTTAGACAGTTGACAGAATAACAGGTTTTGCATTACTATTTTTATGTTTCTTGCAAGGGATACGAAGTCCAAAACTGAAATATTTGCCATTATTTTCTAACTTCATTATTTAATGACTTGCCATTATAAAAGTATGAGGCCAAACTGTTGACATTCAGTGAAAACCTGTACATTTTAGACATATGAATGTGTGAATCTTTAATACATGAGGCCTATTAATTGAAAGAGGACACATGTCACTGCAGTCACATCTTGATGTAATTGTTGTAAAAATCACCCACCTTATACTTACTTACATTACCAAGCAATAGTATGCAAAGGTATGACATTCCTTTGTATTCCTAGACATTTATTTTAATTTACCAAGTTCAGCATTTACCTTGGAAATCCATCAGTTGCAAGTTTTAGTTTGGGACTGAGTCTGTGCAATGTTAGCAGTACACAACCATTACATGGGTAAGTAAAGGTTCCATCAGTATTACTGCATGTATGTATGTGCTTATGATGAAAGTCGTAGCCCCTTACATAGTGAGCATATGTGCTATCCATTGCTTCTTGGACAGTGCAAGGGCATATTGTTCATGCCTATGTCTGCCTACACCCACAGCAGCTGCTGGTTCACTCTCTGACTCCTCATCTGCATGTAGTTGTGATGACCTTACCACTGGTGATGGGATGTGTGACCCTTCTCCTTGCTGCTTCTGCTGAACCTGTTCTCTCAGGATAATGTTATGAAGCATGGCACAAACAGTGAATATTTCAGTGCATGTACAAGGATTGTACTGCAGGGTTCCCCCAGATGCACATGCTCTGTTATATTTCCTGTTTGAACATGTGCCTTACTATAGCTTTCTTCATTTAGTGTGTGTGCATTTCTGATGGGTGTCATCAGCCACAGTTCAAGTGCATAACCTGCATCCTCCAGTACATAACCCTGTGGGATATCCCTCCTAGTAAGCATCTCATACAGTTGACAGTTGTGTCAGATATGTGAGGTGTGGTAACTGCTTGAGTTGCCAGCACACACATTTAGGATGATTACCTTAGCATTACACAGTTGGCAGTTAATAGAGTGGTAGCCATGTCTATTTATGTACACTCATCCCTGTTCCCCAGGTGGTACTTTGATTTGAGTCTATGGCCCCCAGGACTTCAGGGTAGTGTGCTACAGGGTAGAACTCCTGCATAGTTCTGTCTCTGTCCTTAAGTGTACAGGGTAAATATATGTACTCACTGGCATGTTGTTGCATAGTATTCAGGAACTGATGGAGGATCCTGGATGCTGATGCCTGTGACACCCCCAACATGTCCCCTGTTGATCTCCGGAAGGCTCCTGTACCTACAATTCTAAACATTACACATGCATGAGGTTCCCCTCGGTTTGCTCTTGCTGTCAGTTGAGGACAACAGAGGTTGAAGAGTTCCTGTAGTGTGTCTCTTTCCACCCTGTAGGGCTCTGCAACTTCCACCCCATGCAGATTGTGAAAAGCTAAACAGGGTCTAAACACCCTTCTCCTTCTTCGCCGTGGTCTATTAACAGCAGCATAGACTTGGACCTGCTACACATACACATCAGTAAGAGCAACAGAAGCCCCTAACATTCTTTCTGTGTAGCCTAGTTTCTGTGGCTGTATTCCAATAGGTTTTGGAATTCCCAGGGAAAACCAGAACTGAGTCTACAAAGTTGCTTTATAGCTTGTTGAATAGCTCCTCTGTCTTGGATTGGTTGATTAGCATACAATGCAGCTGCTTATGCTGTAATTAGCATGCCATGATGCGCACATGGTTTTAGCAGACTGTGTAGGCTTTATTGATTCTGAAGGATCCAAAACATAACCATTGGCTATGTTTGTAGATACCAAGTTAGAACCGTTCTATAATATGTATCTGCATATATTGATTGATTCCAGGTATTTTTTGACTAAGATGGGGAACTTAGAATTTGGATCGGATTTTATTTCTCTAACAATTGATGTAAAAGATCTGTTCTCAGTCATACTACATACTATAGGTTTGGACTGGTTTTGACTGATGTTGGTAGAATTTGGATTTCTATCTGCTATTCACTTCAGATTAGTCCTAGAAAACATGGAATTAGTCCTAAAAACAATTTCTTATTTTTTTTAAGGGGAACTTTACCATAAGTTAGATGGTGTAGACATGGGTTCCTCATGTGCACCCATATTTGCTAACATTCTGATGCTTTACTGGGAAACTCACTTTGCATTTGATTCATTATACAGTAAAGTCATTCACAAATATTTCTGCTTTTTGGATGACATATTCATTGTTTGGAAAGGTCCCCGAGACTTGATTTCCCCCTTCATTACTTTTTTGAATACTACAACAGAATTTTTATCTTTCACTTATCAAACAGGCATTAACGAAGTATACTACTTGGACGTTTATATTAAAAAAGATCTCTTAAACAACAGATTTGTATCAAAAGTCTATAGGAAAAATTGCTTTTCCAGTTTCTAACTTCATTGACTGTTTTTTTCAGTAGTGCATGTGGTATTTTCAGTTAAAGCTTGTTAAAAACCTACATAGCCAGTGATAGGTGGGGTAGTTTCCTTCATTGTTATTCAGTTTCTGTCTTATACAAGTGGTACAGTGAATTATCTTCTGTTTAAACTGTGAGCTTTGGCCGGTTAAGACCTGCATGATATCAACTTGAATACATAAGTGTAGCTAAGTAACTTTTATCTGCACTTTTTAAAGTAATTTGTTTGTGTTGCATTGAGCAATATCTAGCTGGAAGTTGACTGTTTTTTCAGCAGTTCCCCACTCACCCTCCCTGTTTTTGTCTTGGTGTTAATCTTGGTGGCTTGTAAATTTGCACTTGGATACTCATCCTGGGCCCATCTCATTTGCTCACTCAAAAAAAAAAAAAAATTGATCTGCTTTTACTGTATTTGTGTTTCTTCCTACTTTATTTTGCTTTTGCATCATCTTAAAAGTATTCAATTGTATTTATTACTGCTTGGTGTAACTCACTCTAAGCCTTTTAGTTTAAGCACTTGGGCTTCAGACCAGTTGTTTTACATTAAGAAGGTTTGTGCTCTGCACTGTAGTGGCAGGACAGGTAGCTTACATCCTTCTAAGATGGGAACTGCTGATTGAGGGCTCAGTGTCTGTTATTCTAAAAGTGTATTAGTTCTGGTTTAAGCACTTGGGCTTCAGGTCAGTTATTTTACATTAAGAAGGTTCGTGGTCTGCACTCTTGTGGGAGGTGAGGCTGGACTCTGCCCTTCTGAGCTGGGAATTTCTGGTTAGAGGCTTATAGTGCCTGCATATTTGAACTGTTTCTTACTAAATTGGTACACCTTGTTTGCTGTAGCATAGACTAGATCCAGGCCTGCTGAATCTAGCTTTGTTTGTATAACTTGAGCACTAATCCAGGCATTCTTTAAAGTATTCAATTGTATTTATTACTGCTTGGTAGCAACTTGATTAAAGTGTAGCTATCATTCTAAGTCTTTTGGATTAAGCACTTGGGCTCAGACCAGTTGTTTTACATTAGGAAGGTTTGTGGCCTGCACTGTAGTGGCAGGACAGGTAGCTTACATCCTTCTAAGTTGGGAACTGCTGATTGAGGGCTCAGTGTCTGTTATTCTAAAAGTGTATTAGTTCTGGTTTAAGCACTTGGGCTTCAGGCCAGTTATTTTACATTAAGAAGGTTCGTGGTCTGCACTCTTGTGGGAGGAGAGGCTGGACTCTGCCCTTCTGAGCTGGGAATTTCTGGTTAAAGGCTTATAGTGCCTGCATATTTGAACTGTTTCTTACTGGAATTGGTACACCTTGTTTGCTGTAGCATAGACTAGATCCAGGCCTGCTGAGTCTAGCTTTGTTTGTATGCTTGTTTGTTTATTTCCCTGAAACGCTAATTCCACCTAAAATGTGGCTTTTCAGCGCTTCTGTGGATCCATAGTGACATCTGCATTGCTTACTGTACTTATTTCCTTGTTTCACTTGAAAGAAAGTTACTGTTTGTCATTTCTGCATTTAAGTTACCTGTAACACATTGCATTTAAGTTACCTGGCACTTGCTCACTAAAGCAATTATATAAGTCAGCACTAAAAAATTAAAAGCACTACACCCTCACAAACTCCCCTTGAGTACCTTGTTCCCCATTGGCCCTTTTTTTCAATTATAAAGGAATTCCCAATACTATTCTAGCATGTCCAAAGGTCAGTTGTCAATCTCCTCTTTGGTCCAGCTGGTGAATCTGGGAATCTTGAGGCAATGTTACAACTGCCTCATGTACGCAGACAACCCTCTCCTCCTCCCAACAAATTCCAACACATGTGAGAGATGCAAGCAATATAGCCAAACTGGAGGCTAAGCTCTCTCAACTCAGTACTGGCGAAACTGTCAGGAGGAGAAGGAAACCACACTCACTACAATTCCAGTCTCACATAGACCTACCAAGACAGCAAACCAAATGCATAAACACACAAAAACATACTCGGAGGCTCTAAATAAAAATCTGCCTAAGCAACAGAGACCTCCAAAGCAGACACCCAAGCAACCTCTACCCCAAAACAAAACACATGCAACACATAGCTCACAAAGCCAGTGTGCCAAACAGTCACAGCCCTTTAGACTAAACAACACACCTGATGCACTTGTAATAGGTGACTCTATCGTCAGGCACACTGACGTCCCGCTCACCAGGCTGAACAAGGAGAAGGTCACGGTGAGCTGCCTGTCGGGTGCTAGGATCCACCACATAACACAAGCACTCAGGTCACTCCAAGGCAAGTACAAATATGACTCAGTCATTGTCCATGCTGGTGTGAATGACCTGAGATGTACCTCCCAGGACTACATGAAAAGAGACATAGAGGAGCTCTCTGAGCATGTGGCCCAGGCCGGTATGACCCTGACCTTGAGTAGTATCTTACCCTCACCAAGAATGATGCCACAATATGAAGACAATATGATCAATTTCAACAATTGGCTTAAGTATTGGTGTCATTCAAAGGGGATCCAATGCCTGTCAGCCTGGGCTGACATGCTCGACAGGCCACGATGCTTCGCTAGGGACAGCTTGCACCTGTCACCCCTGGGCTTTCAGATATTGGCAAAGGCTTTTGCTACCCCCATAGTGCCTTTTTTAGGCAAGGCTCAAAAGACAAACCCACCTCCATAGGTATCACAAGGGATAAGAAACTAAGAGTAATGCTACTCAATGCCAGAAATCTAAACCTCAAGATGCATGCACTCAAAACTCTCCTTAGCATGGAGAACATCAATATCTGTGCAGTAACAGAAACCTGGTTCAAGGCTCCCGAGAGCACCCCAGCACTACCAGGTTATACCTCATACCATGCTTTTTGGCCCCAAAACTTGGAACGAACCAGAAAAGGAGGGGGAGTATCAATATTCGTCAAAGATACCCACACCTCCAGGTTGGTGGCACAGCACGAAGCATCAGAGACTATCCATGTGCAACTAACAGTGGGTAAAACTGCCTTCCAGTTTATAGCCTGCTACAGACCACCCTCCCAAACCCAGGAACCCCACTCGGCCTTCCTGAGAACACTGGAAAATATGAAGGTCTCTCCAAACACCATTATATTGGGTGACTTCAACTACCCAAACATAGACTGGGAGCATTACTCTAGCTCCAATGACCTATCTCAAAGGTTCCTAGAATTTATAAACTCAAATGCTATGGAACAACTTGTTACCACTCCCACAAGAGGGGAAAACATACTGGACCTGACCATCACCAACATGGGGACTCTATGCTCCAGACCAGAAGTGTATCCCTCACTGGTAAGATCATAAACTAATCTCACTGGATATTCACATCCCAACCCCACCCCCTGCCCAGAAAACCACAGTGAAAAACTTCTCTAAAGCAAATTTCACACTCCTCAAAACCGAGGTGGAATCCTTCAAAGCCCCCGGGACTGTGGAAAATACGGCCCAGACCACAGAATCCTTTATAAACGCATTCTATGAACACCTTCAGGAATGCATGGATCATGCAATCCCAAATAAACCCAAGACCCAATCCTACAGAGGCAGACGTCCTGTCTGGTGGACCCCAGCCATAAACAAACTATACAATAGAAGGAGGAAGCTACTACATGATAGAGCAAAATCACAAA
Source organism: Protopterus annectens (assembly GCF_019279795.1). Taxonomy (NCBI): domain Eukaryota; kingdom Metazoa; phylum Chordata; order Ceratodontiformes; family Protopteridae; genus Protopterus; species Protopterus annectens. The sequence continues at coordinate 466,483,494 of NC_056744.1, read as the reverse complement.
AAGGGAAGGCATCCCTGATCAGTGTTAGCAAAAAACTACGGGCACTCATAAAATTGTCTAAGGCCAGCTTCGAGAGAAAAATTGCACAGGACACTAAGGATAATCACAAGGCTTTCTTTAGTTATGTTAGGAACCTCAGTGGGAATTCCCAGATATGCTCAGAATTAGTCCAAAATGACAAAAAATACACCAAACCCACAGACATTGCCAACATCCTAGCTGACAGGTTCAGCGCAAACTTCTCTCCCCCCCATCCCCACCAAAAGGGCAAATATCTATCCCAGCAGAGTGCTGCCCCCCTGACATCTCAGATGCTCAGGTAAGAGCCGCCATCTACAAAGCAAAAAACACAGCATCAATGGGACCAGACGGTGTCCCGGGCTGCGTCCTACATGAACTCAAAGAAGAGCTAAACCCAAACATAAAACTACTGTTCAATCTCAGCCTTACCACAGGATATGTACCCAACGAGTGGCGTACAGCAACAGTGGTCCCTCTCCACAAAGGTGGTGCCTCAACGGATCCTGGAAACTATCGCCCCATAAGCCTGACTAGCTTGGTCTGCAAAGCTATGGAAAGGATCATCATGGACCTCATAAAAAAGGATATTGGGGACCTACAGACACTGGATCCTACCCAGTTCGGCTTTGTTAAGGGCAGATCCTGCCTCTTAAACCTGGTCGATTTCTTTGAAACAGTCACCAAGGCCATTGACAAGGGGGAGGTGGTCCACACAGCCTACCTGGACCTCGCAAAAGCCTTCGATACAATACCCCACTCGGGCATTATAGATAAGCTCACCAGCTTAAATATAAACCCCTATGTCACTAGATGGGTTGCAAACTGGCTCAAGGACAGAACCCACATGGTTAGAATTGCTGGAGCCATGTCAGACTCCAAACCAGTTACAAGTGGCGTCTCACAAGGCTCAGTCCTGGGACCTCTCCTGTTCGGTATATATTTCTCGGAGGTACAGGCCAACACGGAAGGACTGTGGCTGACCAAGTTCGCAGATGACTGCAAACTGGGCGCTATAATCGACTCTCCAGCTGACACAAGCATCCTCCAAAAGGGCCTCATAGAAACAGACAACTGGTGCCAGAGCCATGGCCTCAAGCTAAACACCAAAAAGTGTATAGTCATCCCCTTTGGCAAAAACAAAGTGCCCACAAATTACCACATAGGTGGTAATCCATTAAGTACGGAAGAAGTAATTAGGGATCTGGGGACCCAAGTTGATAGCAATCTCTCATTTGGCAACCACGTGGCCAAAGTGGTTAGAAAAACATTTTATATAGCCCACCTAATCATGAAGGGATTCACATCTAGATCAGGGGAGGTCATCGTGCCTCTTTACTCATCCCTCATCAGGCCCATAATTGAATACAATGCCCCTTTTGGGATGTACCTTACCAGACACCTGCAGCAACTGGAAAGACCCCAAAAGTACCTCACCAAGAGGATCAAAGGGCTCAAACAGATGCCATATGTTGCCCGGTTAAAGAAACTCCAGCTCTACTCAGTGGCATACTGCCTGCTCAGAGGCGATCTGTGCCTGACATATAAAGCCATGTCCAACCCGGAATTAATGGACATGCTGCACCTCAGAAAATCCAAATCCCATCGAGCTACGCGCTCGAGAGACTTGAACCTCAGCACTGAAATAAATAGGACATTTTGGAGGGACAGATTCATAACCCAGAGGCTCCCTTCACTCTGGAATAAAATCCCAGTCCAGGTTAGGCAGAGTTCCTCATTGACTCTCTTCAAGAGGAATCTCGATGAGTGGATGGGGGATCGTAGGTTTATCCCGGGTATCACTTCTGTGTCACTGTTACACAGAGGCACAGTATACTAACCTCGAAAAAGGGCATAGCAAAATTTATTTAAAATGGGTGGCGAAAGCCAAACACACTCTGGCTAGGCTTATAAATGCCCTAGGGCAGATAGCCTAGTATGAACCTATGAACCTATGAACCTATTACTATAGTAATCACCCTCTTTTTCAGAAACTTAATATTGTTAAGGGTCAGATGGTAAAAGTTGCCTGGATGACATCTGAAAGAGAAGACTTGGTTAATGAATTAGAGTATGTCCATTCACTTTTCTTAGAGAGAGGATATCCGGACAGTCTTATAGTACCCTTGAAAGAACAAATATCAGAAGGATGGGGGGCATCATACTTACCCCTCCTTAAAAGGGTAAAAACCATGAATCATGAAAGTCAATTGAGTGACCCAAAATATTGTATGACATTTTATTTCGTGATTACATTTAATCAGGACACCGGGTGGGTAAGGAATACCATCAATAAGTATTTGGACATGTTCAACAGAATGCCCAATAGACTGGACATTTTCAACAAGCAGCTACAATATAGTTATAAAAGAAATCCTAATCTTAAGGAGATTTTGGAAAAGAAAAGATATGAGTTAGACAACAGGATGGTTACAAATACAGGTACTTACAAATGTGGAAGATGTTCACAATGTGCCTTTATAGCAAATTGCAACACTTTAAGGATTCCCAGTATCTCATTTACACTGACTAGAGTGGGTTATTATAGCTGTTTCTCCAAAGGGGTAGTATATCTGGCTTACTGTATCACCTGTTAGGCATTCTATGCTGGCAAAACAGAGCGTAACTTAAGAAACGTATCTATGGCCATATGTATGATATAAGTCGGATTAGAGAGACAAACGCTCTGTTTAGGCATGTCACATGGTGTACTACAGCTGACTATACATTTTGGGTCTTGGAACAAGTGGAACATTGTGATAGGGGAGGGGAGTGGGAAAGCAGGCTTGAATATAGGGAAATGATCTGGCAGTTATGTTTAGATATCTGTATGTTTCCCGGGTTAACTGACCATGTTTCTTTGGCTCCTTAAAATTAAAAACAAAATGAAGTCAACAAGAAATGTATACTGTTGTTGTTCTTTGATCTTTAACATAATCAAGTTGTACTTTTATATACAATTATATGTACATTTTACATTTTACACTTTATATATGTATTTATTATTTATTGTTCGTTGCTATAACAATATTAACAGCAAAGGTTTAAATGTGTTTTTATGGGTGGGTTTTATTATGCATTTAAACCAATGAAATGTCTTTTTCATATATTTAAACTGAGTGCTACTAGTCTTTATTGATTCTGATGGTGTTTCCTGTAAGGAGACGAAAGGGCTCCATCTTTGGAATATTGTTGCCTTTTATTAAAAAATTCTTTTGGACTTGTGGTGCTACGTTTATTTGGAACCACGTTTAATAACTACATTGCTCACTGAGGAGGGACAGCCTTTATTGGTGCCTTGCACACTGAAACTACTGTGGTTCTTTATTGATTCTGCACTATGGTAAAAACAATACACAATATCAGAACAGAATATAATCTGTCATATACTATTGCATATAATAAACTAAAGGTATCAACGCAGGCAGAAAAACTTAGAAAAAATACCCAACAAAGAAGAAATAGGCACATTTTTGAGAAATATTTATAAAGACCCTGTGAACCATAACAAAAGGGCTAAATGAAAAGAAAATTAAAAGAAACAGTAAGAAATTCAAATGTACAGGGTATGAAATGGGATGCTGAAGTAACAGCCAGAGAAATTGAAAGAAAATTAAGAAAATCTCCTAACTGGAAACCCTAGATCCAGATGCAGTACCTAACTTCTGGCTAAAACATTAATATCTTTACACAAAGATTTAGCCCTGAGTAAGAATTACTTATGTGTGCATTCCCAAAAGACACCAACCTGGTTTACAACAGGGAAAAACAGTCCTACTTAAGAGTGAACCTGTAAGCCATCCTAAAAACTATAGAACAATATCTTGCCTCCCTATGAAATACAAATTATATACTGGAATTGATGCAGACAGAGTTTATAGTCATTTAAAAAAATCAGTTATGGAAAAAAAGAAAGCCCTATGGAACAAGGGATCATTTGTTGCTAAATAAGTCATAACAGAGAATTGTAAAAAGGGTAGGCTTGGCTAGATTACAAAAAAAAAAAAAAAAAATTTGACACATCCCACATTTATGGATAAAGGAGTACTTACAGATGTATAAGATATATCATACACTGATCAATTACTCTACAGTGATGATAAAACAGTGGCAAACCACTTTGCAGTTGAGCCATGACAAAGGGCAAATTATTATCCCAGGTATAAAATTCCAAAGGGGATATTTCAGGGTGATTCTTTGTCATCCCTGTTGTTTTGTCTTGCCTTTAACCCATTAAGCTGATTACTTAACATATTAGACTATGAATACAATTTGCTGCCAAAAAAAGAAAAAAACTTGTTTGAAGATATTTCATTTACTTTTTCTGGATGACTTAAAACGGTATAGTTCATCAGATGTGTAATTCAAAGCACAACTACAAATGGTTAAAACTTTCTCAGATGCTTTAATAATGTTATCTGGTCTTGATAAATGTGCAAAAGCAGCATTTAAAACAGGAAAGCTGCAGCACCAAGAAAATATCAATTTGGGACAAGAATGTGATATAAACACCCTAGTCGTAGTCCTCTACATGTATATGCTTAATTTTACACTGTACTTTGTATAGGTGGTTGACTGTTTCTGTGCAATTTTTATCCTGCATCACGCAGAGATAGTATTTAAGCCACTGAGTCAGGTTACCAGCAGCCATACCCACTCACTATCTGTGTTCCTACTGCCCTTTTCCCATACCCCCTATACCCATTACCTGTCACTCCTCTACACAGCTACCTTTATTGCAGTTACCTTGTTGCATTCTGCTTTCTACCCACTAGGTGGTGCTCCTAGGTAGCCTCCCCCCCCCCCACTTTTTCTTAACCTCTTCTCTGGATCTTGTCTCAGACTGCTCCTCTTGACTAGCTGCTAAACCTCCTGCTTTTATGTTGCTGCTCTTATCCCTTTCCTTTTACACCCTATAGCTCCATTATAACTCTTCTATCTCCTCTCACTCCTCTATCCATTTCTACCTCCAACCTGCCCTACCAAACTCTACTTGCCACTGACCACCTTCACTGCACCTGGAACCTGCTTCATCTCTGATTGTCTCTGCTACCTCTTCCTCTACCTACCATTTCTGACACAAACAGCTAGAACCACTACTGCCCAGACCCAGCTAATCTCTACCCTGTACTATGCTTCTGCCATTTATACCAATCTTTCTAAAAACAACCTTAACAAACTTGCAACTAGCTATAATAACATAGCCAGATTTGCCACTGGTAAACCTTTCAGAACCCACCACTGTCTCAACCTCAAACAATTGGGATGGCTAGAACTGCAGCACCAGCTACTCTGTCACCAACTTACTATAACCCAAAAGATACTTCACCACCCTAATAGTACCCCTATACTCACTAATCTGACTACCCCATACACAAACCTTACAACTCTTCGCTCAGCCAATAGGCTCCTAGTCTCCACTATTAAATCTAACAACAAAGCTGGGGACTCACTTTTCACAAACACACTGGGAAAAGCCTGGAACCTGCTACCAAGTGAACTGTCTTCTCTCTCCTCCACACATCTTTTTAAAAATCATCTCAAAGAGCATCTTATAATTCACTGGTCGTGTCCCTGTACTAACCCTGACTGATTATCCACTCCTGCTCTCCTTTTATTTCACTTCTCTACTGTAGTATATCGCTCAAACCTTTCTCTGTCCTGCACTACTGAACTATGTTCCCTGCCTGTTCTCACAATTAAGCTAACCTCTATTTATTCCTCTGTAAAAAAAAAAAACATATTTCACTATTCTTTTTTCCCCTTATTCTTAGAGTGTTAGAAATTACTACTCATTGTGTATTTCCCCTCTAATATTCTATATTATTCTATATTTTATGTTAGCTCTCTCCTCACCAAATAATCTCTGTACACTTTTATTCTCTCTTTCTCTCAATTATGGTTATTATCTGCACTATAGTATGCAGCTTAACATTTTGTATTTCATATTAATATCGTTGATGATATTTTTGCCTATACTTGGAACTTTTCTCCCCGGGCCTCTACTGAAAATGGACATGTATCCAGTTAGACTAGCCCGGTCAACAAATATAAATAAATAAAGGAACAGTAATAAAACCTGAACACATGAGAATATAACTCTGTAAGGAATACTTCAGAAGACTAAAACTAATATGAAAACTGCTTTGTCATCTTGCAATGAAGTCCAAGCTATAAACCAGGTTGCTCTTCCTTTTCTAACTTACAGTTTTGTGGTGAATGATTGGCCCCAGAAAGTATTGGATCAGTTGGATAGGAAAACAAGAAAAATGTTTCATGCTTACCAAATGATGTATAAAATCAGTGTACCAAATGATGTATAAAAATAAGTGTACCAAATGATGTATAAAATCAGTGTACCAAATGATGTATAAAAATCAGTGTACCAAATGATGTATAAAATCAGTGTACCAAATGATGTATAAAAGTCAGTGTACCATATGATGTATAAAATCAGTATACCAAATGATATATAAAAATCAGTGTACCAAATGATGTATAAAATCAGTGTACCAAATGATGTATAAAAATCAGTGTCTACCAATACTGTATATTCCTCTCACTCTGAAAGAAGTATGAGCTTCCTTGAAATGAATTACATGTATACATCTGCAATCATGGGACATGATGAAAGTTTTAAAACATGAGGAGAAGAACTCTGAGATGACATCCTTGCTTAGCTTAGCAGAAACATTTCAGTGTAAAGTGGGAATAGAAAGTAAACCAAAAACAGACACAAATCAAACATCAACTGAATGTGCCAAAAACAAAAGAAAAAATATAAGGCAAAGGATCAGATGAGAATGATTGAAAATTAGCATCCATAAATGCATTAGCAAATATAGAGATATACTGAAACAACCTCATGTTGGCCAATATTTGTTGCAGAAATGGAATTAACACAAAACGATGAAAGGCTAATAGCAGCCCAGGATAGTGGACTATGTACATGTTGGCTTACAAAGTCCATTGAACGTGTAATAGAGACAGACAAATGCAAGTTCTGTGAAAAACAACTGGAAACAGTTTTACATCTTGTTGCTGGATTCATGGCAGAGGGTCTGTATTCTGAAAGGCAGAACAGTGTGGTAAGACTGTTGCACAGGGGATTCTGCAAACACTACAGTACAAAAGTAGCTGAAAAGCACTGGAAACAAACTACAAAGTATTATATAGAATGATGACGTTTATATCACATGGGATCACCCATTACCAATGCTTTAAAAATAGATGTGAGAAAAACAGATATAGTATAGTAGTCCATGAAAAAAGGCAAAAGTAGCATTGATCATTGAAATTTCAACACCCAGTTATTACAGTGTCGTGCAGAGAGACACAATGTTATAACATACCAGGATTTGCTGGCATAAATGTGAGCAATGTGGAAGAAAGATACCCAGACAGTTCCAAAATTAGTAGGAGCCAAAGGTCTGATAAAAAGGAATGTACAGTCTTGTTTAGATTTCCTATCAAACATTTGACTTCAAATGAATTATAGATTCTGAGCACATTGTGGAGACTAAGAGAACCTTGGTCTAACATCAAAGACTGAAACAATGCTATTTTCATGAACTCCAATTATACCCTGACTTAGGAATGAGGTCAATTCCCTCATGGTATTGGAACCCCAAAAAACTTGGAGAAATTAAACCATGATGGGAGTCAGTTGAGGGAGGGTTGCATATCCATAATGGTTGTTTCCTTGGTGCCTCTTGCAGGAAATGTACCAGGAGTACCCCATTAGGAGTAGGCCCTGGGCCAGACTCAGGACAAACGTAAAGTCCAGGGTCACAACCAGGACATGAATATATGAATTATATTTCTCTGTTTGCCTAGGAATATGTAGGCATTCTCCAAGATGAAACTGAAAAAAATTAACTGTGGAATAGGAAAGTCTGCTCTGTTTAGCTTCCTAACACTCCAACCCTGACCATTATAGTAGGTTTAGAAAATTGATAGATACCAGGTCTGATGAAGTTGTGGTGAAAGCATTTACCTATTTTAATATCTTTCAATATCTTATTAAACTACAAGTTTTATGGTTCCTTTGATCATGTTTTATTCCGTTATTTTTATTTTTTGCATAATAATTTTGTTTTTCAGTGGAATATGTATTCCCATGGGAATAACTTTTTAGATATCCCTAGAAATAAAATGTGTTCATACTTGAATAATAAATGTTAAAACAGAAGAATGAATAAAATAATAAAAAGTAAAATAAAACACAGACCACAACTGGCTATTTGGAAAACAGCACTGTGAGTGAATAGATTCAGTTTTAAGCTAACTGTGTAAAGTAAACTAATTAAAGTAAAATAACTAAAACATACCTAAACTTTAAAATAAAAAATTCCTACCATAACACTTGCAGTGTTACTACAATGTACCAAAAATTAACTCACAATGTAAAACACAATTATAAATCATTCCAAACTATACTGCAAGCTTACATGATACTCCCTTCATAAAATCTTAAATAAACTACTTAAAGCCCTATTCAGTAGAAAGTTAAGTTACAAATTTTATTAAATTCAATTGTATACACTACTCTAATATGAAAAATACAAAATAATTCAAATACAGAGTCCATAGAAAAGTTTGAGGTATACCACATTTTGTAGGGGGCCTAATTTAACAAAAGTGTATCATTCAATATGCTTTTGATAACTTTTCCTACCAGAATGCACTTAGATAAGGTAAACTGATACCCAACTTTATCTCAAACGCATGATGTGGACATGCACACTCTAAGCACTCCAGGCTATATATAATTAAGCTATTGGTACTGTTCAGTCTGTTTATATAATAAAGAACTTCAATCTCTTCCTATTTAGTACTGCAAGTAAATGAGAAAATAATCAAGACAAACGGTAGAAGAGGAGCAATGTGTTTGATTGCTACACCGTACACTCGCCTCTCCATAAAAACAAATTTGATAAGTAGATGTAGGGTAGAATCCAGAGGCTGCTTGTACAAGTGGTGATGAACCATGTTTATTTAGTGTTTTACTGATGTTGCTTCTTTTGTGGGTAGAATATGCTGGCCATGAGGCAGCTTGTTTGGGTATCAGAGTGTGATGGTTCTCCTCATGCATTCATCAGGTAGGAGGTAGCAGCAGACACTGCAGGTATATATAATACCTTACATGGTGTAGTGTTTTTGGAAAATGAGGACTAACAGCTTTCAGCCATTGTGAATTATCTCAGGTGAAAATAGTGATTCTCAGAGTCAATGTCTAGTAACAGAAGAGCCTCAGTTTGGGGTTCTATGACATTTGATCAAAGGTACCATTGACTGAAAGAAAAATCAGTATTTACAAATGATTGAAAGTACATTTGAGTGAAAAACATTTCATCAAAAGTATTCTAAACAGCATATACACCATGAAGAGCTCTTCTCCTGACCCCTCATTTGGGGACCTTGTCTCCACACCCCATTAATTATATAATATAACTCCAAGCTTGCACATTCATTGAGAAAAGAAAAAAAAAAAAACATTAGACACAGTGAATAAGTGCTGGCACACAAACACAGTCATAAAGATTTACAAAACTACGGGTACACTCCAATGGCGGATATTACCAGTCCACAGAAAATCTAAATTTCAACAAAATGGCTTTTCAGTCAAATGTACTTTCAATCATTTTTTTAAATATACTTTCCTTTTGATCAAATATCACATAACCCTTTTTGGTTGCAGGCTAGTTCCAGGTGATAATACCCGGTAGTGATAATGGAAGGTCATATACACTGTTCAAAGACTGCATACCTTTACAGCAAACACATGCATTAGAAAAGTGGTTATGTAATATTCAGATACTTAAACCATCTCTTGCTTAGTTTTACAGACATAAGATAAAACACACACACACACACACACACACACACACACATACACACACACACACACTTTTCCTTTATTTGGCAATATGCTATAGCATATGTTCATGAATTTGCCTGGCAAACTTTGAATTTTTGTTCATCACTCAGAAGTGCACCATTATACTTTTTTAACATTTATACTTTTTTGTTCTTGAGAAAGTTGTGTAGAACTATTTCTTCAGACATTGTAAGACTAATGCTTGATAAAGCATGAAAATAATCTTTGTCTAGTCCGTGGCAGCATCTCACATTTGCAAAATGGATATGCACTGCATAATTGCTGCTGTCCTAAAAATACCTTGCGAAGACCATATTGCTTTTAACTGCTAATACACAAAATGTACACTGTCTTGCTATAATGTATTGCATTTATTAAAGTAGAAGAGAAAAGTATTTTTAAGTTTAATGGCATTTAATGCCATGTCTGTCTCTGCTTTGCAGACCATTAGTACTTGCATTAGCAATGAATGAAGTAAAGCAAGGTTAACTGAATAGTAGAGTTCAAGAAAGTCTTAAGAGTAAGATGGAGGAATGCAAAATGACAGTGTCTCAACAGCTATCATGTGGTCAAAACTCAGATGAAAAATAATGCGAAGGGAAAAAGTCACTCTGGACATTAGCATACTTTGTTGTGTTCTGTATCTTTCCTTTTCATGAGCAGCAAAAATATTGATTCATGAGTGACAACAAGTCAAAATATACTTTGTGTCCAATAAAAATTACAGACTTTAGTGGAAAGCATATGTATTTTTTTCTCATTAATATCTAATCAAATTATGAGCATTTAACTTATGACTATCATCTCTTCTCTCTAAACGCAACTGTTACGGCATACTTTCAGTGAAATGCAATAACCCTGGCAAAGATCTTCAAAATATGCAGAGAATGTAAAATTAATCAAATCAAGACCCCAGCACAACACTAAACTTTTATTTTAACATTGGTAATAGGGTAGGTGGGCTTAGGCTATTGATTACTTTCAGTCATGACCAAGGTAATGTGTATATTTACACAAATACAATAGAGTATAATTTAGTAATAATCCACAACTGGCTTGTGAGTAATGCAGGACCTACCCACGGCTGGCATAGTTTAATCACAAGGAAGAGGCTGAGTGATTAAACAAAGCCAACCATGGGTAAATCCTGTACTACCCACACACAGTCATGGATTATTGCTATATTGCTATTACACAATGACAATGGCTGGTATTTATAGTCATTGCATGAATGTGTTATGGGTATCCACAATGTCTGAAAATAAGTATAGCTAGGTGGCGATTTACAGAGGCCATTTATGTTAATGTGTGATGACTGTAAATTAGTGTAAGCAAATTAGCTATAATGACATGTAAATGAGAAATTGTGTAAAGTGGCATATGCTAATAAAGCCTGCTTACGATTCATAGTCAAATGTTCATGCAGTCCACACATTCATTTTTAAAAAGCATAGCTGCATGTTTTATATCTACTTTGCAGTCCTTGTTCATGATTGCTGAACCTCTAAAAATAGTTTAAGTTGTCCTTTCTGTGCCCCAATGTCAGTCGTACACAAAAACACATATAACAATCATTCAAACAGCACCTAACATCCTTAAAACAACAAAAAAAAATTACATGACACAACCCCACTAATATTACACATGCAGAGTCCAGGCAAGTAAAGTTGCACAGAAGTGATGTTTGCACTAACATAAATACATTAATATAGTAAATAAAGCAGTTTGTTAACGCATCCATCCTTTCATTAACCCCTACACATTCTTGTAATCAGAATACTATCAGTGACACTCGGGAATCTTCTAGTACAGGCATAAAGCATCCTTACCATGGCAATGTTTAACCATATATGCACAATCACTAAAAGCCACCAACATAATTTCCAATGCTGCTATAATAATTACGCACTTACAAATGACAGTGAGCAATATTGCAGTAATATGCTAATCATATGAATAAAATATTTCTTGAAGTGAACTCAGTAATCTTACCTCGGTGGTTAAGTAACATCCAGTCATCATCTTCTTTTGGCTGTTCCTGTCAGGGGTCGCCACAGCGGATCATCTGTTTTGATTGCTTCCTGTCCTCTGCATCATGCTCTTTCACACCAGCCGCCTGCATGTCCTCTCTCACCACATCCATAAACCTTATCTTAGGCCTTCCTCTTTTCCTTTTACCTGGCAGCTCCATCCTTAACATCCTTTTCCCAATATACCCAGCATCCCACCTCAGCACATGTCCAAACCAATGCAATCTCACCTCTCTTGCTTTGTCTCCAAACTGTCCAACCTGAGCTGACCCTCTAATATACTGATTCCTAATCCTGTCCATCCTAGTCACACCCAGTGCAAATCTTAACATATTTAACTCTGCCACATCCAGCTCTGACTCCTGCCATTTTGTCAATGCCACCGTCTCCAACCCATATAACATAGCTGGTCTCACTACCCTCTTGTAGACCTTCCCTTTCACTCTTACTGGTACCTGTCTGTCACAAACCACTCCTGACACTCTTCTCCACCCATTCCACCCTGCGTGTACTCTCTTCTTCACCTCTCTTCCACACTCAACATTACTCTGAACTGTTGATCCCAAGTACTTAAACTCATCCACCTTTACCCTCTCTACTCCCTGCATCCTCCCCATTCCTCTACCCTCCCTCTCATTTACACACATATATTCTGTTTTAGCCCTGCTGACCTTCATTCCACTCCTCTCTAAAGCATATCTCCACCTCTCCAGGGTCTCCTCAACCTGGTCCCTACTCTCACTACATATCACAATGTCATCTGCGAACATTATAGTCCACAGGGCCTCCTGTCTTATCTCATCTGTCAACCTGTCTATCACCACTGCAAATAAGAAAGGGCTCAGAGCTGATCCTTGATATAATCCCACCTCCAGCTTAAACATATCTGTCACTCCCACTGCAGTCCTCACCAATGTCACACTACCCTCGTACATATCCTGTACCACTCTTATATACTTCTCTGCCACTCCCGACTTTCACATACAATACCACAACTCATCTCTAGGAACCCTATCTTATGCTTTCTCTAAGTCCACAAAGACACAATGCAACTCCTTCTGACCTTCTCTGTATTTCTCCAACAACACTCTCAGAGCAAACATTGCATCTGTAGTGCTCTTTCCTGGCATGAAACCATACTGCTGATCACTAATCATCATCTCCCTTCTTAACTTAGCTTCCACTACTCTTTCCCATAACTTCAAGCTGTGACTGATCAATTTTATCCCTCTGTAGTTACTGCAGCTCTGCACATCACTCTTATTCTTAAAGATCAGTACCAAAACACTTTTTCTCCACTCCTCAGGCATCCTCTGACTTTCCAAAATTTAATTAAACAATCTGGTTAAAAATTCCACTGCCATTTCTCCTAAGCACCTCCATGCTTCCACTGGTATGTCATCTGGGCCAACAGCCTTTCCATTCTTCATCCTCTTCATAGCTGTCCTTACTTCCTCCTTGCTAATCTTTTTCACTTCCTGATTCACTATCCTCACATCATCCAACCTTCTTTCTCTCTCATTCTCTTCATTCAACAGCCTCTCAAAATACTCTTTCCATCTACTCAACACACTCTCCTCACTTGTGAGTACATTTCCCTCACTGTCCTTTATCACCCTTACCTGCTGCACATCTTTCCCAGCTCTGTCCCTCTGTCTAGCCAATCCGTACAGGTCCTTTTCTCCCTCTTTAGTGTCCAATCTCTCATACAACTTTCCATATGCCTTATCCTTAGCCTTTGCCACCTCTCTCTTTGCCATGCACCTCATCTCCTTATACTCATGTCTACTTTCTTCATCTCTTTGACAATCCCACTTCTTCTTCGCCAGACTCTTCCTCTGTATACTCTCCTGTACTTCCTCATTCTACCACCAGTTCTCCTTGTTCTCCTTCCTCTGTACTGATGTCATACCAAGCAACTTTCTGGCAGCCTCCCTTACTAGCTGAACTCCACCTCACAATCACCCTTTTTTAACTTCCACCATTTAATCCTTGGCACTGCTTTCACACTCCTCCTCCTCTTCTTGATCACCAAAGTCATCCTACAGACCACCATTCTATGCTGCTTAACTACACTTTCCCCTATCACCACTTTACAGTCTCCAGTCTCCTTCAGACTGGCCCTCCTACATAGGATATAATCTACCTGTGTGCATCTTCGTCCACTCTTGTACGTCACCCTATACTCTTCCCTCTTTGTAAAATATGTATTCACCACAGCCATGTCCATCATTTTCTCAAAATCCACAATCATCTGACCTTCTGCATTCCTCTCCTTAACATCATACCTACCCATCACTTCCTCATCCCCTCTGTTCACTTCACCAACATGCCCATTGAAGTCCGCTCCAATCACTAGTCTTTCACCCTTGGGTACACTCACCACCACTTCATCCAACTCACTCCAAAATGTTTCTTTCTCTTCCATTGCACACCCAACTTGTGGAGCATATGCACTAACAACATTCATCATTACACCATCAATTTCAAGCTTCATAAACATCACTCTATCAGACACTCTCTTCACCTCCAAAACACTCTTGGCATACTGTTCCTTTAGGATAACGCCTACCCCATTTCTCCTGCCATCCACACCATGATAGAACAATTTGAAACTGCCTCCTATACACCTGGTCTTACTTCCCTTCCATCTGGTCTCTTGCACGCACAATATATCAACCTTCCTTCTCTCCATCATATCAGCTAGCTCTCTCTCTATACCAGTCATACTGCCAACATTCAATGTTCCTACACTCACTACTACACTCCTAACCTTCCTCCTCTCTTCCTGCCTTCGGGCATGCCTTCCCCCTCCTCTTCTTCTTCGTCCAACAGTAGCCCAATTTCCGCCAGCACCCTGCTGGCTAACAGTACTGGTGGTGGCCATTGTTAACCCGGGCCTCGACTGATCCAGTATGGAAATATGAAATGTTCTCCGCATAAGTCATTTGGCAGAGGTTTTATGCTGGATACCCTTCCTGACGCAACCCTCCCCATTTATCCGGGCTTGGGACCGGCACAAAGAAATGCACTGGCTTGTGCATTCCCAGTGGCTGGGTTGATTAAGTAACATCCAGTAAAGCCAACAAAACATTCTTATCACTTCAGTACCTCTACCACATCTGCACAATCACTAAATGACATAAAAATAAATTATTTTCTCAGCAATTACATTTCTCCACTGCTGTTGTAATGATTTTCCATTTACAAATGACAGCTTTACAAAGTTCACTAAAGCCATTGTAAAATGCCTATCATATAAATGAAACAAAAAAAAATTACTGAAGTGAAATCAATAGTTTTACCTTGTTTTTAAAATATTTTTTACCATACAAATTCCACGGTTTCCTAAATAATAATCTCCAAGTAATATGGTGCTGTTAAACAAAAGTTTGGGGTCTTTATGTATGTTGTATGTAAATAAGACCATTTTATGTTTACCTCCATGAATCATATTAATAAGTCAATGTCCAAGACTCCTTATTCATGGAGTAGGATCCCTTAACACTTATCTCTTAAGTATTTTATACTTTTTCCATATGGATGCGTGTTTATCAAAACAATTCCATATTTCCATAGTCAGTTTGATTGACCTCCTCTAACCTTAACTGCATAATGATGTAGCACCACTTTTTGTGGATTACTGCTACACAGCCAAAACCGGGGACTTCAAATACCACCCATTATTTAAAGGAAAAAAAACTTTTCTGAATAATTTAATTTTATAAAAAGTCTTTAGTGCTCTTCTGCCAGCTTCTTGTAGTTTGAGGTCTGCAACTGATGTACTGCACAAGCTCTGTATGTATAAAGAAGTAGCCACAGAGAAGGTTGTTGTCTCTGTAGATTAGCTGTTTACAGCCACATGGTTATATAAAGTACAAGTTTGTCAGTGAGATATTTCTTACATATATAGAAATGTACTGTACATGTGTACTGGTAGGAGTTGTTTTAATAAAGGGAAAAGTAAGATATAAAAAGGTTATGTTAGCTCAGTTAGTATGTCATTATAGGAGAAGCATTTGCATTTACAAACAATTCAAATATCCATTAGTGGTATAAACTGCATCATTGGAATGGTTGTTACAGTCTTTGTTTGACATTGTGACCTGGTACCATCACCAAACTTCTAACCAGCAATATTTTGTATCACATTCAACAACTTACCTTCTCTGGAATATTAGTCTGCAGTGTAGGCTTAATAAAGCGGTTTGCCAAACAGTAAGTTCAGTTTTCACCCCCATGTACTTTCATATCTGTAGTAAGTAATGACTACACCATGTAATTGATAAATAACCAATTAACATCATCCACAGCAACCTACAATAAACATAACATTTTACTCCCAGACCAGATATTGGGCCACATTTTGTTGATGCATATACTATATTAATAAAGGAGATTATATGTGATGTTGTGGGAATTTATGGAATGAACAGTGCACCAACTTTTATAACACTTGGAGGGTTCTTATGCATTTGCAAACTGCACTGATTTCCAAAAGAATGCACAGCCTACAAAACAGATATAGAGAAACCCCCTAGAGACATCTGAAATGATGTGAAACTCATTAAGGTTGATTTATCTTGTATATATGTTATATAAATGTGACGACCATGCCCTGGCCCAGCAATCAAGGAGCCTCAATCCTCACCACTAACACCAGGGAGGTAGTCTCATAGAAGAGGGAAAGGATAACTAATACACACAGTAAAGTACAATTTCCCTTAAGTGCACACAGAGATCACAGTCAGTCTGGGGCTGGTGTTCCCTTGCTCACCAGGTCCCCAATAAGACTCTCAACTGGCACAGCTATAGGGTCCAGGTCTCAGCCTATCTGGGCAAGCTAAAACATCCAGTACCCTCTCCGTCCAACTAGTGCTTCATGTCCCTGCCCAAGTAGCTGATACAACACACACACACTTTGAGATAAGTATTTATACAACTTCACAGACACTCCTGGGAAAGGCTGACACAGATTATCCAGCTGTGCCCCTTTACCCAGACTATATGGTAGTAATTATTGCCACCACCCAACTAATAATATCAGCTACTAAAAGGCCCTTAAAAGGGTGTCCAATTATTACTGTGCAATATTAATATCCAATGGTAGTATGACTAATAGTCAAGGCTTACTTTAGAGTGGCCTATTACAATAACCTCTATAAATATGCAATGTACTCTAGAGCTTATCTCTACAAAAATCAGCCACAGGTAGAAGGTTTTAAAAATATTTAATAATAAATAATTAAAACACAAGACAAAACTACTACACCACAGAGATATTTAAGAGTTCAGAGATCACACAGAAACTTAAAATAATACAGTAGGACAGGTCTCATTTCAAAGGAAAATATCTAATTAATCTTTACTAGCTTTAACTATTCCTACAAGAAATCACAGTGCTAAAAGTTGCATGTGAGCACAAGGCAGAGTGCTGATAAGTTAGATGTCCAAAGTCAAAATGCTTCCAGTCTCTTGTTAGAAATAGTATTTAAACATTACTAACAAACATGTTTGCTGGGTCCCTTCCCAAATTACATCATTTTTGATACATAGGTTTTCCCAGGCAAACAAACTCCATTATTTAGCAATTTAACACCTGCACAGAAACTTACAACAATAGAAGACATTTCACATGTATATTCTAACAGAAACTAGAGCAATAAAGCACCTTCCACATCTAAATTCTGGTCATTGCCACCACCCAACTAATAATATCAGCTACTAAAAGGCCCTTAAAAGGGTGTCCAATTATTACTGTGCAATATTAATATCCAATGGTAGTATGACTAATAGTCAAGGCTTACTTTAGAGTGGCCTAATACAATAACCTCTATAAATATGCAATGTACTCTAGAGCTTATCTCTACAAAAATCAGCCACAGGTAGAAGGTTTTAAAAATATTTAATAATAAATAATTAAAACACAAGACAAAACTACTACACCACAGAGATATCTAAGAGTTCAGAGATCACACAGAAACTTAAAATAATACAGTAGGACAGGTCTCATTTCAAAGGAAAATATCTAATTAATCTTTACTAGCTTTAACTATTCCTACAAGAAATCACAGTGCTAAAAGTTGCATGTGAGCACAAGGCAGAGTGCTGATAAGTTAGATGTCCAAAGTCAAAATGTTTCCAGTCTCTTGTTAGAAATAGTATTTAAACATTACTAACAAACATGTTTGCTGGGTCCCTTCCCAAATTACATCATTTTTGATACATAGGTTTTCCCAGGCAAACAAACTCCATTATTTAGCAATTTAACACCTGCACAGAAACTTACAACAATAGAAGACATTTCACATGTATATTCTAACAGAAACTAGAGCAATAAAGCACCTTCCACATCTAAATTCTGGTCATAAACTTTAGCCTTAAAGCAATGGGCATGAAACCTTCATCCAGCCACACTGGAGCCAACTTGTAAAACATTAAAGAGATTCATAAGATCTTTTCAACTTAAAAATACATATTTGAAATACTTGGCTTGGTTTTCCTTACAGCAGATGGCAATGTTGCAGCAATCCTGAAGTTCTCATTTTGCAGTGTTTTCTTACATTTAAAAACACAAGCATGTATTTTACATTTATTTATACAGTTGATAGAATTATGTATCAAATTCTATTTGGCTAGGCTGGCAGCCTTCGCCCATCTCTCCCCAATCGTCACAACAAATGAAAATGATCAAAGAATCATATGACATCATTTGATTCATACTTTGTATTTGCCTCGGTCATTTATGAAAATTGGTGAATTTAGTTAATGGAAATTCTACACTCTTCTGACTGACACAATTTGTTATAATGTGCACCGTGTGTCCTTAAGTACATTCGTAGGTTTTGAAAGTGCAACCTTCTCATGTGATTGTGCTCTGTGAAGCTAGAACTCGCAATCTGGATATGTGACACCTTACATAATTAAATCATTCTGCCAGCTATATTAGCTTAGAAAATAATTATTGTAAATGCAGATATCTGATGGGTTAAAATATATAAAAAGAGTGATCCAATAATACTGTGTAAAGCTTGCTAAAAAAAAAAGACCTAAGAACACAAATACGTATCTAAAATATCAAGTTGCTCAGAATGTCAACCATGAAAACATCTTATCTAGAGGGAGGACTCAGTAAATGATTGTCATTATGTCAACCATGAAAACGTCTTATCTAGAGGGAGGACTCAGTAAACGATTGCCATTATGGACTTAATTGTTCATTCCTAATTTGTCAGATGATGTTTGCAGTTCAAATTGCTGTCAAGTCAAAAATAGCTGAACACATTTAGTGTAACCAATGGTGAAATATGTATATCTTCTGTGAAAATATCCAGTGCTATGGTCTAGGCTCCAGCTAACATTTTCATTCTGGATCTAGACTGTGTTATACCATGAAATTGAAACTTTAGGAAATAATTGCAAAGAGTATCCCATCACCAGATAAAACCAGAGCCAGATCATGGTCGAATCAGGCCCTAAGTAGAGTAATGGATCAGGTCAGCTCCCCCCTCCCCAAGCCTTTCTAGTGTCACATTACTTGGCTATTTCTCCCCAGTTACCATAAACACTGGTGAAATCGGTGAGTGTGCATATTACTTTCTTCTTTACTGTAACAATAATTGCAAATATTTGGATTTAATTTAAAACTTTAATTTCAAATTTTATAGTGCAAACACTGATATCCATTTGCTAAACAAACAATACCATCTCATGATGTATTCTTTCTTTCTTTCTTTATTTGTCTTTATTTACCAGGAAAGTCTGACTGGGTAAGATCCTTTTTCAGCAGAGGCCAGGGGACAAAAGCTCCATTTGCTTACATTGCATTATGCTAAGTTCTAGTTAAACACAGAGTAGTTAATTTCTATTTACATTTATACACAAACAGTAGCTACATTTATACATTCTAAGATTTTACAAAGGTGGAAGTTACTAACCCGAAAACCCATGTACATCTGAGTGGATTATACAGGCAGCAGTTATGTATAAAAATTGTTGTGTCATTTCAGTGAGAGGTTGAGAGTATTCTGTTTAAGGAGAGTATTTAGAGAGTACTGTATGGTGAACAAGTCTTAACCTTGTGATGAGCATGTGCAGGACCAGGTTTGATTAAGATGCTGTTTAAGCGGTGGTTTAAAACTATTGAGTTTGTTGGAGAGTTTTATTTGTGTGGAGATATTCCAGAGTTTAGTGATGTATTGGAAGTAGACCAAGTCTGCTGCAACATATTTTGACTTATTTGTGAGTAATAAGAATCGGCTACTGAAGCAGAGGTCCCTTACTAGACAGTAGGTCAGTAATAAGTTTTGACATGCAGGGCACTGTGAAAATAGACTTAGCATGAACAGCAAACTTCTCTGCCCTTGTAACTCACATACATTGAAACGGCATTGAAATCCACATTCAAAGAAAATACAGCTGGCCAATGCCAGATTAAGTTTACCCTTGGGCTGTTTTCAAACCATAGATTCCTTGCACACAACTTTAGGACCAGGCATACATGCATGTGTTCTTTGATTCACCTTTCTGATTTTATTAAATTATATTCCTAGTATAATACAGCACCAGCTGTTAGAATGTGATTTCAATTTGTAGTTATGAACATTTTTCTAGTAAGCAATGAAACAAAATGTATGAACCAATAATGACAAAACAACTCACTTTGGAAAATTTCAACCATAAAAGGCCACTCCAGCTTCTGTCATTACAATCCACCAGTATCATTCAATATGCACAATCTCTGCAGAAGTAAATGTCATCTGAATAATTCCACATTAAAGAGATCTGTAACTAATAAAGAGATTGCTGCTGGCAAACAGCTTTACATTTCAGTGTATCATCTACAAATTCAGTGTCTGATGACCTTGAAGAATTAACTGACTAGGTTTCATTAAAAAAAAGTTGGTAAGCTAACAATATTGCAATAGGGAATAGGTGGCAAACCAAGTTTATAGTCGCTAGGCATCTCATCATCTTATCCAAAGGAAGACACACACAAAAGATATATACATGTGTATATATATATATATATATATATATATATATATAGACATAAATAGATATAAATATATATAGCTATATAGCTATATATAGATATAGATATGTAGATATACATACAGTATATCCCTTTTATACTAGGTAAGTAAAGTTCCATTTTTCTAATTTAAATGTTACAGTTCTGTTACTGTAATACACTAAAATCAGTAATTACATCCTTAGTCAGATTCTAACTGTTGTGTGCTACACAGGCCAGTCTTCTGCATATTTGAAAAAAATATAATTCATATCATTAAATTTCTAAATAAATGATAAAGGGTGTGATCTCTTTTACACTTTCATACAGCAATCCTAATAAAAAATAATATTGATTAAAATCATATTAAATATGTTTACTCTTAATTCAGAAGCAAGGAACCTTCAGTTTCAAATGTGCATATTGCATCTTACTGAATTAGTAGTATTTCTGACTATGTACTGCAATATGTCCTTTTCAGGACAAATTTGTGCCCACCTTGATTTTACATGGCTCAGCCTCTAGAATAATAGATCTTAGTGTACTAATAAAGAAAGTAGTATTTTAAATAAAACACAAAAATAATTATGATCAAAAAGTTTATAAACATTTAAAAATACAAAAAAATAAGAACAGACTATTTTCAAAGTATAGTAATGCCCTTCAGGGTATGCATTACCCAACCATCTTCAACTCCACTACCCATTTTTCTCACATAGGCTCAGGGTGTCACTTCAGCAGTGACAATCTTGAGCCAAGGTTTACACCATCAGGTGGCTAGCCCTGCCTTGATAATTCATTTGTTCCACACACATACACACACACACACACACACACACACACACACACACACACACACACACACAAGCACACACAAGCACACACACACACTCTCTCACCTACAGACATTTTAGAGTATCCAATTCACCTACTGCATATCTTTGGAGTGTGGGAGGAAACCAGAGCACCCACAGGAAACTCACGTGACTGCAGGGGGGGGGGGGTTTGCAGACTCTGCGTAGAAGGCACCCCAGCTGAGAATCGACCCTCTTGCTCTGAGGTGACAGAATATGCATTATAGCAAACAAAAATTCTCAGAGTGAATTGCATATCAGAGTTAGCTCCCATAGCTACTCTGGAAGGTCAGTTATTTACCTGTGTTATCCACCCAGTTGGGCATTATTGTTTACAGAATAAACTGTTGTTCACGTTCAACTTTTTTTCTGCAATACATGCTCATTTTTTATTTGAAAAGTTTGCTAATTTTTTAAGAGTTTGAAAATTTATACATAAAACTATAATAGTCAATAACTATATGAGTTCAATATCAATCAGTTTATGATTTTAGTTTCCTTGATTTAGACTGCTTCATGTTACCCTATAGCCCTAAGGAAATGGAATTGATAGCTACAAATAATGCCTCAAAACAGATATCTCTGGGGAATTGGATGACAACTTTCATCTCTCTTCCTTACTGTTCTTATGATGTAAGCATTCGTGTAACCCCAGGCCATTCATACAATTGCATTCCTTAAATATTCTAACTCACCTAACTTGACTGCCCCTATCTATCTGCATTTTTGTTAGTTCTTTCCCCCACATTGAATGCTCATGTGTCAGTTTCTACTGTGAAGGTCTACACAGTGACTGCATCATTTTCTCCATTATGACATCATTTTAAACTGCCTTTTCAACATGGTCTTGTGTATTATATTCATTGTTTAACTGTGTTCATTCATCTACCCATGCTTCCATTTTAAAATAACTTGCTTTATCCTTTACAACATCACAGGAATGGCAAAGTCTATTCCAGCTGTCAGCAGTCACAAGGCTTTGAAATCCATTCTGAACAGAGTACTGGTCTATTGCAGAATGCACACTGTCACTTACTGACACATGTGACATGCATACCTAACCCCTATTCATCTTCTACATGTCTTTGGAAGTAGGAGAAAACCACAGTACTTAAAAAAACAAATACTTAGATGCAGAAAGGAGCAGAGTGCATAGAGTCTTGACTCTCTGGTTAGGAACTGAGTGTCTGTGCTTGACCTTCCTGATTGGACTGGCTGCTATTTAAGACATCAAGGCATCTACCAGGAAAAGGCTACAACAAGCCTACCAAGACTGCAGATCACCAAACAGGCTGAGGCCTGCTTCTCATCTTGGAATTGGTGCTACTGTTTTGCTTCTGGTGAGAAAATAAGAAAAGGAGCATTGTATCCCAGCAGAGTGAAGCTGTGGTGAGACCAGCACTAGCAGTTGTAAGGCAGTAGCCATTCAGGTGACTCCACAATTCTTTTCATCATTCTTGACAAGCTAATTCTTTTTTTTTCAGTAAGTACTGCTTGATTTGCTTCTAACTTCAGAATAAAGGCTCTGCTTATTAGTTTCCCTTCAGCTGTTTGGCAGTGCCCTGTATAGCCACAAATACCTTGAGTTGACATTTTTGCACTTTTAGATTCTCCACATTCAAATCACCATAGGCAAAATCCAATACCACTTCTTTGCAAGCTATAGGTCCCCTTCTATGACCCAGGAAACCCATATCATGTATTTAAACTTATTGGAAAGTCTCACCATCCAACCCAATACCATATTCATGTGCGAAATTAACTACCCCACTATTAACTGGGAATCATATTCAACACCAAACATACAGGCACAGAAATTCCTGGACTTTTTAAACACAAACTCTCTGGACCAGATTGTCAGTACATCAACAAGGGGTGCAACTATACTGGATCTGGCCCTAACTAATATGGGAGAGTGTTGCACACCTCCTAGTGTAATGTCTTCTCTGACAAGGTCAGACGATAAAATAGGGTCTATATTATATTAGCAAAAATCCTGTTAAGTGAACAGGAAAACACTGACACGTATTGCATGAACCATGAATATGCCGAACACACTAAACCGCAAAATTCAAAAAGTGGAATCCCCATAGTCGGCCAACTCCACCTCCCACTACATACTGCCTACCCAAACAAAATAAATAAACCACATACATACGTTAACCAAAACCCTACTTCTAACCCTTAGGTAAAGCACCAAAACCCTACTTCTAACCTGACACTAAACCTTACATATATTACTATCTATGCACTTAGCTTAACCTGCACCCTAACCCTAAGGTCAGTAACTATCGCACACTTACCCTACAGAGATATACCAAAACAAAATAAATAATCCACACATATACATTTAACAAAACCCTAATTCTAACCCTACACTAAACCTTATATACATTACCTATCTATGCACTTACCTTAACCCGCACCCTAATCCTAAGGTCCATAACTATCACACACTTACCTTACGGAGCTATACCACAAACGGGCCAATCATGATACTTCGACATTTCGAATTTCACGGTTTTGGACATTCGGAAAATACTGCTGCCTACTCAGAACTGTTCATAGAAGCCATATACAAGCATGTTAATAGTTGCATACAGGTAGCTGTACCCACCAGGAAGAAGTACAGAATTAACTCAAAAAACAAGCCACCCTGGTGGAGTCACAAGATCAATTAGCTGTATAACAGGAGGAAGAAAATCATGACAACAATGATGAGGTGCAGTACCCATCAGGATAAAAGCACAGTCATCAAACTAAGCAAACAGCTCAGATGACAAATAAAGTCTATCAAAGCTAAATCTGAGGTAAGTTTGTCGTCCCATGCCAAGGACAACCACAAACATTCTTTAGCTATGTCTGCAACCTCAAAGGCAATACACAATTGAGTGCATAGCTTATTGCAAATAGAGTCACCTATAATGAGCCAGTAGATATAGCAAAACTACTTGCTGAAAAATTCAGCTCCAACTTTACCCCTCTCATCCAATCAAACTTCCATCAGGAAATAAGATCAGATATAACTCCCTCTGCTATCACTAGGCAACAGGTCCTTAATTCTCTCTCCTAGGTCAAGAACACTACATCAATGGGCTCAAACAAATCCCAGGATGCCTTCTAAATAGCATGAAATATGACCTATTAAGGCCTCTGGAATTGCTGTTTAACTGGAGCCTTAAAACTGTCTTCATGTCTCATGAATGGAGAACAGCAACAGTCATCACTCTGCACAAAGGTGGGCCATCTACAGACCTTGGAAACTACAGACCAATAAGTCTCACTAGTCCCATATGCAAAGCCATGGAAATAATTATCATGGAAATTATCAGTAATGACATAAGAAGCCTCCAGACACTGAATCCAACCCAATTTGGTTTCATCTAGGGCATATCATTCTTATTCATCCTGGTGGACTTCTTTGAGAAAGTCACCAAACCATTGGATGAGGGCAAAATGGTTCACACTGCCTACCTTGACCTGGGACAGGCATTTAACACAATCCCACACTCAGGCACTGTTGACAAACTTAAGAGGTTAGGTACAAACCCTTATATAACCCAGTGGATAGCCAGCTGGCTCACTGACAAGACCAAGGATGTTAGAACTGGGGAGTCCACCTCTATATTTTTCCTAGGGAAAATATTTGCTGTTCCAAAACACACACACACACACACAACACAAGCACACCAAACAAACAGCAATCCACACAGATACACCTAAACCCTTACACCTAACCCTACACTAAACTATACACACACCACTAAATATCCACTTATCTTAACCCAAACCCTAACCCTAACGTCCATCACTATCACACACACTCACCTCACCCGCACCCTAACCCTAACTCACCTACCCCACCCTAACCCTCACATCCACACAATCGCACACTTACCTGACCTGCGCCCTGACCCTAACTCACCTAACCCGCCCTAACCCTCATGTCCACACAATCGCACACATACCTAACCCGCACCCTAACCCTAACTCACCTAACCCACCCTAACCCTCATGTCCACACAATCGCACACATACCTAACCCGCACCCTAACCCTAACTAACCTAACCCGCACTCAGTCACACACTTACCTAAACCCGACACGTAACTTTCCACCAGAGTGCTGGAAATACCAAAGCAACAGAAATGGACAACCAAATTCTTTCTCTAGGAAAAATTTGGTTTTCTGTTTCTTCGATATTTTCAACGTTCACTGAAAATGGGTCGATATTAGAACACTCAACATTTTAAATGTTCAGTGTTCTAATATAGACCCATTTTAGTCTGCATAGATTTCAAAATAACTGAAATTGGTAATATTCCCCATCGTAGTTTATATTAAAACATGCAACTGTATGACTAGCAACTGACCAGTAACACCAGCATAACAAATTTTGTTCATACAACCTAAACAAACTAAAAATATTTATCACCTTTGTTATGGATTTAAATTTAAAACACAAATTGTATAATTTTAATCTAGTTGAACTATGGGAATTCAACCTCAGTTGTCAATCATTTCTCATTTTCCCAACAGAGACTTAAAATCTCCTTCACTTGCAGAGGGTTCTATATCATCAAAAAAGACTTGAATTTCCTAAAACCAACACAGTTCACTCTGTCCCTTTAGACATCATTGTCTATTTGTTTAGTTTTAGAGAATAACCTAAACAGAATAGGGTGCAAAACTGTGTACAAATAATTGAAAAAATGTGCAGTGGTCACCACAGAAGAATAAAATACATTGAAACGTTCACCTTTTCTAATCCAAGTACACACTGTGATACAACTGAAATAAAATATGTTTATTAAAATACATTTAGCATTTTTATCCCATAAAGACAAGGGACTTATCAAAATAAAGTACTACAACCAGAAACCCTTCTTTTATACATAAATCAACTAGTGCTTCCAATAAGCTCTCAAGTAATGTTCCAAAACTGCCAGTTAAAAAGCTTATCTTAAACAAGCACATACACAAACCATTAGAAAGTTCATTTAATTCTAATCTTAAATCCAAATAAATGCTTCATGAGTAATTTCAATCTGCACCACCACAACTTAATTCAACATAATAAAAACTTATTTTAGAAAAAAATGTTCACGTGTTAATGAGATAAATCCTCCATGGTGGTGTTAATATTTGTTCTGATATATAAGTGCACTGCAATGATACGTCTACCTGTGTATTTGATTTGGTATTTTGTTCATTTATTGTGGAGCTTTTCTCTCCGGGCCTCCACTGAAAATGGGTTCATTTCGACCCAGCGGACTATCTCGGTAAACAAATGCAGGTTAATAAAATAAATAACCACTGTCTTAAAAATGTAAAACCATCTATGATATATTCTAACCTATTTTAACACAAGATCACATATATGTCCTATTTAGAGTTGCTTTGGCAACTTAAATTGAATGTCTCTAACCCCCGCCCCCCTTTTACTGGTTTGAATGAAACTTTTTCAGTTACTCCTGTATTGAAAATATGAGCAGGTAAACTTTAGAGAACAATTCATAGATGGTTTTATATTTTTGACATTTGTACTATAATGCTTGAAATTGAGGATGGGTAGTTATCGTGGATTTATAACATTATAATGGACATGTGAACACATTATTATCAGACACTGTTTCTTATGAAAAAATTAATTTGAATGAGACTCAACAGGGCTATGAATAGACAGATGATGTCTTATTAGATTTGCTGGGTGCTGGGTTGATAAAGCTGAAAACATTCCTTTTTCTTAAAGTTGAATTTCCTAAGTTACCTGGTTTGTTTGGGAATCCAAAAATTCATAAGAACTTAAACATCTCCCCTTTAGATTTATAGTATTAACAAAGAGCTCAAAGACACCCTTTGCTTATGTCATGGATGGACAGAGCCCTGACTACAGCCCAGGCAGCCCAAAATCAGAGAGTGGCTCATGTGTTTGATGGTTCAAACAGAGAAGATGGGCAAGCCTATCCTTGAGGCTAGGCAGTCACACAGCGTACATTTGACTGGCTGGATTCCATGATGGAGATCAATAAAGCAGCTACATGTTTTGCCTGAGGATAAGCGGGGCAACCTTGCTTATGGTAACCCATTGCAGAAGTGAGTGATGTGGCATAGACTCTCATTGCACATACCAACTATAGGATGTTATTGGGCAGTGCTGGGAGGTGAAACAAGACAATACACTCCTCAGCAGCAGTATGACTATGCCCAGGTGTCTCAATCTCCTTGCCAGCCCCAAATATGAGTTGGAATTAATCTGGAGAAGGCAAGTTGGGTTTAGTAAACCTCATAGACATATTGAGGCCTTGTGAATAGCTGATCTTTAGCTGTGAAGCTAAAAATGAGAAAAAAACAGTTCAAAGACAAATGTATGGAAATACTTGTACTGCAAGTTTTTAAACAGCTATAATTTAAAACCAGGAGTTATTTCAATTGGAGTAAGTGATGATTCTTAATTAAACACAAGATGCCCTTTTTAGTTATTAATCATTTGTGTACCCAGGATCCTTCATGAACTAGGACTGGATTATTTCAGAGAATTTTCAGGCATATGTAGTGACGTCAGATGCAGTGGTAAATGCTACGTGTTGCTTTAAGGATCTGATTTTGAAACATAATTACTTTTCAAAAGGAATGGCTATGAGATTGGAGGTGGCACAAACTACGCCAGCACTGCTTTGAGTATGTAACAGAGTAAATGTGTGTTTAATTTTAGAATTACACAATGCATATCTTTTTAATATTGTTTCATTTATGATATTTTTAAAGTATAGGCAGATAATGAATATTCATTGGCTGTGTTTCTAGAATATTTAAGCAACACAAATACTTTTTTTGAAACTTGTGCACAATTGTTCTTACAGTGACACAGTTTATTGACTTTAACATTTTTAAGCATCCAGGCAGGGATTGTTTTGCACCTACTGTATATAGGAAACTAACTTTCAACAAGATTTCAGTTCTGTTAAGTGCAGTTATTTATCTACTGGCAAACATGAAACTAGGAAACGCAGTCAGTCTGCAGGAGAAAACTGAGCAAGTAACTGATTATGTTTTATTTATTGGTGTCTGCTATAGTGAATATCAATTGCTAGGTCTGTATATTTCAACCCTGGGATTGGTTCTTTCTAATATTTTCATCTGTAGCATATCAAAAGGGAGTCCAGAAGGGTAGATGGTACAATTAAAATGGTCTAAGATATATTTCACTTCTGGAGTTAACATTACAAGAAACAACATGTAGGATGAGAAATAAGTAAAGTCCAGAATGGTAGCATTAAAACTGAAATGCAGTTATGAGGAAAGGGACGCCTTTAAGGCCATTGCAGACAGAAAAGGAACAGTGGTTGGACTATATTATCTACATGGATTTGTCTGTCTTTTTTTTCAACTGAATAATTTCTGCTTAAGAAAAGGGCATTGGTACATTGATTCCTTAAATATTGTACACATTTCATTTGCCTGTTCCTGAAGACCATTAGCAGCATTGTGTGTAGTAAGAAAATGTATTCTGCATAAATCTTGAAGATCTCCTAAAGCGCATCTTAGTTCAGTGCAACATGCCCCAAAAAATGTGTTGATTAAACCAATAATAAACATCTGCTGCTAGATGTCCACAAAAGCAAATGTTAACAGCGAAGATAATAAGCCATGAGAAGGGATATTCAAGACAGACTGTTAACAGTTTTCATGTGGGTAGGAGCACAGGAGTCCTTAATGTACTATATCAACTTGAAGGAGACAAATGATATTCAGCTCACATTTGAAGCACACAAGGTATGCATTTTTTTACTTTTGCCTTGTCATTATTTAAACGCTGTGCCAAGTCATCGCTTAAAGCTCTTATTTGACTTGTTGACCAGAGAGGAGATTGATCTAAAAATGTTCAGGATTACAGATTTTGAGGCAGTGGGCTTTTTAGCCAATAAGGAAAAACTGTAATGACTTTGCTACATCATTTGTCTGCTCATTCTTAGTTTATGGTTTACAGTTATTGTATGAAAATTCTTTGTTAGGTCCCATTGATGTGCATTGCATAAAATGAATGATGTCCTTCCAAGATCTCTATTGCAGTATTCTTTACAAGTGGGATATTCTGCTAAAGGTAGACTACATCTAGCCAGCATACCAAAGCCTAGGCCCTTCTACTCACAGTACGTCTGACATATGACCTAAGCCCAAAGGTAGGGGAAACATAAGGAAAGTATACATGTGAGAATCCCTAGAACATCTTTGCCACTAGTCCAAATGTAGAATTCTGTCTTGGGTCTGTTGTTCATATGTTTCAAATACAATAACCCAGCCCTTTGGGCAGAAAAGTTCCCCACTGGGGACCCTTCATTTTTCTTTAATTTTGTAACAATTTTAAGTGTGTGTCATTTGGAAAAGGGAAATGTGATTTTAGGAGACAGATTTTCCATAAGGTCCATCAGGTTAAGTGTTTATTTTGCTTGATAACAGAGCATAATCATAGAAGAATGTTTGATTTGCAATCATTCTTCCACAAGACCCTAATCAGCCGCCTGTCTTCTTTGTCAGTTTATTTAGAAAACCAACATCTTAAGCTCAATATATAAATAATGGAGTCCTCCACTAAAGATTCACTGCTCAGAAATAAACCAAATGAAGAGCAATCGAATCACCAGGCTGAATAAACTTTTAATAAAACACAGAGTAAAATACAAAGTAAAATGGCAAATGTGTAAGCACTTTCGGGACTAAGCCCTTCCTCAGATAAAAACACATTCCAATCTGATTAAATTTAAACAAAAGACAGCCAATCACCTTCTAGTATTGCACCCTCCTTCTTTTTAGGGCGGGTTTTAGGGGAATTACATCAATCAGACCAGGAGGTCTCTGAGCTGTTAGCTCTATAATCCACTTCATCTCACTGTACTCTGTATGATTCACCAAATCCCCTCCCCTAACATTAGCATCTATTACTTGTAACACCATAAATTTAAATCTATGCACAGAAGTTTGCTTAATATGCATTATGGACATTATAGCGCTTAACCTTCCATCTGCAAAATGAGCAACACTAGCCTTCATAATGTGGAGCAAATGGACAAAATGTGGAACACATGCTAATGGCTTACTAACAGTTTCAACTAGAAAGGTTATAGGATAGTTAAAATATGCTGGTTTAAGAAATCTTTTAATGAATTAATATGATTCATTTCTATTTACCATGGATTTCACTTCAAATATGTGTGACAGACCCCTTCAATATGGAACTTGGAGGAACATAAACATTTTAAGACCCCAAATGAGGTATGTTCATCACAATGAGATATATTTGAGAGGTATGATGGACATTCTGTAACCTAATATCTGAATGATGCTTCAGAATTCTTTGTTTTAATATGCAATTTGTTTTTCCTACATAAAATGAAGTACAGCACTGGCACATAGCTAAATAAACTTCATTTCATTATTTACAGTCTGTATATCTGTTCAAATAATATTTTTTTATTAGTTATAAGATGTATAAACAAATTATCATCTTAAATAAATGAGCAAAGTTTTACGCTGTCTACATTGAAATGTTTCTTTCCATTGAATTGCATTTCTATGCATGGCCCTATGTTCCTGACTTAATAAATCCTTTAGGTTTTTGTTCCTTCTGAAACCAAAAAGTTTAATCACTTTCAGATATTAGGTTACAGAATGTCCATAGTGGAATTTTTGAGCATTTTAAGCAAAATTCTGGGCGTAGATTTAAATTTATGGTGTTACAAGTAATAGATGCTAATGTTAGGGGAGGGGATTTTGTTAATCATACAGAGTATAGTGAGATGAAGTGGATTATAGAGCTAACAGCTCAAAGACCTCCAGGTCTGAATGATGTCATTCCCCTAAAACCCACTCTAAAGTGGAGGGTGTAATACTAGAATGCGATTGGTTGTCTTTTGTTTTTACTATTTAACATCTTAAGCTCCTCACAAAGCTCAGTGCTGTCTGATTCTTCCTGTCCAGATGTCCATCCATAGCAAAAGAAGTCATCTAGGAAATTTAAGCCAGATACTTCAGCCATTCAGGTCCAACTGGATATCTCTACTGTCTCTGATGGGACTTGTTGAGACCTTGTGTTGTCCATTTCTGACTCCTATTCCTGTTGTTGTGAACCTATTGGAAACTGATATGGGGCAAACCACTCACTCGCCCACCAAGGCTGATCCAAGGTCTGTTGCTAACAAGGAGTGGGAGCCTTGACTGTTTATTTCAGATCTTTGTCTATGAGGAAGTACCAGGTTTCTTAATTAAAGTGCATCTGGGCTGTGTCCTTCTGACATTTGTGCAAGACAATGTCCCCACTAAAAAGAAGCAAAAGACTAAGCTTGTCTTTTTCTTTGGTAGCAGACCCTCAGAAAGACTGTCAGGGCTTTACTTGTGGACTCTTTAAGGTTTTCATGGCTCTGAATTCCCCTCAAAGGTTTGAGTTGCCTTCTCTTGTGGGAACCCCATTTTCCTTAAGTTCTTTAAAGAGGCATAGGGATTCTTCTGAGGATGAGGATCTGGACTCAGAATCACTTGCCTATTCATTTCAGATTCATTCTCCTCTGGCTGTAGCTTCTGATGAGAAGGATTCTCCTTCCCCTAATTCCACACTTAGAAGAACTTTCTATTGGCGATACTATAGTCAAAATGACGCAACACTTCCAGTGTGACAGCTCTAAGATATCTGAATTACAACAGATATACTATGCTTTACTTTAGTTTAAGACTCCCAAGCCTTCTGCTATTCCCCCCCACCCTTGGTGGAAACTCTATTAGATACTTTTGTTTCTGATACTCAGCATCCTAATTTCCAGCCTTCTGCTCCTAAGAAACCTGATAGGTTTGATAAGGTTCCTGAGTATAAGAAATTAGTTTATAGGATTCAATCTTCAGATCCTTTTCCTATTTCTCTTGCTGCAGATAAGCCTACTAAATTGCTTTCTTTCCCTAAAGTCTTCCCTACTAATAAAGTTAGCAAAGCCATGGATAGATATGGAAAGAAGGTGTATATATTTTGCTACTTTGGCCTTTAGAGCCATTAACCAAGAGACTCTCATGATAAGATGTGTTATCTCTTCTTTGTAAGCTTGGGGGTGTCTAAGATGCTATGCCTAATTCTGACAGTAAGTCCTCTGCCTTACCCTTGCTCAGTTCTGCTTCTTAAGTAGATAGGTACTCTATTACGTCCAGCGATGATGCTGCTGATGCTTCTTCCAAGGCATCTGTGTCTGGGTTGGTAATTCATGTGTACTCTTAGCTTAGACTCTAGTCCCTTCCTGAGGATGTCAAAGCCAAACTTTTGGCTTTTGGTGTCTCCTCTGAATACTCACTATTAGATTGGATCTGCTGCAGCAAACCTGTTTAAAAGTTCACACAAAAGGGTAAAGTGATTTAAGACCAGGAACAAATTTTCTTTTCTCCTGTCTCTAAGTATCAGAGGAATTATCCTTCCAAAGCAAGTCCTTTTGTTAAGAGAGCAGAAAAGATAACCTCAGAAGGGTAAGCATCTCTCTTAGGGGAGATTTCTGGAGAAAACAGGTTAAAATTCTAAGGGTCAGAAGCCCTCCTTTACTGACAGACTCACTTCTCTGTGACTTTCTTCCTTCCTTCCTTTTCCCGTGTCCAGATTTCACTTTCTCAGAGACTGCCTGTCCTTTCCAGTTAACCATTCAGCACAATTTGATTCTTCAGGCAGTTTGTATTCCCTCAGGCAGAAGCACTGTGGCAGGCACATTCAGCAGATCCACGGCAGATCATCACAAATGGATGTTGCACAGGGAGGGTCTTCCTGGACATTGTTCATCAATGGATTTATTCCTCAAACAGATCGCTTTGCTTTCCTCCCAGAAAAAATAACTTAGCAAGGTCTGTTTCAGGGTGTCAAGTCCATTGTGGCATAGAAAACGGAAAATGTAAAGGGATGTTTCTTTATGCATTTTCCCCTCTTCCTCTTCTGCCAAAGGTCCTACACAAGATTTGGTTGGATAAGTTCAGAATCTTGCTGGTGACTCCCTTTTGGCCCAGGCAGCACTAGCTTCCCTGTCTTTTTCACCTGCCCAAGGGCAGTCATCACAAGATACATCACATGATGGACTTATGCAGGACAAAGTCTAATTCATACTCTATCATCTTCTCACACTGCATTTGACTGTTTGGGTGATAAGGTTTTAATTAATTTCAGGCAGCATTTTTCTGAGAAAGTGCTTCAGGTTTTACAGTACGCTAGAAAGCCAAATGTGAGGAAATCTAATGTTTTTAAATGGAAAAGATGATGATCTTCATATTGATCACTGATGTAGTAGCCTAAGCTATATAACAGCTGGCCAGCTTCCAAGGCTTCAGGGCACCTTCACTATGCCCAAACCATAAGTTAGTTCGAGGCCTTTCAGAGCTTTCCTGCTGCCAAAGAGTACGCTCTTCTGTGGGCTTGAGGCTCAGCTGTTTGCTTCTGCTGTTCCATTGCTGGGCAGATAAGATCTGTTTCAGGAAAACCCTTCCATGTATTTTTAATGTTTAAATTTTCTTCCCTGTTTGGGGAAATATGTTTTAAGCTAGGAATGTGTGTGTGTGTGATTGCTACGACACTTAACTGTACTTTTAAATGAGAATGCACTTTTATGTTTGACACTGAAAAAGTTGATTTAAACATTCTACTTTTTTTCTGTGGATAAACTGTATTTTTGGGGCTGGTAAGTGTATTAGAGTGCTTTTACTGTGTTTTTATTGGGAAAAGTGACTTTATACTGCTATTGAAATTTTACCAACTTATAATGCTTATTTTCCCTGAGAAAGAAGCACCATTTTTGGCTTGACTATGAAACAGACTACTGGTTCCACTGTTGATCCTTTTTCCAGCCACAGAAAGAAAAGGTTAACTAAACAGCATTTGCCACCAAAGCAGGCTAGCTGTCTGCCTTATCCATAGGTGGGTAACACTGCTTTGGTCAAAGCTAGTACTCCAGACCACACATCTTTTACCCAAATTCCTCTGATATTCCCCATACAGCCACTATGGACCAGGGTTGAACAGTGTCCCTGTGGCTGTTAGGGTCCCCTCAGTGACTAAGGGAGAGACACTTTTGTTGGTGTTTGGAGAAGGGGCAGAGAAGGTGCCTCTGTTTAGCTAGAATGTTGTGTCTATCCCTTGGAAAGCTGTTGCTCCCATTAAAAACCCTGTTTCATAGGATCATAGGAGGTTACTAGGCCAGGAGCTCCAGAGCCATTACAAGCCTAGTCAAGTTCAACCCATGTGCCCAAGGGTGCCTATTTCAAGAAGACACTAAAATCAGCACCTCACTTATTGCCTCTGTCCAAGAGGGGCACAGTCAAAAGTCAAAAAAGTCAAAAGTAACTTTATTGTCATTCAACCATAGACAATCATAACATACAGTTGAACAAAATTTTGTTTCTCCAAAGTTTAGCACAAAAGCATAACACTTTAGCACAGACACAATAGCAACACAAAACACATAATACAGCAGTGAATGAGCCAACTGAAGGCACAAGAAGAAGAAACCAAACACAATTTCAAGGACTACAGAACTCAGTACTTCACACTGCTCCTCTCACTCCATCCAACAACATGCATGTCCCATTTATTTTTCCTCTGCCATCCGTTTGACGCCACAGACCTCAAAACCCCTGCTACCAGCAGTCCCAAATGGCCACACCATCACCATTCAAGCTCAGTCCTTCCTTCCAACCTTCCTTCAGATGCCACCAATGCCCAACAGCAGTTGCCTGCAGACTGAACTGCCATCATCATTCTGTACCATTCTTCTACAGCATCTACCACATCACAGATCCATTCCAGCTACCAGCGACAACAAAACAGATCTGGTCTCTTAAAATCACATGGCCTCCACATCCTGCAGCTTGACTTACCACTGCGGCCCAAACTTCCATACTCCAGCATTTCAGCGAGAAAAAAAAGAAAAAAAAAAAAAAAAACAAGCAAAATTCCAAAGAGGACTCCACAAATATCATTGCTGTAGTCAGCCACACACTCAACAGACCAATGGACCACAAGGTAATGAATCATGAAGAAACTACACTGCAAACACAAAAAAGTGCATACGAGAGCAAGATACGCCACTGCAACACAAGGCGCCACCATCTTGAATATACACAGGGGGAACCCTCGGGGTGAATTTCCAGTTACCCATACAGCCGTCCAAATTACACTTAAATAGGGCCAATGAGGGGCTTTTTTAACATAAATAGCAAGCTTGTTCCAAAAGTGGGCCAACCTCTGTGAGATAAATCTGTCCAATAAATGACAAATATCGAGTTACAGTTACCCAGTTTGAACCTCAATCTCATCTTATTACTGTTATCTAAAACTATGCCTTCTTCTTCATTGATGACATGACATTGGTTGCAGGTACTGCAAGAAGAAGGCATCATTTTAGATAACATTAATAAGACAATATTGAGGTTCAAACAGGGTAACTGCAACTCGAAATTTGTCATTTATTTGGCAAAATGTGAGGCTTGTCCAGGATACTATATGGGTAAAACAGAGAGGTATTTTAAGAAATGGATATATGCACACCTTTATAGTATTAGGACGAAGGACATTAACAATGCCCTATATAGTCATGTTGAAAAGTATGCATTCAAACATATTTTTAAGTTTGCTATATTGGAAAATGTTGTGATGGACCCTAGAGGTGGTGATTACAAAAGAATACTTGCATACAAAGAAGTTTGGTGGCAATTGCTAACAGATGCCACGACACCACCAGGTCTCAATGACCATATTTCCATCAAACCCTTACTCAACATTAGATAGATAGACAAACTTATTAGATACGTATATTCTTTTCAGAATACTTATTAGAATATCATCAGGGTAAGATAAGTTTACATAGCGGAAGTTATATGTCATTTAGCAGAATATTTAATGTTTATTTTAATATTTTTTACATGTTGGCATCAATAGTTTTAAGAATGGTTATTTTATTATTTTTTATCAAGTATCTGTAGATTTTGTAGAAGACAATTTCTCTTAGTATATAATATAATATATTTTTGTATGAATTGTATTAACAAGTGCAGTATCACTTTAAGTGTAATTGGCGCCAAAGAAACTATTTAAACAGTTTGTATCAGTTGGTCCAATTGTTCTGATGAAGCTCACTTTTGTGTGAGTGAAAGCGCTTAACATTTACATGATTTTTGTCTTAATAAATGAGTTTGCGACTTTTTACCACGATTGTGGTGATATTATTTTGAGTATTTCCACTTGATTCAGTTTGAAGGCAGCTTATGGCAACCGTTGGTGTATTCTGGATGAGCGGATGTTGCCGTTCCTTTACCGCTAGTTTGTAACATTTTATGGTGTGGACTGAATGCTATTCCTCTAGTTTCAGTTTACAATCATCAGTAACTTTATCATCCATAGTCCTTTAGTTTTAACCTGCACTTTAGAGAAGTAGATTCCAAACAGTAGGGGTTCCAGAACCAGTCCCTCTGGAACACTCTTCATTACGGGTCTGCCGGAGGAGGTGGAGTCTTCTGTTTTGACTGTATGAGTTCTATCACTGATCCAGTTTGCAACCCACCTGAAAATATATAGTTTGATACCAAGCTGGGTGAGTTTATCAAAGATGCCTGAGTAGGGGATTGTGTCAAAGGCCTTGGCTAAGACTAGGTAGGCTGTATACACAGATATGCCCTCATCTAGGACTTTGGTAACTGAATCAAAGAAGTCCACTAAGTTTAGCAGGCATAATCTCCCCTTTACAAAGCCAAACTGGGGGGGTTGAGCATTTGGAGATTTCCTATATCTTTGTTAATAAGGTCTCTGCCATTTTTAATTACTCCAAGTCTTTTGAGTTTCTAATACTATGACGGGAATGGACCCCATGCCTAAGTCAAAGTACGATTAAAGTTCATGAAATTATTATTGTTTTACTCTTTAATATCAGCCAAAAGTGCTCTTCGCAGCACCCGCAATGTGCTCAGTAATGACTCCTTCTGCAATTTGCACAGCGTTACATGAATTGGTAACATATCTAAATACAATTGTAAATTCTTTTATATAAGACCCAATGCTCCTACTACTATTGGAACTGTCTGGGTATCTTTCTTCCACATGGCTCTCTTTTCTGCCTGCAGATCCAGGTATTTTATGACTTTTTGTATCTCTGTACGCAAGACACCGTAGTCACTGGGTGTGGCGATTTCAATGATCAGTGGTACTTTTGTCATCTTTTCTTGGGCCACTATATCTGGTTTTCTAGCATCTATCTCTTGAACTGTTGATGTTGGGTGATCCCATGTGATGTAAACTTCATCATTTTCTGTGATTCTTTGTGTCTCATGTTTCCAGTGTTTTTCAGTGACTTTGATACCACAATGTTTGCACAATCTCCAGTGTAACAGTTTTGTCACATTATTATGCCTTTCAGTATACAGTCCCTCTGTCATTAGTGTGTTACACCCAGCAACAATGTGT
This sequence comes from Protopterus annectens, assembly GCF_019279795.1. Taxonomy (NCBI): domain Eukaryota; kingdom Metazoa; phylum Chordata; order Ceratodontiformes; family Protopteridae; genus Protopterus; species Protopterus annectens. The sequence goes on along the minus strand of NC_056744.1, from coordinate 466,445,238 downwards.
ATCACTGTTTCCAATTCGACTTTACAAAACCTACATATGTCTCTATTTCTCCCACATGTGCAATGGACTTTGCAAACCAGTGTGTATGTAGCCCACTATCTTGGGCTTGCAATATTAACCTTTCATTTCTTGGTTTGAATTTGCCTCGCCTTAACCATTCCTGCGTTTATTCTTGATCAACATGAGGATCTTCCAGAAGTTTTCTATACTTGCAACTATATTTGTTTTTTCCACATTTCTTGCCCTCTCATCTGGTCCTTCACCTTATATTCTTTCTTTTGTTTTTTGGCACATTCAGTTGCTGCCTGGTTTTTATCCACTTCTGGTTTGATTTCCATTCCTGCCTGACATTGATATGCTTCTGATAAGTAAAGCAGAGACGTCATCTTAGATTTATTCTCCTCATGTTTCAAAACTTTCACTACATTCGGATCTTGCAAGGTCAGTAGAGATGTGTGGAGTCCAAGATTGCAGATCTGTACATGTAATCAATTTCAAGGAGGCCCATCCCTCCTTCGGAACGGGGAATATATAATCTTGGTATACACTGATTTTTGTAAATAATTTGGCGAGCATGAAGCATCCTTCTTGTTTTAATATCCAATCTATCCAACACTTTTTGGGGCCAGTCAATCACTCCAAAACAGTAAGGTAGGAGAGGAAGAGCAAATTGATTTATGGCTTGGATCTTGTTTCTAGATGGCAATGCTATTCTCAGGATTAATTTAAGTCTTCTAAATTATTCCTTACTGAGTTTTATTCGCATTTGTTCTGTTTTATTGCTGATCCTTCATCAATTCCCAAGTATTTATACACTCCCTCTTGCTCAAGTTCTTTTATATCACATTCTTGTCCCAAACTGATGTTTTCCTGGAGCTGCAGTTTTCCTTTTTAAAGGTTGCTTTTGCAAATTTATCAAGACCAAATGACATTCCAATATCATCTGATAAGGTTTTGACAACTTGCAGCTGTGCTTTCAGTTCCTCATCTGATGAGCTATACAGTTTTAAATCATTGACAAAGAAAAGATGAGAAGTCATTAGACTTTGTTTTATTCTAGGAGCCAAATTGTAGCCATGACCTAAGCTGTTAAGTAAACAGCTTAATGGATTAATGGAAAGGCAGAATAGCAATTGTGACAGAGAATCACCCTGGATATCCCCCTTTGAATTTTTATCCCTGAGATAATAATCTGTCCTTTATCATGGCTTAATTGTAAAGTGGTCTGCCATTGTTTAATGGTTACTGTAACGTAGTCAATCAGTGTATCTTATACATTTTTTAGCACTCCTTTATCCATCAATGTGCGATACTATCAAATGCTTTTTTTATAGTCAATCCATGCCATACTTAGATTCCTCCCCTTTTTACAGTTCACCACTATGACTTTATTTAACAACAAATGATCCTTTCTTCCATATGACTTTCTTTTATTGCCCTTTTATTCTACTGCCATAATTGTGTTTTCTTCTAAATGACTATAAACTCTGTCATTGTCAATTCCCATCTATAGTTCATACATCGTTGGAAGACAAGTTATTGGTCTATAATTTGTAGGGTAGCTTGCAGGTTCACTCGTAAGTAAGAGCATTGTTTTCCCTGTTGTTAACCAGTGTGGTGTCTGTTCGGGGTGCTCATATAAATAGTTCTTACTCATTGCTAAATCCTCACGCAAAGATGTTAATACTTTCAGCCAAAAGTTAGGTACTGCATCTGGGCCTGGGGTTTTCCAGTTAGAGGCTTTTCTTAACTTTATTTCAATCTGTCTGACTGTATGGATAATAAGGTCCATTATGATTCATTCCATGGCCTTGCAGATAAGGCTGGTCAGGCTAATGAGTCTATAGTTCCCAGGATCCATGGATGCACTCCCTTTGTTCAAAGGGATGACAGTAGTTGTTTCCATTCTGCTTGGATAAAGCCAGTGCTTAGGCTGTGATTGAAAAGCATGCCCAATGGTGATGCTAATTCCTGTTTTAACCCATGTAGAACACAGCCCAGGATATTGTCTGGTCCCATAGACTCTGTGTTTTTGGCCTTTGAGCGGACATTTAAGACCTGCTTCTTGGAGATACTAAGTGGGGACAGGTACTAGGGATGCTTTGGGGTATATGTGGCGGGGACAGGGGAGTAAAGTTTTCACTGAACCTATCAGCCAGCAGGTTTGCTATATCTTCAGGTTCTATATATGTAGTACCATTAACTATGAGTTCAGCTCATATCTGGGCCTTACCTTTGATGTTACTGATGTAACTAAAAATGCCTTGTGGTTATCCTTAGTTATGGAAGCTAATTTGGATTCTTAGTTTGCTTTGGAGGGCTTCAATAGGAGTCTTATTTACTTGTTTATGTTGAGGAGGGAATGTTTCCAGTTTTGAGACCGTTCCTTCCTACTATTAGACAGCAATTTCTTTCTCCTGTTATATAACCTATTAGTGGCAGTTGGCCACCAGGCAGGTTTGTTTTTCCTTGAAGATCTTGCTTTGGTTCTATCAGGTACAGTAGAGTCCATAGGATTTTACAGATTCTTGTATAAAGCATTGGTGTATAACTCAGCATAGATATCTGTTCCATCAGTTGGGGGAGGGGCTATGAAGACATTTATGCCATCATGTAAGACGGTGTAATTGGCTTTGGGGATGTTCTTTAGTCTAGTCATTGCTAAAAGGGGGGTCTTGTGTTATAGTTACTTCTAGAAAGACTGATGCATGGTCAGATCTCACCAGGGATGGCCATACACTTGGGGTGGTGCAGTGGTCCTCCATATTGGTGAGCAGCAGGTCCAGAATGTTTAAGCCCTTTGTAAGTGTGTCAACCAGCTGCTCCAGGGCATTGGAGTTAAAGTCCAGGAACCTTTGGGTGAGTGAGTTAGAACACTTATAATTTATCCAGTCCATGAACGGGTAATTAAAGTCACCCAAAACCAGGGTGTTTGGTTGTATCTTGATTGACTCAAGTAGATCCAAGTAGGCTGAGTAGATGTCCTGATTCATGGAGGGGGTCCTATAGCTGGCAATGACCTGAAGAGGGGTCTTAACTACAGACAATTGCACATGAAGTCATTCAAGGGAATCATGCTGTTTAACAAATATAGAGGTGTATTTATCTTTAATGAATATTGATACACCACCTCCTTTAGTTCTCATGCCTTCAGTTTGTGGCCTGAACATGTGGAAGGCAATGTAACCTTGTATAGCTGGCATCTATATCATGTTATCGAAAGTTTATTTAATCGAATCAATAAAGGTCGAACTTTATTGATTGATTAAGTAAAACATCAAATAACGTAAAAAAAGCAAATAAAAAAAACTAAATGGCATAGGCAGGGGGGCAAGCCCCCCTGCACCCCCCACATCCCCCATACTTAAATATACCAACTCCGAGACTGCACTACATTATGGTAAATGGAAATCTCCCCTTACGGAGATTTCCGTTTACTTGCACAATGTTCTTTACTTTCGATATTGCCATGCCGACAATATCAGACTCAATATTGTCAGCTTACGACAACGTGAAGTAGACCCATATAGCTGTCCTAACTTTACTGTTGAAAAGAAACAAAACTAAATATGCATTTTCTCCTGCTCCAGTGTCACCAGACAGGAGTAGTTTATTAAGTCTGGCTCACGGTCTTGTAGAGCTTATTAACCCTTCTTATAAGGTGGTTTATGGTAAGGGAAAAGGGATTCCTTTTTTCCTGAAGTGATTCAAAATTTGCATCTGGAGAAGTATGTGATAGGACAGATACAACTTTTTCTCCTCAGTATTCTGATTCAGACTCAGAGATGAGCATGTTATCTGATTCTCCCTGTCAAGGATTCTTTCTCTGATACTATTTCCAGAATTACCAATGTTTTCAGTGCGAGAACATTGAGGATTCTCAGTCCCTCAGAAAATACTATGAAATGTTACAAGTGGAATTCCCAGGCCTGTCTCCCATCCCCCTAGTGCTGTCAGCATTGGAGAATGTGTTTGTCACAGCCTGTGATCCCTCCTCTCATCCCCCAGTGGTGTCACCATTGGAGGATGTGTTTGTCACAGCCTATGGTTTCCCTGATAGCCAACCTGCTGTACTCAAGAAAAATGTAGAAAGATCCCCAGTCTTTCAAACTTGTATGCACTCATCCCAAACCTGACCAGGCAGCTATAGCTTTAGTTTCTTAGTAAATAATCCAGCTGCTGCCTAACATTTTGTTAATTCCAATTTTTCCACTTCTGACAAAGGATGGTAAAACAATTGATACTGGATTATCTCATGCTGTCTGATGATTGTCTATTACTCAAATAGCATAACTCAGTGTGTGAGAGGTGTACATATATAATATCCTTGGAGGCAAAAGTCTCACACACAGAAAGCTCAAGACACCAAAATCACACCACACCTCTCCAACTCCAAGGCCATCACAATGCACATAGTCCATCATATACTGGGGTTCTAATGATTAAGTTGCCTAAACCTCAAAGACCTCCAAAACAGAACACAGGCACAAAGCACAATCAGCAAATTAATCCTACTTCCTCACACAACACAAAGAGTCCCGAAGTCACAGAAGCTGAACCCATAAGGCAGGCAGTGAAACAATCAAGCATTCTTTATTGCAGGTGACACCATTGTAAGACATACAGATATCCCTCTTAACAGGCTACCAAGGAAAGGTGATGGTTAGTTGCTTGCCTGGTGCCAGGATTAGTCACATCATGCATGTACTCAAGACCTTGAACAACAAGTACTAATATAATTCTGTCATAGTTCATGCCATTGTCAATGCCTTGAGGTGAACTTCCCTGGACTACATGAAGTGAGACATGATGAATTTCTTAGAGTGTGTGTCCAAGGCAGGTATTAGCCTAGCACTGAGCAGCATTCTACCTTCTCCGAGGATGATGTCACTTTATGAGCAAAAAATAATTGGCTTCAATAATAGGCTTAATTTTTGATGTAATTGAAAGGGGATCCAGTAATTCTCAGCTGGGGATGATATGATCAACAGACCATGCTGCTTTGCCAGGGATAGTCTGCATCTGCCCCTCTAAGGTTTCAATTATTGGCAAAGTCTACACACAAAGTGCCATTTTTTAGGCAATGCCAACCTGATAAACCTAATAACATAAAGAAACAAGCAAAGGAAAATATGAAGGGATTACTGATCAATGCTAGGAGTCTGAACAAGAAACTCTACTCAGTACAAGCCCTTCTAACACTGGAAAACATTAATGTCTGTGTAGTAACACAGATATGGTTTAAAATAGCAAAGAACACTCTGGCTGTGCAGGGCTGTAATGCCTCCCACATGTTTAGACAAGCTATTGTCCAGAAGAGGGAAAAAGGTGAAGGTGTCTCAATCTACATCCAGAAGACACTCACATCAAGGCTGGTATAGCAGCATGATTCACTAGAGCATCTTCATGTCCAAATAACCATAAAAAAGATACTAGCTAGCTATAGAACTCAACATGTATCTACAGGAACTAGAATCACTCAGTATTAAGCCCAATACCATTTTTTGGGAACTAAACTATCCAACTATAGACTGGGAAACCTACACCACCATTAGTGCACAAGCACAGAGATTCATGGACTTTGTCAAAACAAATGCCCTGGAACAATTAGTCAGAGTACCCACTAGGGGTAATAATGTCTTGGATCTTTTCCTTACTAATATGAGAGCATCTTGCATCATCCCTTGAATGTCTTCTTCACTTGTTGGGACTGACCATAAAGCAGTTTCCTTTGAAATAAAACTTAAACCAGAGATCCCTTCTACTCAAGGTTCCTTTAGAAATTTCTTTTAAGACAAACTGCCTACTACTAAGTGATACATTGTCAAGCTTCAAATCTGCGCCAAACCCAGTTAACTCCATTAAATATGCTGAAATGTAGACCACCATAATAAACCAGCATGTTAACAGCTTCATAGATGCAGCTGTACCCCATAGGAACAACAGCTGGACAAATCCCGGAAACAAACCAAAATTTTAGAACCATATTATCAACAAGCATCATAATAAAAGGAAAAGAATTTAGACCAAAATTAAGAAGAGTAATTCTGAAATTAAAGACAATCACAAAGCACTTTTAAGTTATGTCCATAGTCTGAAAAGCAAAATGCAGCAATGTGCTGACTGACTGTGAATGATGTTACCTACACTGAAGCTAAGGATATACAGAATCCACTGACTGTTAAATTTAGCTCTAATTTTTCCACTGTTGTAGAAGGAAGTAGCAGTCCACAAAATCGACAAAAACTGATTGGCCAAAGAAGAGCCATAAAGACGACAGAGTGGACTATTGAGGATAAGAAAGAAATTATGCATTGTTACTATTACGCAAAAAGCCCAGCATTTCCAGACACAAGATATACAAAACAATTAAGAGAGAAATTAGAGGAAAGAAAAATACTTCCACAGGAAAAGCCTTTACAAGCTTCAAATAAAAATTTGTGCTCATTAATGCAACAGATTTTCGAAAAACAGTATATAGATCAAGTATCTTTGATCTCTTTGAAAAAAGAAGCTTCTGAAGAAGTGAGAAAATATAAACAAAACCTAGAGATATTTGACAAATGTAAAAAAGAAATATGGACATGGGAAAGAAAGAGAGATTTGATATGTTGCAATATTTATGCAAAGGAGAAAGCCAAGTTAATTATGAACTATGAACTAATATGGAGAAGGCAGTCTCAAAGATATTTAAAGAAAAATACAGGCAAAGGCATTCAGATATGGAAAATTTCACAACAAAAAGACTAAAAGCACAAAGATTCGATGCAGAAAAGATGATTAGTAGAGCAGAATGTAAAGAAATAGAAGTTGAAGTTATGGAGTGCCTGTGAAGTGAAGGATTTAATTTAGAAGGTCTAAAACAGATTACAGTACAGCAGGATGGAGTGAGTCCTCAGAATAAGGAAAAGCAAGATCAGGAGACACGTGAAGAAGAAATATGGGCAGGGGAAAGGAAAAGAGAATTAATATGGTGTAATATTTATGCAAAGGAGAAAGCAAAACTAATACAAAAATAGCAGTACCAAAGATATTTAAAGAAAAATATAGGCAAATGAGTCTGAATATGGAAAATTTTACAATACAAAAAATAAGAAGATTAAGAGGAAAAGTAGAAAAAGAGATGAGCAATGGAGAAGTCAAAGAAATAGAAACTGAGGTAATGGAACAACTGCAAAGAGAAGGATTCAGTGTAGAAAATCAAATGCAGAAAGCACCACAACAGAATAGAGCAATGGATATCCAAATTAAGGGAAAACCAGTGGAACAGAAAGTAACTGGTCAGGTGCCATATCAAGATATTTTAGAGCCTTCCACAGGAAACCAGTATAAACATTCACTTGAAGCTAGACAGCAAGGAAAGGAACAGGAAACTGTGGAAACTCTGACGCAGTCATTGTTGAGGAGAGATAGGCCAGTGAGTCCCCATATGACAGAACAACAGATGACACAGGATGAAATTGAAGAGAAGGTGCCACAGGAAGATGTTATAGAACTTTCTATAGAATGCCCACAGTAAATGGAAAACAAGGGATGTGCCCTCAGTATAGAAGAAAAGGAGTTAAGAGAAGAGTTATTTGATTTAATAGACAAAGATAGATATATCAAGATCAATGAGAGAAATAGACTGCAGAAGGTTAATAAAACCCCAAAGGTCAGAAGCTTGATAAAACAAATGAACACAGTAATTAGGACTGTCCATAGAGACCCATGTGATATAACAGAAGTAAACAAAATATATTACTGTGCTACTAAATTAATAACTGATAAAGTTCTACCACAGGAACATAGGGTAGCGAGGGAAAAGAGGGGGCAAAAGCGAATACCATCATGGAAATATCAAATAGAGAAAACTATAAAGCAGGTAAGACAAGAAATATCATTGTTAGAAGATTATAGAAGAGGGAACAGATCAACAAAAATATTAAGAAAGATAAATGTGATAAAAGCAATGCCCAGTATTAGAACAGACCAGGAGCTATTATGCACTATTGGAGATAACAGACTAAAAATTTCAAAACACGTGGAAAGACTTAGAAGATATGAATATAAATATAAGGGAAAAGCACAAAATAAACAATTTACTGATGCCCCAAAAAAAGTTTTGTAGAGAATTGGGAAATAAGGTAAAAGGAATTGATAGACCGCCAAAAAAGAGGAAGTAGATACATTTTGGAGAAGTAACTATGAAGATCCTGTGGAACATAACAAAGATGCTAAATGGATAGAAGAAGTAAAGGAAAGAATAAAAAGTTTAAAGGTACAGAATATGAAATATGATGAAATAACAGCCAGAGAGATTGAAATAAAGTTGAGAAAAGCCTCTAACTGGAAAAAACAGGCCCAGATGCAGTACCTAACATTTGGCTTAAAGTATTAACTTCTTCACATGAGGATTCAGCCATGAGTAAGAACTATTTATATGCACACCCCGAACATACACCACACTGGGTAACAACAGGAAAAACAATGCTCTTACTTAAGAGTGAACCTGCAAGCTACCCTAACTTGTCTTCCGACGACGTACAAAATATACACGGGAACTGAAGCTGACAGAGTTTATAGGCATTTAGAAGAAAACTCAATTATGGCAGTAGAACAAAAGGCAATAAACGAAAGTCATATGAAACACAGGACCATTTGTTGTTAAACAAAGTTATAGTGAAGAATTGTAAGAAGGGGAAGAACCTAAGTATTGCATGGATTGGCTACAAAAAGCATTTGATAGTATCCCACATTCATGGATAAAAGAGTGCTTAAAATGTATAAGATACACCCTACACTGATTGACTACATTACAGTAACCATGAAACAGTGGCAGACCACTTTGGAATTAAGCCATGATAAAGGACAGATTATTATCCCAGGGATAAAATTTCAAAAGGGGATATTCCAGGGTGACTCTCTGTCACCCTTGCTATTCTGCCTTGCCATTAACCCATTAAGCTGTTTACTTAATAGCTTAGGTCATGGCTATAAGTTGGCTTCTAGAAAATAAAGTCTAATGACTTCTCATCTTCTCTTTGTCGATGATTTAAAATTGTATAGCTCATCAGATGAGAAACTGAAAGCACAGCTGCAGGTTGTCAAAACCTTTTCAGATGATATTGGAATGGCATTTGGTCTTGATAAATGTGCAAAAGCAGCCTTTAAAAAAGGAAAATTGCACCACCAGAAAAACATCAGTTTGGGACAAGAATGTGATATAAAAGAACTTGAGCAAGAGGGTGTGTATAAATACTTGGGAATTGATGAAGGATCAGCAATAAAACATGAACAAATGCAAATAAAGCTTAGTAAGGAGTACTTTAGAAGACTTAAATTAATCCTGAAAACAGCACTAACACTTAGGAACAAGATCCAAGCTATAAATCAATTTGTTCTTCCTGTCCTAACTTATAGTTTTGGAGGGATTGCCTGGCCCCAAAAAGTGTTGGATAGATTGGATATTAAAACAAGAAGGATGCTTCATGCTAACCAAATGATTTGTAAAAATCAGTGTATACCAAGATTATATATTCCCCGTTCTGAAGGAGGGATGGGCCTACTTGAAATTGATTACATGTATAGATCTGCAATTTTGGGACTCCACACATATCTACTGACCTCAAAAGATCCAAATGTGGTGAAAGTTTTGAAACATGAGGAGAATAAATCTAAGATGACATCTCTGCTTAATTTAGCAGAAGCATATGACATCAAGCAGGAATGGAAATCAAACCAGAAGTGGATAAAAACCAGGCAGCAACTGAATGTGCTAAAAAACAAAAGAAAGAATATAAGGTGAAGGAGCAGGTGAGAAGGCAAGAAATGTGGAAAAAACATAAGTATAGTTGCAAGTATAGAACACTTCTGGAAGAGCCTCATGTTGATCAAGAACAAACGCAGGAATGATTAAGGAGAAGTGAATTTCCATCAAGAAATGAAAGGTTAATATTGGCAGCCCAAGATAGTGGGCTATGCACACGCTGGTTTACTAAGTCCATTGAACATGTGGGAGAAACAGACTTATGTAGGTTTTGTGAAACCTAATTGGAAACAGTCACACACCTTATTGCTGGTTACGATTCTCTAATGGCAGAGGGACCGTATACTGAAAGACATAATAATGTGGTGAGATTGTTACACTGGAGATTGTGAAAACATTATGGTATTGAGGTGGCTAAAAAACACTGGAAACATGAGCCACAGAGAATCATAGAAAATGATGAAGTTTACATCACATGGGATCAACCAATACCAACAGTCCAAAAGATAGATGCTAGAAAACCGGATATAGTGGCCCAAGAAAAGAAGAGAAAAGTAGCATTGGTCATTGAAATCGCCACACCTAGTGACTACAGTGTCTTGCGTACAGAGAGACACAAAGTCATAAAATACCTTGATCTGCAGGCAGAAACGAAAGCCATGTGGAAGAAAGATACCCAGACAGTTCCAATAGTAGTAGGAGCAACTGGTCTTATAAAAAATAATTTACAATCGTATTTAAATATGTTACCAATTCATGTAACACCGTACGAATTGCAGAAGGAGTCATTACTGGGCACATTGCAGGTGCTGCGAAGAGCACTTTTGGCTAACATCAAAGAGTGAAACAATACTAATTTCATGAACTTTAATCGTACTTTGACTTAGGAATGGGGTCCATTCCCGTCATGGTATTAGAAACCCAAAAGACTTGGAGAAATTAAAAATGAAAGACGCTTAGGATAGACAGAATCCACTGACTGTTAAATTTAGCTCTAATTTTTCCCTTCTTCCCCTCCATCCACCTCTCAAGACATTCCTCAAACTGGCTCACTTCCAGCTATCACACAAAACCAGTGCTATCAAAAGTTAAAAACATTACATTGATGGGTCCTGACAATATCACTGAATATATCTTAAATAGCATGAAGCATGATTTAACCACACCCCAACAATGCTTGTCAGTCTCAGCCTCCATACAGGTTTTGCACTAAGTGAAAGGAAAACAGCTGCACTCATTCCACATCAAAAGGGTGGACCGTAGACCCAAGGAATTATAGACCCATAAGTCTGACAGGCCTCATATGAAAAGCCATGGAAAGATTTATCATGTAATTAATGTCAGGACATAGGGAGCCTTCAAACACTAGACCTGTCTCAGTTTGGATTCATCAAGGGCAAGTCATGCTTACTTTACCTGGTGGAGTTTTTTGAAAAAAATCACCAAAGCAATGGATGAAAACAAAATGGTACATTCCTCAATCTGGCCAAAGCTTTTGGCACAATTCCCCACTCAGGCATAGTTGGAAAGCTAAACAAACTGGAAATAAAGCCCTATGACACCCCTTGGATTGTCAAACGGCTCACAGATCAGATGCAGATAATCAAAACAGGAGAAGTTACCTCCAGAAAGAGACCAGTCACAAGGGGATTCCTCAAGGGTTCTATGCTGGGAACTCACCTATTTGACAGCTACTTATCTGAAGTAAAAGTTAATAATACTAAAGGGCTCTTGTTGACTAAATTTGCAGATGACTACAAGGTAGGAGCAGTAACTGAATCCCTGAATGACTTAGCCATCCTGCAGGAAGGTTTGTCTCAAATAAATAACTGGTGCCAAAATCATGGACTGAAACTAAATGCCATAAAATTCCATATTGTATCCTATGGGAAGTCATCTATCCTACAAAACTACCACATTGACAATATGCACCTAAGACTTGACCTATCTGTTGAGGATTTGGGAACTTATGTGGACAGTGACCTAACCTTTGACCAACATATGTCCATTGTTGCAAGAAAGTATTTTTATATTGCACAGCTTATAAACAAAGGGACTGTGTCTAGCTCTAGCAATGTCATTGATTATCTCCCTTTGCTCACCCCTCCTTAGGCTAATCATTGAATATAATGCCCCATCTGGCTTGTATCTCTCCAGGCACATACAACAAGTGGAACACCCACAGAGATTCCTTAATAAAAAGATACAAGGTGTAAACAACATGTCCTACATGGAATGACTCAAATTCCTGTCACTATACTCAGTATCCTACAGATTGCTAAGACCTGGCCTGTGACTAGCATGCAAGGCTTCTGTGATGCCCGGGCCCTGGCCCAGCAATCAAGGAGCCTCAATCCTCACCACTTACACCAGATAGGCCATCTCATATATGAGTAAAGGATAACAAATACACACAATAAAGTGCAATTTCCCTTAAGAGCACACAGTGATCATAGTCAGTCTGGGGCTGGTCACTCCCTTGCTCTCCAGGTCCCCAATAAGACTCCCCACTGGTACAGCTATAGGGTCCAGATCTCAGCCTAGCTGGACAAGCTAAAATCACCAGCACCCTCTCTGTCCAACCAGTGCTTCATGTCCCTGCTCAACTAGCTGGCACACACACTTTGAGATAAGTTTATACAACCACACAGACACTCCTGGGGGAGGCTGGCACAGGTTCTCCAGCTGTGCCACTTTTACCCAGACTATATGGTAGTAATTACTGCCACCACCCAGCTAATATTATCAGCTACCCAAAGGCCCCTAAAAGGGTGTCCAATTATTAGTGTGCAATATTATTATCCAGTTGGTAGTATAGCCCAGGGTTAAAGCTACTGTAGTGGCCTTGCACAGTAAACACTATAAATATACAATGTACTCTAGAGCTTAACTTATCTCTACACAAACCAGCCACAGTTGAAAGGTTTTAAAATATTTAATAATAAATAATTAAAACCACAAGACAATACTTTCTACTACAGTCAGTGCTAGTCAAAAGAGTTCAGAGATCACACAGAAATACTTAAAATAAATCAGTAGTACAGTTCTGACATCACAGAAAAACACTTAATCTAAACTTTATAGTTCCTAGCTATTCCTAAAAGTAAACACAAGTCTAAGATAAAACAGCAAATCAAGCTCAGGAACACACCAGGGCTGACCAAAGTCCTCCACATAATGAGCAAGCAAAATAAACTGATGAAATAGAGCTTCAGTAAACAGCTTTAATACATAGAAAACTAGCAAGCTCTTTCACCCTCATGGGCTTCCTCAGGCCAATAATATTCCATAAAAAATGATTGTATAAATACACAAGTGAATGACATCATTTCCCGCACTGCACAAATTAATTAATTCATTCTCTAAATAATAACAAAAAATAAAAAAAATACTAAAGTATATCTAAATACAATACATATTATAGAAAGCTAATTAAAATGATAATATATTATATCTAGCTAAATACAATATAAAACATAAAGAATACATATACATAAATACATTTTTATATATATTAAAATATGTGTTATTATCAATTTCAAACCTAACCAAAAACTATTGATAATAACACATCTTTTAATATATATAAAAAATGTATTCTTCATCCCAAAGGGCATCTTTGTGAACTCATACAAGCCAAAAGGAGTAACAAAGGCTGACTTCTCTCTAGCACTGGGAATCAAGGGCACCTGCCAGTAACCCTTGGTAAGATCAATGGTTGTAAGATACTTAGCCCCACCCAGCTGCTCTAGGGCCTCATCTGTCCTAGCCATGGGGTAAGCATCTGACTCTGTGTGACTATTTAATTTCCTGTAGTCCACAGAAAACCTGGTGCTGCCATACTTCTTTGGTAACAACACCACTGGGAGGACCAGGAACTGTTGGACTCTTGAATCACCCCTAGTTCCAATATCTCCTGTACCTCCTCCCTCATGGGTTTGTCGTACTCTCTCAGGCACCCTGTAAGTGGCCTGCCTAATAGGCCTTTGGGGTCCTGTATCTGGGTGCACCCTGGTTTCCCAGTGAACATGTCCCCAAATTCCTGCAACACTGTTCGGATTTCTCGAACCTGGGTAGGAGATAGCTGCTGGGGCATTGTTACCCCTTCCACTGAGGTGTTAGCCCAAGCCTCACTGAGGAGATCAATCCCAAGATCTCCCTCAGACTCCTCCGGCAATCCACTGCAAATGCTCAGCACAAGGGCCTCCCTATCATGGTATGGTTTCATCATGTTAACATGGTACAATTTGTGCCCCTGCCATCTGCCTAGCAGTTCCACCATGTAGTTAACATCACTTACCTTTCTTACTACCTTGTAGGGACACTCCCAAGCTGCTTGCAGCTTGTTGTGTCTGACAGGAATGAGAGCCATTACCTGCTGGCCCACAGCATACTCTCTAGCTGGAGCATTCCTGTCATACCACACCTTTTTCTGTTGTTGGGCTTCTGCCAGGTTCTCCTGGGCCAAGCCCATGAGTTCCCTGGGCCTTGTCCTGAGGCTTAGGACATATGCCACAACACATTCCTTGTGAGACTCACACTTACCTTCCCACTCATCTCAAATTAAATCTAGAGGTCCCCTCACCCTATGTCCATACAACAACTCAAAGGATGAAAAACCTGTGGATTCCTGGGGAACTTCTCTGTAAGCAAATAACAGATGGGGCAAATATTTGTCCCACTCCCTCTTAAACTGATCTGCAAATGCCCGTAGCATGGACTTGATTGTAGAGTTTAACCTCTCAACAAGTCCATTAGTCTGGGGATGGTAGGAGTGGTCTTCATGTGTTTCACCCCACAGGACTTTCACAGACAAGCCAGCAGGTCTGACATGAAATTGGCACCTCTGTCAGTCAGTATTTCTTTTGGGAAACCTGCCCTGCTGAAAATCTCTAACTGCCACCTTCTCTGCCTTAATGGAGGACAAAACCACTGCCTCAGGGTATTGTTTAGCATAATCCACTACCACTAGGATATACTTTTTCCCTGTGGAACTTGGGGTACTCAGAGGACCCACAATATCCATAGCTACCCTCTGTAATGGCTCCTCAATCATGGGCAAAGGCATCAAAGGAGCTTTCACCTTGTCTCCTGCCTTGCCTACCTTTTGGCACTGCTCACAGGTCCTGCAGTACCCTGTTACATCTCTGGAAATTCCAGGCCAATAGAAGTTCTGCCCATATGACCTACAAAGGGAATATCATGGGCTATGGCTAGAAGCACCAGATGGTAGGCTCTAGGCACTACCAACTGCTGTACTCTCTCACCGTCTAGCCCTCCCTCAGGAGTCCACTCTCTGTATAGTAACCCTTTGTCCTAGTATACAGATTCCCCCTTTCCTTGAGAATCAGGTGCCTAACTAGCTACCTGCCACATGCCTTGCAATGTGGGGTCTGAAAGCTGAGCCTGTCTCAACTCTCTCCTTGTAACCCTTCCTAGCTCACCTTCTACAGGAAGTCTGGCATCCTCTGACAGTGGTGCCTCATTGTCAGCCTGGGTACTACTACTTACCTCTACCTTTGCAGTCACTCTGCCCAAGGGAACATCAGTACCCACAAGCAGCTGTGGCTCACCTTCAAGTTTTACTGCTACAGAGTAGCTCCCTCCCTGAAGTAACCACCTCACCAGTCCTGGCTGCAAGTATGCAGTCTGTCTGGGTCTCCCCCAGGCTACCCAACCCACATGCTTGTCTCCTAGCCTTACTGCGTGTAACTGCATAAGTACATGGTACTGCCTCATCCAAATCCTTCCCTATCAGGACATCTGCAGGATGGTAGTTTAGTACCCCTGTTGTCTCAAGACAACCTACTATTGGCATTTTGTCTTTCCCACTTACTGGCTCCCTCACCTTTTGTTCACCACCTTGCCTCCATGGACACCTGTATGCCACATGGCCCCACTGGTTGCATTCAAAACATTTAACCCTAGCTCCTGGACATGTACCTGGACTAGTCGCTTCCCCTGCTACTGGCAGATTCTGTTAGGGCAGTCTGTGCTGCCCACCATGGGATCCTTTAGACCCATGAGCAGTACTGGAGGTCCACTTCCTGTGCAAGGCTGCCCTGCTTGCCAGGTATAGGTCTCCCTTCTTCCGCAACTTATCTAAAGTAGCACATTGTCTATCAGCTAACCAGATCCTCATGTCCTCAGGCAAAGTGCTAAGGGCTTGTTCCCTCACCAAAAGTTCTGCCAGCCCTTCAAAAGTCATCATCATCATCATCATCATCTTTCGGCTTTTCCCGTTAGGGGTCGCCACAGCAGATCATCTCTTTCCATTTCTTCCTATCCTCTGCATCTTGCTCTGTCACACCAACCGCCTGCATGTCCTCTCTCATCACGTCCATAAACCTTATCTTAGGCCTTCCTCTTTTCCTCTTACCTGGCAGCTCCACCCTTAGCATCTTTTTCCCAATATACCTATCATCCCTCCTCAGCACATGTCCAAACCAATGCAATCTCGTCTCTCTTGCTTTGTCTCCAAACTGTCCAACATGAGCTGACCCTCTAATATACTGATTCCTAATTCTATCCATCCTGGTCACACCGAGTGCAAATCTTAACATCTTTAACTCTGCCACATCCAGCTCTGACTCCTGACTTTTTGTCAATGCCACTGTCTCCAACACATATAACATAACTAGTCTCACTACCCTCTTGTAGACCTTCCCTTTCACTCTTACTGGTACCCGTCTGTCACAAATCACTCCTGACACTCTTCTCCACCCATTCCATCCTGCCTGTACTCTCTTCTTCACGTCTCTTCCACATTCACCACTACTCTGAACTGTTGATCCCAAGTACTTAAACTCGTCCACCTTTACCAGCTCTACTCCCTGCATCCTCACCATTCCTCTACCCTCCCTCTCATTTATACACATATATTCTGTCTTAGCCCTGCTGACCTTCATTCCTCTGCTCTCTAGAGCATATCTCCACCTCTCCAGAGTCTCCTCAACCTGATTCCTACTCTCACTACAGATCACAATGTCATCTGCAAACATCATAGTCCACGGGGCCTCCTGTCTGATCTCATCTGTCAACCTGTCCATCACCACTACAAATAAGAAAGGACTCAGAGTTGATCCTTGATGTAATCCTACCTCCACCTTAAACGGATCTGTCACTCCCACTGCAGTCCTCACCACTGTCACACTACCCTCGTACATATCCTGTACCACTATTATATACTTCTCTGCCACTCCCGACTTCCTCATACAATACTACAACTCTTCTCTAGACACCCTGTCATATGCTTTCTCCAAGTCTACAAAGACACAATGCAACTCCTTCTGACCTTCTCTGTATTTTTCCAATAACACTCTCAGAGCAAACATTGCATCTGTAGTGCTCTTTCCTGGCATGAAACCATACTGCTGATCACTAATCATCGCCAGCCCTTCAAAAGTGGTGACTTGAAATCCACTCACCCACCCATGGAAATAAGTGCTCAGTATAGATACACATTCACATGCACTGTCATCTGCCTTGCATCTATGCTCATGAAATGTTTTCCTATACATTTTAGGTGTTAGCTTAAAACATTCTAAAATACATTTCTTGACAGCAGTACAATAAAAACATGCAACGTCAGACATTTTAGCTAATGATTACAGCTTTACCATGGAGTAAGGGGGTCAGGAACTGTTCACAGAGCCCTTGGTCAACTTCATACTGTTTACATACCCTCTCAAACATATGAATGAAACTATCAAAAGTATCCCCCTCTTTAAACTGCGGAAGAAATTTACTGACCTTTTGTGCTTCTGGGGTCCAGTTACTCCCTTCCCCATTACCTCCATGACTCTGGCGAAGAGTCAGCATCTCCTTCTCATGCTGTCTCTGCCTCTCTTGTTCCTAAGCTTGCAGACGTAACCGTTTCTCATTCTCCTCAGCCTGCAAATGTTGCACTCTCTCATTTGCTTCTAATTCCACATGCCTGGCCTCCAACTCAAGTATCTTTAGCTCCAGCTGGATTTTTAAGTCCACTGCAGAAAGGTTGAGTTGTCCATTCTCCGAGGGAATTATATCTCCACTGCCAGTCTGATTGTCCACCTGGTTGCTGTTTTCTGATGCAGCTATAACCAAGGCTGCAATCAGGTCTGCCTTAGTCAGGTTTCCATGCACCAGTTCCCTAGCCTGGCACATCTCTGCCAGCTGGCTCTTTGTCAGCTTTCTATACCCCTCTGCTGACATGCTGTCTGCTCACCCTGACTAACTAAGCTAACAAAAGAAATAAAACAATTGTGATCTGAACTCTAAGTATTCACTGCATGGCTATTTTAGGGTACAAAACCCTTTAAAAGCTCACTGTACACAAGCTACAGGATTTACTCTACCCCACACCACTACAAGCCAATTAGTATTGGCCAAATAATTAATATGTGATGTGGATATCCCACTGCTGCCAAACACAAATGTGAGGATATCTTATCCCAACCACTGCCACCAATTAATATGTGAATATCCCAACCACTGTTACCAATTAATATGTGATGCCCGCTCCCTGACCTAGCAATAAGGAGCCTCAATCCTCACCACTAACACCAGAGTGGGTGTCTCACATGAGATGAAAGGATAACAAATACACACAGTAAAGTGCAATTTCCCTTAAGAGCACACAGATATCACAGTCAGTCTGGGGCTGGTCGCTTCCTTGCTCTCCAGGTCCCCAGTAAGACTCCCCACTGGCACAGCTATAGGGTCCAGATCTCAGCCTAGCTGGGCAAGCTAAAATCTCCAGTACCCTCTCTGTCCAAACAGTGCTTTGTGTCCCTGCCCAAGTAGCTGACACACACACTTTGAGATAAGTTTATACAACCGCACAGACACTCCTGGCGAAGACTTGCACAGGTTCTCCAGCTGTGCTCCTTTTACCCAGACTATACGGTAGTAATTACTGCCACCACCCAACTAATATTATCAGCCACCCAAAGGCCTTTAAAAGGGTGTCCAATTATTACTGTGCAATATTATTATCCAATCGGTAGTATAGCCCAGGGTTAAAGCTACTGGAGTGGCCTTGCACAGTCAACATTATAAATATGCAATGTACTCTAGAGCTTAACTTATCTCTACACAAACCAGCCACAGTTGAAAGGTTTTAAAATATTTAATAATAAATAATTAAAACCACAAGACAATACTTTCTACTACACAGTCATTCTAGTCAAAAGAGCTCAGAGATCACACAGAAATACTTAAAATAAATCAGTAGTACAGTTCTGACATCACAAAAAAACACTTAGTCTAAACGTTATAGTCCCTAGCTATTCCTAAAAGAAAACACAAGTCTAAGATAACTTACAGAAGACAACAGGCAGTGCTGAGTTGGATAGTCAGACAAAAATGCTTAATAATTTCTGGTTCTCACTGTTTAAATTGAAACTGCAGTTCTGCTAAAACATTACATCATCTTTTATACTTTCCTGGTGTTCCCAGGCTACACATTAACTACATTTACATTCTTAACATCTCCCTTTTGTTATCTTGCAGCTGGTCAGGAACAGAGCAATAAAAATACATTTGCATGTTTAAATCTAGCAATTTAACTCTTGGTTAGAACAATAGAAAGAATTTCTTCATCTAGAATTTTCAGCACCACTGTCTATTTCAAAGGATCACCACATGCTTTTACTGGGTCAGTAGAGAGCACTGTTGCCACATTGTTGCAACAGCATTTCTTTACATTTAAGACAACAAGCCTGTAGTTTACATTCATATTTACAAATTATAGAATTATGTATAAAATTCTATCTGGCTAGGCTGGCAGCCTTCATCCTTCTCTACCAGTCTTCACAGCATCCTCCAACCCATCTCTGACAGATTTACTGCACTTGGTCTATGGATCTAAATGTCTTCTGCAAAAACAACAGAATGGTTTGGAAGGGCAGGTATATCTCACAGAAAATAATTCTGCTGTGGAACAGACTCCCCATCTACATAAACAAAAACAAAGTTCATCCCTGCCCATATTCAAGAGCAACTTTAGATGTATGTATGAGAAACAGAAAATTAACCCCATGACTGCCCCCTGTAGTACTAACAGATAAAGGCACCTCCTAAATGCTTTATCCTATGCATGGGTCCCCTCAAATTATCTTTAGTATGATCCCAGTTATTCTCATTAGGGGTACTATATAATTACTAAAAGTGGGATAGGTAAGGGTAATCTTTAACCAAATTTAATAGGTTAGTTCAAGCACGAAAAGGGAAACTGGCTAGGCTTAAAATGGCCTGCAAAGGCAGATAGCCTACTACTTAACCTACAATGTTATGAACCTATGAACATCCAACAACACTTTACATTGACTAGGTGCAGGAATAATAAAAGCAGTATATCCATTCAACCAGGAATGACATGAGCACAAATGGCTGGAGGTGGCAGAAAGAAGTTGCTGACTTGCTGAGAGAAAACAATGCCATTGGGAATATTCCATTCCCAACCTATGCAAAGAAGGGCTGAATTAAAGGTTCATTGAGTCTTTGTTGATAAAACACAAATGACATATCTGTGTTTCTGAATGTCATTAATAATATTAATCACTTATTCCACTGGTTTGCCTGAGTAACAGCCATTAGTTACATACATTACCATTGGGATGAATGCAATATCCACATGTTAGCATGGCATAATTATAGTATATCAGAAAACTAGCTTGGGGTAATACTTCAATCTCTTTTACTAAAGTAATTAAACAATTTCTACTGAGCATGAACTCTAAGAAAAATGAAACAAGGAACTCATTTTGTATATTGCCTAAGAGTTTTCTAAAATCCTTCTGTTAATGAAATTTCAAGGCTATGTTTCAGCAGTATTTCTTTCAACCGCAGCAAAATAGACTATATTTGAATTAACTTATCCATTGCTGCTTGCAAATGTAGAATACTGCTCAAAGTTAAATGCAGAAAAGAATCATCCCAGCAGTAAAGAGTCACTCATATTCTGATAATTTAAAAGACATGCATTATTCTGGCTGTATGTACAGTACATCTTAATTGATCCTCCAAAATGTGTATTACCTTTGCTGGAACAACAAGAGAATAATGACTGTTATAATATATAGGATACAGTCAAGTCTCTGATTATAAGTGACATTATGGGTACAGTCAAGTCTGTGATTATAATCGACTTATGGACACAGTTAAGTCTCTGATTATAACCGACGTATTATGGATACAGTCAAGTCTCTGATTATAACCGACTTATTATGTGTTCAAGACATGGATTCCAAGGAAGTGACTCTTGGCATCTGTGTTAATAACTCATAATAAAGGGTTATGATTAGTGAGACCCAGCCATAATTATTTGTAGTGCATGAAGTTTTATCTGTTCCATATACTACTAGTTACAGAAAAAAAAAGAAAAAACTTGTAGGAGTGCAAAGAGTTTTATCAGAGTTTGAAAGCTGGTAAAACACTTCAGTTCTATTGAACAGGCAGCAGGCAGAAACAAAGTGTCTGTCTGTAGAATGAACTGCCTTAAAAGTTGCTAGATGTTTCAGTTCTGCCATTATTATTTATAATTGTGGCACAGTTAAGTGTCAAACTGCTTTCAAAGCTGTTTTACCTTCTGTAGCTAGCCTTTCACAGATGGAACTGCAGCTGTCAAACCCTAATGCAAGACCCAATATTAACAGTGATTAGGGGTACTTAACAAAAACTTGTTAAACATCTTTCTGACATCAGAAAGGTACATAATAAGCCTGTCTTTTTCCTGATTTCACAATGTAATTGCAGCACTCCATGCACTACAAAAAAAAATGTAAGAAATAATTACTTGCGGCTCCTTACTATTTGATTGTTGCTCACTCATACTGTTTGCATATTTTCTATTTTTTAATCAGTTAGGTAAAAGCAATAGCGCAAGAGATGTGCTTCTTAATCAGTAGTATATATTTTTAACCAACATCATTAAATAAGATAGTTGGAAAGTAAAGGGGAGGGATCTAAAAAATGAATAGAGCATGAGTGGGTATTGAACAAGTGTCATGAAAATCAAGGCAACAGATGTTCGATAGCAGATTTTAACATAATCTCATTTCTGTTTTTGTGTATTGTTTTGTTTTTCTCTAACATTGCAGTGTGACATTTATGGCCTGAAACATTGCCTGGACAGGCATGAAACTAATTTGCTGGAAAAGAAGTGCAAGGCAGACAATTGATCTTTACAAATAAGTATAAAAATACAGCAATGAAAGACAGACTACATTATTTTATAACAGATTTCTTATTTCACATCTATTTTTACAAAAATTTTACAGCTGACAATGAAGTGTCTGAATACATAGTGGCAACCAGTGCATATCTTCTCACCCAAAAGTATTTAAGATTATGATGGTTTCTCTCATCATAACCAGATTATGTGTTTAAGAAATGGGTGTCAAGACTTTTAGCTCTAGACAGTCAAAAGTCTGTTACAATTTTCTAATGTGCCCTGTGAAAAGTAAGTCCCTACATTATAGTTTTCTTTAGTTCCTCTCTCTCGGTTAGTATTGAACAGCTCTTTCCTTCAGAAAAGATTCGACCTTTTTCTCTAGCACAGAATATGACTTCTGTGTTTCCCCAGTTCCAGCTTGCTTCATCTTTCCCCATCTCATGAATTGGAATAATGCATTGCCTGGACCCTATGATGGCCACCCCTTCTTCCTATGATTTGATAAAAACATCTTGTATGCGATTCCTCACTTAATTCCTTGATTCTCTTTCGTGTATGTTTAGAATCTCATCCCAGTGCCTTATAATCTTTCTGCTTTATAAATTTGTCCTGATCCATTCCTTTGTGAAAATTCTGGAACAAATGCACATTGGTGGAAACCTAGTCTTAACAGGGTGTATAAAAAAAAGGAAAACTATCCATGGTCAAAGACAGAAAAAGCAACTCTCAAATTGACAGGAGCTCAATAGTAAAACCAAACGGGAACCTAAGAGGACTATCTAAATCCAGCAAGGCCAAATATGAGGTCAAGATAGCTTCTCAGGTGAAGGACAACAACAAGACTTTCTACAGCTATGTCCAAAACCTCAACAGTATTATGCAATAGTGTGCTGAACTGTTAATAAATGCTGCCACCATCATTGAGCAGAGTGACATAGCAAATCTGCTGGGCAACAAACAAATACATCTCAAATTTACTCCTACTTCCCCTGTGCCACCTCTTGTGAAATCCCTACCCCTCAACTATCCGCATGGGGCAAGTCATAGTGGTGCTCAGTAAGGCTAAAAGCACAGCCTCATTGGGGCCTGAAATATCCTAGGTTGTCTACAACCTATCAAGACTACTTCAGTCACTTTTAAACTACAGCCTCAAAACAGGCTACATACCAAGTGAACAGAGGGCAGCAAGAGTTATCCCTCTTCACAAAGGTGGACCATCAACAGACACCAGAAACTACAGACCCATTAGTCTGGCTAGTCTAATATGCAAAGCCATGGAATGAATTATCATTAAATTGGTCAAAAAAGATACTGGCAACCTATAGCCATTGTACCCATCCCAGTCTGGTTTTGTTAAAGGAAGGTCATGCCTACATAAACTGGTAGACTTCTTCGGGAAGACATCCAAGGCAATGGATGATGGAAAAATGATGCATACTGCCTACCTAGACCTGGCTAAGGCATTCAACACAATACCTCACTCAAGTATTGAGGACAAACTCACTAAACCAAGTGTAAATCCCTACACAACTCATTGAATTGCCAACTGGCTCACAGATAGGACACAAGAAGTCAGGATTGGTGAGACCACCTCCAACAAGAGGCAGGTCACCAGTGGAGTACCACAGGACTCTGTGCTGGGTCCACTCCTGTTTGGCATCTACTTTTTGGAGATCAAGGCTAATGCCAAGGGCCTCTGGCTCACCAAGTTCTTCTACCCAGGCAAATTACTCCATTTATACGATGCCTCTCAGAGTTAATTCAGCAGTTAGAAATGTTGGCAGTAATCTGGCCTTTGACCAACATGTAGCCAAGGTAGTAAGAAAACCATTCTAAGTCTCCCAACTTATTAGTAAGGGTATGACATTGAGGCCCCAGGAAGTTATAGTGCCACTTTACTCACACCTTATCAGGCCCTTCATTGAGTAGAGTTCCCTTCAATATGTACCTGACTAGGTATATGCAACAGCTAAAAATGCCCACAGAGGTTCTTCACCAAAAACATCAAGGGTATTAACACACTGTCCTATACAGCTTGCCTTATACCCCTGTCTCTATACTCAGTCTCCTACAGATTGTTAAGGGAAGATCTTATAATATAAGGCATCCTTAGCTCCAGTCCTGATGGAGCTTTTGGACATCTACAAAATGAGCAGCACCAGAAACACTAGATCCAGGGATTTCAACTTTACTTGTGACATAAATAGAACAAGATGGTGATAGAGATGTGACTAAAAGGATCCTATGCTCTAGAATAGGCTCTCCATCCATCTCTAACTCTATATATGGGAATCCCATGCTCTAGAATAGGCTCCCTCTCCAGCTCTAACTCTATGCAAATGTAACCTTGACCATTGGATGAGAAATTGCAAATTCATCCCTGGGCTAGCCCCATGTCTCCTATGGAATGAGGCCAACATTAAACATTGCCTAACTAACATACCCACTATATAACTTTTAAGCAACCTTCTAACTAACGTACTCCTCCTAACAAACATACCTCCCCAATTAAGACACACATGTTACAAGGGGATGCAATTGGGATGGGTTGAGTAGCTAGGCTTATAAAGGCTATGGTGGTCATTATCCTAGTATAAACCTATGAATCTATGAGCCTCGCAGACCCACTGGAATAAACCTGCTGTCTTACCAGTATATGACTGTTTGGGAAGAAAATGAGCAGGACTGTACATTATTTTACATTTCTGTTTTTTCTGTCTTACCATGTGGCAATTATTCAATGTCTATGTTAAAATGCAGTGCCACTAACATTACTTTTATGTAAATAAAATGTATGCTCTCTCTTCCCAACAATGCTCTTATATTTAATACTTCAGGTGATATCTTTCTTCTGCATTTTTATATCTCATGAATGCCCTGTTCTTCTCACTGAACTAAAGATAGTCAGAGTTTGATTATTGAAAGTGGTGTGTGTGTGTGTGTGTGTGTGTGTGTGTGTGTGTGTGTGTGTGTGTGTGTGTGTGTGTGTGTGTGTGTGTGTGTGTGTGTGTGTGTGTGTGTGTGAGCCCTGTTTTTATGACAAAATAATTATATGAAAGCTCACACTTTCACAGTGCAACACTAGATACGTTCTTTCTTGAGGCACAAGGACCCCTGTGTTCCTCATGCCGGTAGCTCTGCCCACTTAAATTTATAATCAACTCTAAGGCTGCAAACAAGAGAGTGAAATGACATAATTTATGTTAGAAAAATGTGTATTTGAATACATGAGAAATGCTAGCTTAAAAGCAAAGTAGTATATAATGCATTTTATTCTATTAATCATATAGTAGTAAAATTAATTCATGTCTAAATGTGAAGTAGTTTTGAAACTGCAGTGTGGCTTGAAGCAAAGCTGATCTCTGACCCTGGCAGAATGCTAGCTTAGCAAGTTGTAATGTTTATGCTTTTCACAAGTGATTATCTGCTGGGTCAGGAAATTAAATGTGTGAAATAATGAAATCTTCTGCTCTTTCCTGTTGGAATGATCTGGCCTTGTATATGTGTTACTAAGATAGCACGCAGCTGTGTGAGAAAGTGTAACAGAGAACAAAGACATGCATTAAAAGACTGAAGCTGCTATTGTATTCGAACTGATATGAAACCTTGAACAAGTAACTTTACAGAAAGACATTATGACTGACCAGCTGGATAGCAAGGCCGTATTGTATCTAGAGGAAAGTGTTTTTAAAATATACAGCATCAGCAGACTTAATGAACAGAGGCTTGTAAGCTAAAGTGATGTAGATGCCCTTTGACATATCACGTCAGTAAGGTGGGCATAGCTTGAATGTTAAACCTATATAAAATTGTGTGCTTCCTGTTTCATGTCAGACAAAATTCTGTACTTGTATGTTTTTTGCCTCCTGGTGTACACTAGTAAACTTTTGAATCTGAACCTCCTGTGTATTGAATTCTTAATTTTATTTAACAATTTCCCTTCCAGGTAACCTTGAACCCTGAACACATATTTCCATAATATCTACGCAACCTCGCAACATCACACAAGTTCTCTTCATCTTCCTCATCTCATTATAACAATTGATAACTGCAGTACATTTTACTTTTCTTTGCTTAGTTTTAATGATTAGCTTTGTGCAGTTACTCTTCTATTGAGTGATTAAGCCATTTCCAGGAGAACCTCCTCATCTTGACAAAGGGACAGATGTTAAATCAAGCACTATTTAAGTCTTCTGTAATGATGAAGCTTCCTCCTAATTGACATGAAATTCACAAAGTGGTTGACTTTGCTCTTCAAATGACAATCTATCCCAGATAGGGCAGTCTCTTCTCAGCCACATGTATTAGTTCTAGGTCCAGGATATATGCCACCCCTTCCAAGTTGCAGTACTAAATTATTTATGCCGATCCTGCATGGGTCATCTGCAGTTACTTCTTTCTAAATGTTTCTGAAGTAAAGGATTGCCAGTTCACACATTGCTATATTATGTTTCCACAGAAACCATATTTTCCTCAGTCAGTCACTGCAGTATTTCTATCATTTTCTTCCACATAACTTTTCTTTAGGTAGGAAACTTGTAAATAGCCCCAGCTCTGCCTATATTACCATTTATTCTTGCTGTGGTAACTAAAGTTCTTTTCCCCTTGCTTATTTGCTTACCATCTCTCAGTACTTCATTCCTTCTGCAATGTATTCTCCAGACTAGACCCAGCATTATGAAATAAACTTCCTGTAAAACTTAAAGCTATAGGATCCCTACTGGTATTCAAAAAATCTGTGTCTGACATCTTCACAAAACTGCCGAAAGTAAATGTTTTAAAGACAATGGTTAAGTATAAATCTGTAGCCAGCCATACAATTTTGTCTTGCATGTATTATTTATTAGACAATGGCATTGATTTCATACTGCTGGACAATTCGCATTCTGTATTTCATCTACACAATATCACACTACTTCAATAATCCATAATGTTTGCTAACCTTTATATTGCTTACATTTCTGTGCCCATGTTGTGACTGAAAAGGTTCTTTGGACCAGCCCATCTACCCAGTTATCAAATAGAAAATAAATAAAATAAATACATAAATAAACAAATAAACATAAATAGCAAGCCCACTTGCTATTTTCCTTCTTAGTTCTTATACATTGTGTACCTTTTGTGTACCATCATCTCAGCTGCATTCACATTTCACCATTTATCAGCAAGGGAGGGAGGGCAACAATGTTCTCATATTTCACACAAATCAATACAGCAGCTCACAAAATTGTTTACTTGTTCTATAGTCAGTAGGTAATACCTCTGCATCTTTCAAATCAATATACTTTACTTTTGCACTAGACTTCTGCAGGATTTGTCTAAGATATGTTTATCTACATACAAAGTGTCACTCCAGAGTTTCCTATCAATGCCATCTATGTGATTTATTGCCTCTTATATTGTTGTTGACTATCCACAGTGTGATGCCCAGCTTATAAACCAGACTACTACAGTATGAATATATATTATGCACCACTTCTAAAAACATCCAGAAGATCTACATGTTTCTGTGGCTAAGCAGATTTATTTTTCAGTACTGATAAAATGAAATTGCATCCAGATAAAAAGAATACCAAAACATCAGACACCTAAACTAGTTTGAAACTGTGAATATTAAGAAATCAGCAACCAGTTCATGAAAATACATTTGCAAAAATGCATTCATATTTGTACTTGCAAACAGACTACATCATAAATAACATCAATATATGCTGCAGAAAACTCTTGTTTTAAAGAGTAAAACTAAATGTGAATTTTTTTTAAGCTGCACTACCTGTGGCTTAAGCAATTGTTTTCCCCAGTTCTCTGCGTTTATTAATACATAGGACATCTGGCAGCTGTATAGTATATGCAAACAATATATCTGTTGTACAGAAACTATGAAAATAATCCCCAAAATTAAAAAAGCCATGATACAAAAAAGGTTATTTTTGAAAAAGTTAGTAATGTCTTTTTTATATCAGTCCACTGTATAATAAAAATCATCATCATTGATCCTATCAGTTATACTGGCTTATGAACTCCTGCAAAGGTTTATCAACTTAGGCTTTGTCCTCATGGGTAAAAAACCCTGATCCTAGGTAAACAAGTATGACTGATAG
This sequence comes from Protopterus annectens, assembly GCF_019279795.1. Lineage (NCBI taxonomy): Eukaryota > Metazoa > Chordata > Ceratodontiformes > Protopteridae > Protopterus > Protopterus annectens. The sequence goes on along the minus strand of NC_056744.1, from coordinate 466,417,235 downwards.
GTTCAGCATTAATTACAGCTATAGTAATTCCACAGGTCCTTTCCGGAGTCAGTTCTAATCCTAACCTTGAATACAGGCCATAAGAAGGATATTCAATATGATTATTGGTTAAATAAAAGCTGGGATTCACAGATAAGTTCTGTATGCATGTGCAGTAATTAATGACGGATCTGGAGCACAAGGTGACCTAGGCAGCTGCCAAGGGCCGCATGCTGGTGGGGGACTGCTGTGCAGCATTAAAAAAAAGTTGGGACGACATTTAAAAAAAGTCAGCTGCTGAATTTTTCTTGTTGAGCTATTTAAAGCAGGCGATTTCTTACTGCTCAGCCTACAGGCTCTTTCATTGGCTCTGTGTCCAATGAGGAAAGCAAAGCCAGTGAGACACTTCAGGAATCAATGTGATTTAAACTCAAATGCAGTTGCTTTTCTTTTCTTTTTTTTTTTTTTTTTTTTTTTTTTTTTTGCCAAAGCAGTAAAAGGAACAAGTACAAAGCCTTTTTTTTATTTTACTACACCAGTAATGTGAGAGTCAGTCCAGAGATGCACAGAAGCAATACAGATTTTTTTTTGTTTTACTAGAACAGTAACACAAAATGAGATGCAGTCTAGAGATGCATGGGAGCAATACAAAGCATTGTTGCTTTATTTTAGTTTGCTACAGCAGTAATGCAATGGGAGAAGCAGTCCAAAGATGTATTGCTCTTTTTAATGCTCTTTAAGTCATCAGGACAGAAATGGTGTGTGTGTGTGTGTGTGTGTGTGTGTGTGTGTGTGTGTGTGTGAACCAGAGAAGCTATGGTCTAAGGAAAGACCATTGATTGCAGTAAACAGGAGCACCATCATGAGCCATATTCTTTGGGTGTTATCCTTGGTTTCCTTGTTCTGTTGACATTATTATTTATCTGTGAATAAATTGCACAGAATGAAGTCTAAAAGTTTAATGTTAATATCTAAGCTATGAATACATTTTTAATTTAGCCTGTTTTTAGCAGGCACACAGGTGTGAAAAGCACAATGTTTGGGCAAAATGTATTTGTCTAGCACTTAGAACAGATGAGGAATGCTGTAGCTGTTAAAGAGCTGTTTACATTAGTGCATGGTTTGAATCCTACAGCCTTCATTTGTCTTCTTTGTCACTTCACCAGTCAGTACTCCTGGGCTATCCCAGGCTGTTAGCAAATGCATTACACATTTGCCTTTGAATTCCTGCAGCCTTCACATAGGTGCTAATTAGTACTTCATTATATACTATTTGCATGAATCCCAACACATCTGTTTTATTTTATTGGGTTGCTAGATGCATTTTCTCTAAATGTGAGTTTTAAGGAAAGAGAAGTTTAGTGTTTTTCAGGCTGTCTATTTTCAATGTGAGAGTATTTTGTTTTGTTTAGAAAATGGCTGTCAGTGTTTTTTCTGCAAAATCTGAAATAAAAGTTATAGATAAAAGCCATATATCTGTGATTTTCGTAAAACTAAAGAAAACAGTATGCACACCGACAGGTTTGGAGAGTGTTTGCGGTAATTAGGGACAGACAGCTAAGTAATGGACTATTGGTATGGCTGGTGGTGGTCTGAATTATTGCCATGCATAGGGCCTCTTTTGTTCACAATATGGCTGTGATTCTGGAGTTGTTGCTGCAACAATACAACATTATTAGCCATTCATATAGGTCAGACCTACACAAATGATGTCAGATGGGAGACTATTCTTGATGACAGAGAATATATAGAGAGGTCAAAATGAGATGTAGGTGTCCTGCAAGTTTAAAAGCTACCCCCCCCCCAAAAAAAAAAAAACAGTATGTTGTAGGCAGTAATAATTCTGATTCTTGTATGACTTGTGGTTTGTTGAACAAAATGTGTTGCATCATTTATATTGTATTTACTTTTGTATTTGTTGCACTAAAAATAAATTAATTCATTAATATGCCTGAATTGTGTAATATTGACTAAATATGTTGAATTTTAGTAATTTAAACATGCTGCATTTTAGTAATGTATTTTGCAGTACTTTTTTCAGCCATCGGCAACTGCAAAGGACTTGATATTTGTCAGGTCAAATAGTCTGTATTATTTGGAATGATGATCAGAACTGTCTGATCTTCAGCATCCGTTATGTACTCCTTGTTGCATATTACTGTGATACAGTCTTTTCTACAATATCACACTGAAAAGGATTTCAGCATTTAGTTAAATGCTGTTACTTTGGCAGTTAGCATAAAGGATTAAACCTCTGACATATTAATAATCTGCTTCTTGTCGCAAGGCAGCAGAGTTTAAATCTTTCCACCTTCATTAATTTACTGTGTTACATTGAGCAAACAAGTTAACCAGACAGTGCTTTGGAGCCATTGGGAATTTAGGCTAGGCTCCTAAAAGAGACTACACACCTAGTAACTATGAACTTGTTGTTGGTATTTGCCAGCCATTCCCTATTCCATGGCTGATCTAGTTATGAAAATGTTATGGCAATTTCACTAGCACACCATTTTTTCATTCAACATTGGCAATTTATGCCTCAAGGGCAGCAGGCCCTACATTTTTAGATGAAGCACTAAAATACAAAGTTTGCCAGCCACAACCTCTGCATTAGTAATTCTGTTTAGAATTATTCAGATGCATTTCAGTTCTGCAACAATTGTGCATATTGACTTAGTATGTGTTATCAGATGGCTAATATTTTCTTATGCTCTCATACATACTTTTCTATTTTAACTGTGCATGGCTGGATCTTAATTCGTGATGCTAGTGATCTTTGTACAATTTCCAGTAGTTCATCCAAAGGTACCAATAAAGTGCATGCAGTTTTGTTATTTCATAACAATAATGGGTGTACACAGTCAAAAAGTGTCTATAACTGCTGGTGTGGAGGGTGGGGCACTTATTTGGTTATTTTTAAACAGCCTTTATTCGGGCTTTGCAGGACTAGTGTGCACATATGTGTGTATTAAGTTACAATACTTTGGCTGATGTGAGTGCGTGTGTGAAACAATTTTGAAATAAAAGACTTAGGTCATTATTATTAATTTTTTCAACAGAGACATCTGAGAAGGATGTAGTTAATGTAGCTATAATTGCTGGATTTGGGGGATGTCCGAGGATAAAAATGACTGACCCTGTTGAGCTGATAAAGTTAAAAATTCAGTACTCTGCATTTGCAGGTCAAATGTGCATTTGTGTAAAATAAATTGGAATACTTTATTGTGGCCAATTTTATTACAGTCAAAGATTGTGGTGGTCACAAAGTCAAGAAAGTGGCCATAATTCTTTAGTGTGGATATTGGTGGATTATAAGCACAGCAGTTTCAATGTCTTTTTATGGGCAGTCGTGGTGGTGCAGCAGTTAGCGTTGCCGCCTCACAGCATTCGATCCTTGGTTAGGGTGCCTTCTATGCGGAGTCTGCATGTCACGTGTGTTTCCTTTGGGTGCTCCGGTTTTCTCCCATATTCCAGACATGCTGTAGGTGAACTGGACACACTAAATTAGCCCTAGGTGTGTGTGTGTGTGTGTGTGTGTGTGTGTGTGTGTGTGTGTGTGTGTGTGTGTGTGTGTGTGTGTGTGTGTGTGCCTTCCGTAGAAGGTTGGGTGCCGTGCTGGCAACTCGACACCATAAAACTCCACTGCCAATCATGAGCAGACAGGTGCTCCGCTGTGGTGACCTCTAACCGGGAAAAGCCGAAATAAGAAGTTTCAATGACTTTTTATGGTTGAAATGTTCTAAAATGTAAGTTTTGACATTACTGGGTCAGACATTTTATTTCACTGCTTACTGGAAAAAAATTAGAAACACTCTGTTGCTGTATTAAACAGAAAGTATAATTTAAAACAATCAGGAAGATGAATCAAAGAACATTTGCATTTATGCAAGACCCGTGGTTTGAAAACATCCCAGGCCCCAGCATACACTTAATTTAACCCTGGATAGATACTTTTTCAATGAATGTAGGTTTTAAGGAAGAAGGAGGTACTATTGCTCATGCTAAGTCTGTTTTCAATGTGAGATTGTTTTTGTTTAGCAAATGGCCATTAGTCTTTGTGTTCTAAAATTGGAAATAAAAAAAAAATTTAATTAAATCCATATTGCTGCAATCATTGTAAAAACATGCACGATGACAGGTTTGAGTAGTGTTTATAATAACTGGGGAGAGATAGTCAAGTAATGGAACACTGGAATGGCTGCAGAGGGGGAGGCTGGACTGGTCCATTACCCTGCCTAGGGCACCATTTAACCATGATCTGGCTGTGGTCAATGACATGAAGATAGTACTGTGGCACAGCATGTAAGAAGATATGGAAGAAGCCCGATTCCATACAATAAGACAGAGCTTAGTAACATCTGCTAGTCTTAACTCTTTGCACTGCACTGCCGATGCCTATTTTCCTCATTGACTACTTATTTATTTTATTTTCTATCTGTTGACCAAGTAGGTGGGCTTTTCAGCCATGTTATGGCTCACAGAACATTTAATGCTGCATAATTCAGTTGTGCAAGACCATGTACAGTAGAAAGTTACAATGAATACCTGGGCACTTATATAATGGTGACACACAGGAGACATCTGTCCTTGTGCATACATGACAATGCAGTCAGGCACGCATTCAAACATACATATACATGTGCGTGCTCTGACATACCTCTTACCTGCCCCTGAGATTACAGAATGTAATTTTTTACTGCCTCTCATAAATCATGGATGATTACAATTAGTCGATAATGCCAGGCATTAGAGTTTCATTCTTGTTACTGTTCAGAAACTGCATTGCAATACCCCACCAGTTTCTCTATTAACTGTTTAAGTAACTCAGACTAATACTTAAAAATTTTCTCTGGTGTCATCTACTGTAACTCCCAGCTTTGTCCAGAAGTCTTGAGTGCAGCAATATGACAGTTCAGCCACCAAAATATTTCCCATTTAAATTCAACTTACTTTCTGATTTGAATGTACATTTCTGTTGTATCATCTGAATGGCTAGGTGGAACAACAGCTGCTTTCGCCTTTTTCTGTTTCTATCTCTGTTACTTTCTCTACCTTTCAGAGGTATGGCAAACCCCATTTAGATTCTCCCCTATCCCTCTCAGTGGTTCCTGATTTTACAGAATGTCCCTCATAGAGACACATTTAAATATTGCTCTATAAACTCAGAAAGTTGCTAGAATAGCAGGTTTTTGGGTTAGCATGCAGTTTTTTGAAGAATAAGTCTGAAACTCAAATCATGGTCATTATTTCATGACTCCAATCCTCAGTGGTTTCAAGAAACCCATACATTTTATGAGGGACAGACCAAAAATATGAGGCAAAAATCTGGACATTCTACAAAAATCTTGACAGTTGAGAGGTATGGACCTGTTTGTCGAAGTCCTCAGTTAATTCACAAGGCTAAAGCTTTGACTTATTAATTAGTTGCTTCCTGTGACAAGGGCACAGGGTTCAAATCCTTTTTACATCATTGCTAAACCTGTTTTATTAACTTTATAAGTGACTTAAGGGTAATATCTTAAGAGTGACTCTGGTGTCTAGCGTCCTCCCCATACTTCTTGCTCAAAACATTCTGTGTGCCACAAAACCCATTGCTCTATTAACTTAGAAAGTAGTTTAGGGTAGCATTAATGAGAGTCCCTGGTATCATGTGCCCCCATTCATCCTGCATTTTGTTCTGCAAAACCTGCTATTCTATGAACTTTTTAACAGATAAGGATAATAACAAGAGTGAGTCCCTGGTGTCTAGTGTTCCCCCATATGCATTTTATGCTATCAAACATTATGAAATTAGCTTTTGAAATTAAGGATAATAGTTAAAATGTCCTTGTGTTGCAAAATTTCCTGTTGTTCTATTAGCTTTTTAAGTGACTTAGAGCAATATTTAAAATACACTGGTGTCTAGTGACAACCCACCAGCACTGAAGGATTTGCCTATTGATCTAAGGGAGTTTGGAGGTATGGCAGCCACCCCACATGTACATGCAAATGCATGCATACAATCTCACATACACACACACACACACGCACACACACACACACACACACACACACACACACACACACACACACACACACACACACACCTAACACCAATCTTGCCTCTACAAACATACACACATGCTACCACACACGTACTAACACTCAAGCAGCTATGACCACTACCTTCCAGCAGTTTTCTGACCTTTCTTTAATGTGGTTCCCCAGTCTCACCATTATAAGATTAGCTCATTAGTCTAGTAGAATTGAGAGGTATGGTAGCCCACCCACCCCTCCCACACACACACACACACACACACACATATATGCATTCACATTCACACATTCATGCATGGTCACCCACATACCTGAACACACTCAGACAGTCACACATGTGCACACACACACACACACACACACACACACACACACACACATACACACACATTCACACAGTCACAGACAGTCTCCCATCACACACACACACACACACACACACACACATACACACACGCACACACACGCACACACACACACAAACAAACTCACAGACAGTCAGTCATAGTCTCACACATGCACACACACACAAACACACATTCACACAGTCACAGACAGTCTCCCATCACACACACACACACACACACACACACACACACACACACACACACACACACACACACACACACACACTCACAGGCAGTCTCTCTCACATACACACACACACACACGCACACATGCGGACACACACACACACACACACACACACACACACACACACACACACTCCAAAAGCCAGCCAGTTTCAAACATACCTTGGATGGAGGGGTCAGAGGTGTGACGTTAGAGCTAAATTTATCAGCCAGTAGGTTCACTATAGCTTCAGCTTCAATGTAGTTAACATTGTTTACAATCAGCTCAGTGCAATGCTTAGTTGTACTTTTGAGATTATGAACATAACGGTAGCTCAAAAAAGGCCTTGTGATTATCTTTGGCTTGGGTAGCTATTTTAGCTATTAAGCTCCTGAGTTGTTTATTTCAGTGACAAAGGCAATAACATTGTGGGAATTACTCTTCCTATTTTTGGTCAAAATTCTTTTCCTTTTATTGTAAGCTAGTTGATATTATTGTTCCACCATGTGAGTTTGTTTCTGAGGTTTGCCCTGTGTTTGTTCCTGCAGGGTACAGCTGCAACTATGCACCTGTTTGCATGCTGGTATAGTGTAGTGCTATATGTTTCTGCGGTTCTACCTGACTTCGTCGACAGCGCAGAAGACCGACATCGGAATCCGGAGCTCCAGAAGATCGAAAGTGAAGAAGACCGACGCGAATCGCGAGTGGCAGAACATCGACAATGCAGAAGACCGACACGACGGATGACAACACCAACGCCGAGGATGCCGACATGGGGAAAGGCTGTGTGAGTATGCGGTAGTGACGGACGTTAGGGTGCGAGGCAGGTAAGTGTGGAGATTGACGGTCTGTGGGGATAGGGGTGGGTTAAGTGAGTTAGGGTTAGGGAGCGATAGGGGTGGGTTAAGTGAGTTAGGGTTAGGAGCGATAGGGGTGGGTTAAGTGAGTTAGGGTTAGGGAGCGATAGGGGTGGGTTAAGTGAGTTAGGGTTAGGAGCGATAGGCGGGTTAAGTGAGTTAGGGTTAGGGAGCGGGTAGGTAAGTGTGCGATAGTGACGGACCTTAGGGTTAGGGTAAGGTTTAGTGTGGGCTTGTAAGGATTTTGGTGTGCTTGTGTTGTGTGTGTGGTTTGTGGAATGGGGATGTGTTTTGTTTTTAATTGTTATTGTGGTGTGTGCAGTGTATGGGGTTTCGTGTTTGTGTACCGTCGGTTATTTCGTTGTCGGTTATGTGTGGTTTCGTGTTTATGGACTGTCGAATATGTGGTGTCGGTGATGTGGTTGTCGGTGTTGTGTGGTTTCGACTATGTCAGGTAGAACCGTTTCTGCATAGTCAGTGAAGGAATCTGGATTTAGTGGGAATTTGAAGCTTTCCAATGTACCACTTAGAAGTAGATAGTTTCTCTTAAGAAAATTTCTAAAGCTACCTCGGGTGGAAGATATCTCTGGTTTCAATTTTATTTCAAAGGAGACTTCTTTATGATCAGACCTAATAAGTGATGAAGATATGAAACAAATGGTACAAGATGCTCTCATATTAGTAACAGCCTGCCCCAACTACCACAATACATATAAATACCTAAATAAGCTAAAACCCACAACCCTGGAGAATATCTCAGGGTCGCAGCCAGCGCCATCTCATATCCAGTTTCCATGCTTATCATTTGTTCCTTATCAGAACAACACGTTCCTTCTCTGTGGAAAATTTTGCATATAATATCACTTCACAAAGGGGTAACTCAGTGGAACTATCTACTTACCGCCAATCGCCATCCTATCTCCCTTGTCTAAAATCCACAAACAATTTATTCATTCCCACTTAATGAGCTATCTCCTTTCTAATAAACTGCTGACCAGTACCCAACACGGATCCCATCCCAATCACAGTACTACCACAGCCCTTATTAGCTTTACCAACACAGTAACCTAACACTGAAACAATGGCAACCATGTATCCACTGTACTCCTAGATCACTCCACGGTCTTCAGTACAGTCTCCCATGCCAAACTCCTAATTGCTCTCCCTGGTCCAAATCTGTCACTCCATTCTAGCCTGGTTTCAAGACTATCTAACTAACCGCCAACAGGCAGTAAAATGGCAAAACTCCCTTTCTCTCCTCCTACCTATCACCTTGGGGGTCCCCCAAGGATCCATTCTTGGTCATTTTCTTTTCAAAATATTTACCAACCAACTTCACAAATCTAGCTAGCATGCCACTTTAGTGTCGTACGCTGATGATTCCACTCTTATCTGTTCTGAACCAGCACTCCCTCAACTGCAGAAATTGACACAAGAATCCTTTGCTGCTGTTGAAACCCAGTTAACCAACTCTCAACTAATACTTAACCTTTAAAAAACCCAACTAATGTTATTCTGTTCCACTAAAAAAGTGAAGAGTTAGTTAATAGAAAAATGAGTAAATTGGAAAGGGATACAAGGGAATATAACAATAAAGTTAGTTACCCTAAACCTCAGTACAAATACAATACAACAGATGAATTTACTAACAAGATTGCCACTGAAGGGAATGAAGGAAATGTTAGTGGGATTTATCATGAGCAACAGGAATATGATAGGGAATTTCCACCCTTACGGAGATCGGAAAGATTGATCAATAAGAAGGGTATGCATGACACAAATTTTCAGATGAGAGGAGGGAGAAGGGGGAGGGGGAGATACTTGAATGTTACCACCGACCCCAACCCTCCTGTCAAGAAAAAGCATGTGAAAATATGAACATGATTTTAGTTGACAATAATAAGAACACATATAATAATTTTACTATATATAATTTTAACAACACTGTGATTAAAAAGGAGCATTTCTCATTACTTTCTAAGGGATTTAAATTTATTCCCTACAAAAAAGGTGACATTTCCAGGAGCCTATTGGATATTAAGTTGTTTTTAAGAAAGGTAAACCTGAATCTCTTATTACAAAATAATCAGAAGGTGGATACAGGAATATTTCAACGCAAAAGCACTTATAATCCCCCACTACACCCCCAACTGAAAAACTTAGAATGTGTTATGGAATCACAAATTAGGAAACAGCAGAATAAGATGGGGGGGGTAGAGGGAATCTAAGTAAAGAAGAGAAGAGTTTATTATATGAGTTGAAAGAAGACAAGAACTTAAGGGTCATGAAACCAGATAAGGGTGGTGGAGTGATATTTATGGATAATATAACATATGAGAGTAAGATGCATGTTATTCTATGGGACGACACTAGATATGGAAATGTCTCCCTAAATGAGATAAATATTGCATACAGTAAAATTGATTGTAATTTAAAACAAATGTTATATGAAGGAACTTATAGATCACAACACTTTCCTTTACCTCAAGGTAGATAAACCTAAAACACCTACCATATTCGGCATACCCAAGGTACATTAATGTGAAAGGGACCCTCCACTTTGACCTATAGTATCAGCGGAAGGGTCCAAGACCTATGGTATGGCCAAATATGTGGACCAAAAATTAAAAAGTTTATGGCTTAACAATAAAACAGTCCTAAGAGACTCCTGGGATTTATTAAGAGAAGTTTCAGACGAAATGTACCATGACAACTTGTTATTCGTCACAGTGGATGTTATTGATCTCTTCTCATCAATACCTTACAAGGAAGGGATGGAAATGTTAGAAGAAATTGTTTATGAAGACAAGACATTATCGCATAATGATAAATTAGTTTGTACATGACTAATGGATTTGATTTTAAAGAATAATTTTATTTATTTTAATGGTGAATTTTATAAACAAACCCAGGGAGTGGCAATGGGAGCAGCATGCGCCCCCACCTTTGCTAACCTGGTTTTAATCAAATGGGAGGAGAAATATATATTTAATACAGTTTTTGAAAATTGTTGGACATTATATTGCAGGTTTCTTGACGATATAGTGATATTTTGGACTGCAGGTTGAAATAGATTGAAAGAATTCGTGACCTATATAAACAACACAACTAAATTTTTAAAATTCACTCATAACATTTCTGAATACAAAATTAACTATTTAGATATTGAAATATATACTGAAGATTCTCATTTTGAAAGTACGATTTATAGAAAGCCAACGTTTTGTAATTCATTTCTTCATTATGAAAGTGCACATCCTATGCATTGTAAAAAGAACATTGTTAAGGGACAATTTGTAAGAGGTAGCAGAATGACAAGTGTTTAAAGTGAATTCTTTAAGGAATGTGAGCTACTTCAAAAAATGTTCTTAGAGAGAGGATACCCACTGGATTATATAAATAAATTTAGAGAGGAAGTTGTAAAAGGAAGGTTAGACAAGTTTAAACCTATTATTAATAACAAAATTAATGTTGACAATGCTAACAGGGATGATCTCGGGGATAAATTCGAGCAAGCACTAATTCTAGAATATAATGGGGTAAATAACTATGTCAAAACAATATTTTTGAGAGAATGGCAAAGATTTGTGGCTTTTTCTGATTTGGAAAACTTGAGCAACATTTCACACAAAATAATTTATAAGAATTCTAGTAGTATCAAAGGTATCCTAGAAAATAAAAATGGAGTAACGAGTAATAAGCAGAGACAGGGTACTTACAAATGTGGCAGATGTAATCAATGCCCTTACATAATAAACTTGGAGAAGTACTACTTGGAATGTAGGAATAGATGGATATGTGGGGTAGAGTTTTACAATTGTGAAACTAAAGGAATAATTTATTTAGCAATTTGTAAAATATGGGGTTCCTTTTATGTGGGTAAGTCAGAGAGGAAACTCAAAAAGAGAATATATGAACATATTTATGAAATACAAACTAAGAAAGGAACCAATGCCTTATTTAAACATAGTGAGCAATGCAAAGATGCTACCTATGTGTTTATGGTATTAGAGCAAGTTAAAAGTAACATTAGAGGGGGTCCTTGGGAAGATTTGATTGAGTTCAGAGAGTTATGGTGGCAAGTAACCCTCCAAGCGGACCAACCACCAGGTTTAAACGAATTTATTTCCATTAAACCTTTGTTAAAATTAAGAGCAGCCAAGCTCTAAGACCTCTATAAGCACTTTCACAAAATGACCACTAGAGGGTATTAGTCTATAAGGCAAACTTACAAAATTAGAGTTACAATGATACCTATACATTAATTTATTACTAAATCGATTGATTTGTGGTTTTTTCAATTTTTAATGTTTTTAATCTAGAGAAAGTTATTAAAATTATTTATTTATTGGAATAAGGTATAATTTCATATACTGTTGAACATGTTTTTTTTTTCTATGTGAATGGTTTTAGAAACAGAGTTCTACTTACATTTCCCTTTTAAATTTGATTAGTACAATGAGTACGTTAATTGATGTTATTATAAATACAGCTTGTTATTTGCAATGATTTATCTGATGAAGTCTACGTAATATGACAAAAATGCTGAGGGAAACTTTTAAGGAGTTTATGTTATTATTTTTTGGTGTGCCTTGTGATTTTATCTTTTGGACATTAAACTTCGGTATTGGAATTTTATCCGATCTCTCCTTTGCACTTTGGATGTATTTTTGGTGTTTTTAATGCATTTCCACCATTCTGTTTGGATTCTGTTCCACTAGAGCCTTAGACCCCATACCACCATTCACAATATACTCAGCTAACAACACCCCTATCACACCTGTCCAGTACACCAAACTACTAGGAGTTATTTATTATAGATCACAACATGAAATTTGATATGCATATTACACAGACAATAAAAAAAGGCCATAAAAATCTCAGAACCCTATATAGGTGCAAAACGTACCTCTCCAATGACAGTAAAGTTACTATTGCAAGAACCAACCTAGTCTCCAAACTTCTCTATGCCTCCCCGATACTCATCAACCTAAACAAAGCAGACTTACCTAATCTAAACATTTGCTTCAATAAAATAGCAAAATTCGCAACTGACTCACCATTTAGAACACATCACTGCCTAGCAATCAAGCAACTATCCTGGCTAGAATTACTCAACCTGCTCACATATAACCAGCTTACAAATCCTATATAATCCTGATAAGAGTTCCTGCACTACAAGTCTTACTCAATATCTATTCTAACGAATGCATACTAAGATACACCAACAAAGCACAGGTTGAGATAACCAAAAGCAAAAATTTCTCTGGGGACTCATTGTATTCCACTTCTGTTGCTAAAATATAGAATTCCATTACCATAGATATTAGGACCACAGAAAACAAGACTAACTTAAAAAAAACTCCAATGTTCCCATTTAAATAACTCTTGGATATGCAGTTGTTCTGACTCGGGGTAGCCTCTGTTACTGGCTCACATTTGTATAATATACAACAACCTTTGTTAATTTTCTATGCAAGCTTATGATGGCTCCTTTCTATGTTCTGTACTTAAACAATGTGTCTCTACTATATTGACTATTGCACAAATGTAGCGATATGGCAGAAATATACCCTTACAACTCTGTTGATCTGTACTGTTCTTTATCAGCCTTTATATTGCAATTATTGTACTAATTTTTGTAGAGCTTTTCTCCTTGGGCTTCCAATAAAAATGGGATTTATGCCCAGTCAGGCTCTCCCAGTAAACAAATGTGAAATAAATAAATAATAAAATAAATAGTAAGAATAAGATTTAAGATGCTATCCCCCCTAGTGTGTACTCTGACTTATTGTTCTCGGGGCATTTGTATTGACAAACCCCTGGATTCTCTATGCCCTGCATGGTTTGCAGGATTAGTGCAGGAGCTCTAGCAGGCAATATGTCTGCCGTGCGATCCAGGAACAGCCTGCAGGGGCATGCACGAGCACTCTTGCACTAATCCTGCACGGACTAAGCCTCTGTATGCAAATCACCCCATTTGCAGGAGAAATCTATGCAAATGAGGTGATTTTGCAATCCAGGAAGCTTGCAACTGGCTGTGCAGGACTAGTGCAATCTGTAAAAATGTACTTGGTTAGTAAGCGAGTACATTTCTGCAAACTGCAAAACGGAGCTGTGACATCTCCAAATAAAGACTGCATATCATGCAGTAAGCAAGTCAATAGCCAAGTATAAGGCCATTGGCATTGCAAAAAGTGAAAAAAAATAAAATAATCAACTTTTATTTTTTTTTAGCCGATCTCGGCTGTTTAAGCGCAGGGCAGCAGCGCGCAAATGGGACTGGGGGGAAAATAACAAAATAAACCTAAATTAAGCATTCTAACTAAAATCAGTATTCTGCCATGCAAGTCAATGGCAGGCAGATGACAACATGGCAAGTGAGTAGTGGTTGCTAAGGGGGGAGGCTCAGTGTGAGACATGTAACTATGCATTAGCAGGCAATCCTATGCAAATGAGGGGAATGATAGTGAATCCCAGTTTTCCCCAGCATGTAAGTCAGGTCCCAACAGTGTAAGTGTAGGAATAGCTTAGTGCAAACATAGGAATTAGGTGACATCATGGGGGGGTGTCAGGCCTACTGTAAGCGGATTGGAGCCCTGTGGCTCGGGTTTGCTCCTAGCTTAGCACAGCTAAGCTAGGGGGGGGGTCTGAATCTGCCTAGCACTCTTTACATTGCCTAAACAGGTGTGCGCACCGTGCACCGGGTTTTAAAGGAAGAAAAATAAGTTAAACCAGGAAATAGCAGCACTGTGCATATTTGAGCACTGTGTTTGCATGACGTGCCCCCCCGGACTTAAACAGGAAGTTAATGAGAAGGGAAAACAGCAGTAGGAAGGTAATCAAGGAGAACTAGCATAGCTGGCAGGTGAAATTTATCAGAATCAACCAATTACACAGGCAGCAGACAAGCCCAGCCCAGAGCACTACTATAAACTATGCAAACACCTTCCCCTCTGGTTTTTCCCACACTCTACACCATCAATGTATACAAGCAGGGAAATTGTAACAAACAAACCTACAAAATGAGAAGGGCTGCAGCAGGCAACATAGGACAACATGTGCAAGAGGCTGAGGGTGGTGAGGATGTGAATGCTGCCGATCAACCCACAGTGAGGAGAAGGAGAAGAGTGTACAGACCCAGGGGCTACATAAGCTGGAGATAGTGGAGCGCTATAGGGTGGACAGAGACCTCCTACAGCAAATTTCTGAGCTGTGCCGGACACACCTGACACACCAAACTGACTGAGGGGAACCCATTTCAGTGGATACCAAGGTATGTGCAGGCCTAGGAATACTAGCCACAGATACCTCCCAAAGCTCAACTGGGGATATCATGGGATCTCACAGGCATCAGCATCCAGAGTATTCCACCAATTCCTGGATGCCATGTCAGCACATGCTGGTGAGCACGTATATTTCCCCAACACCCATGAGGTGTTGACCAGCAATATGCGTCTCTTTCACCAAATAGCAGAATACCCGGAGGTAGTGAGTGCTATAGACTGCATGCACATATGCATCAAAGCACCACTCGGTGATCAGGGTAGGGCCTACATCAACTAAAGGGGCATCCCCTCCATCAACTGCCAGGTCATCTGTGATGCCCAGGGCATTATAATGAATGTGTGCGCTGGCTGCCCTGAAAGCTATCACGATTACCACATATTGCAGCTGACGCAGCTGTACCAGAGATTTGTCAATGGGACATCCCCTACGGTCACCTAGTGGGGGATGCTGTATACACACTAGATCTGTGGCTGATGACACCCATCAGAAAAGCACACACACCTGAACAACAACACCATAATGAGGCACACGCACAGACCAGATGTATAATAGAGCGTGTGTTTGGGATGCTCAGGTCATGGTTCCAACGTCTGGACACATCCAGTGGAGACTTGCAGTACTCACCAGCTACATGTACCCAAATTGATATGGTATGTGCCATGCTACACAATATGATTCTGTGGAAACAGATGCAGCAGGAACAGCACGGGGCAAGGCTACACAGCCCCCCACCAATACCAAGGCCTCCACAGGCACAGAGTGATTCGGATGAGGAACAACCTGAGCCTGCCCCAGTAGGCAGATGGAGGCGTGACCAGTATGCCGAGGCTACGGCAAAGAGACAATGCAGAGCACATACACTGACACTGTAGGGATCCAGGGAATTGACACCTCTCTCTGAATCGCACATACAGTAAAAGGGATGCCAAACATGACACTACCGTACTATGTGCATCCAACATAGGCAGCCCTCCAGCACCATCCGCAATTCTGGCACACCCTCAAGGTAAGTCAATCAACCTACCAATTGCCAAATAGAGTAAAATGTGTCATCACCTTTATCTATGGTATGGATGTGAGCATGCAAGGGAATTGGGTGGCTAAATGTTATGGCAGTAGAAAGTAGACACCCATAGCGGCACCATGACATCTGTAACATATACTGGAGTCACCATAGTAGCCAGTACTACACAGGGTGACAAAACCCACTACAGGAAATGTGCTGGGTGACATGTGTGTCCATATGACTCACACATGCCAGTCAGGGTGGTTCACATACCCAACAACAGTCTCAGCCACCAGGACAGGTGTAGACAGACCCAAACAGAGCCTGTGCTATGGCCCCTGAATGATGGCTATGGTTAACCTCCCCCCTCAGGCCTACACACACAGAACACAGCAGGTCAGGCAGTGGGATGTTAGTTCTGAAGGGTGGGAATTCAGACACTAATATACAGTAATATATAGGTCAACCAAAGTCACGATCTGTAGTACACTGGTATGTCCTAGTCAGCATGATAGGTAAGAATACAGAATGAAATGAGTACCTGACATACCAGTACAGTCATAGCAAATATGTACAAATGTCAGGTGTGCCCCCCCATCCTACATAGTAATGTAATAGTAGTCTAGTCAGGTGTGCCCTCCCAATCCTGTATAGAAATGTCGAAATAGGTGTGCCCCCCATCCTACGTAGTAATGTAATAACAGTCAGGTGTGCCCCCATCCTGTGTAGAAATGTAGTAACAGTCAGGTGTGCCCCCCAATCCTGTGTAGAAATGTAGAAATAGACAGGTGTGCCCCCCACCTTACGTAGTAACATAATAACAGTCAGGTCTGCCCCCCCAATCCTGTGTAGAAATGTAGAAATAGGTGTGCCCCCCATCCTACGTAGTAATGTAATAACAGTCAGGTGTGCCCCCCATCCTGTATAGAAATGTAGTAACAGTCAGGTGTGCCCCCCCAATCCTGTGTAGAAATGTATAACTAGACAGGTGTGCCCCCCACCCTATGTAGTAACATAATAACAGTCAGGTGTGCCCCACCCCAAATCATGTGTAGAAATGTAGAAATAGTCAGGTAAGCCCCCTCCTCCTATGCAGAAATGTAGTAAGAGTCAATGCCAAATGCTGAATGGATACCCTGCAGAAACAGCATGCTACCTGTTGGTGTACAACACAAAGGTCAGCACTGCAGTACAAACTACCTGGACTCGATCCACACATTAAATACAGATGGGCATATTGGGCATGCTCACACACTTAGAGAAATGAAATGTCAGTCAACAATATACTGAAATTTCATATTGGGCATGCTCACACAGTTAAACACATGAAGGCCATGTCTGCAAACACCAGTGGACCAGACATATCTGGTAGTCACAGTTGTTAGTGCAGATACTCATCAGTATGCACCACTCATGCCTTGCACACACAGTGGATAGGAATACAGACATATATGTAAGAACAACACACTATAATAAGCCAAAAGTAGACATACTTAGATGTGTGGAAGAGGGTGACTGTGACAAGGAGCCATCCAGGCCTGTCCCACCCAGCACACAGCCAAAGGGCACTAACCACATGAGGTTCAGCTGTCACTCACTGCAGATACTAGCCACCACTATCTGTCAGCATTACAGACTATGTGGTGCACGTGCTAGCTGTGCAACATGACTGTACAAGGAAGTAGTCATCTAGCAGCTGTATACACATACCTGTGAAACATGACCATGTGTGTGCCCACGTGTGGCGTGTCAACCTCTAGATGAATGGGTATGGCCCATACACACATACTGCCCTCTCGATAGCCCTGCTATGGCAAGCTTGCTGAGGACATCCACTGTGAAATGCACCTTTGGGAGAGCTGTAGCCCAGTACTCTCTTTGGCACGTCCCATAACTTGTGTACTGCTGAAGCGTGATAAAATAGATAGGTGTTCTAATCCCAGCCTTGGCACGTGTGTGTGTGTGTGTGTGTGTGTGTGTGTGTGTGTGTGTGTGTGTGTGTGTGTGTGTGTCTGTCTGTTTGTCTGTCTGTGTAAAGAGCAATTCTTTTTAGGGTATTCACACGCCCTACAATTGAAATGTTGTACTTTGGTAAGGCCACTGATGTCATCCACCTAGAAATACATCTCTGGGAAGGCTGTATCCCAGTAATCTCTGTAGTGCATGTCATAACTGTGTACTGCTGCAATGTGATAAAATAGTTAGGTAGGAGTTCTATTCCCAGCCTTGGCAACTGTGTGTGTCTGTCCCTCCCTGTGTAGAGAGCAATGCTTTTTAGGGTAGTCACACTCCCTACAATTGAAATGTTCTACTTTGGTAAGGCTGCTGATGTCATCCACCTAGAAATACATCTCTGGGAAGGTTGTAGCCCTATAATCTCTGTAGTGTGTGCTATAACTGAGTACTGCTACAGTATGATATATTAGTTAGGTAGGAGTTTGAATCCCAAAATTGGCAATTTTTGCGTGTGTCTGTCTGTGTAGAGAGCAATGCTTTTTAGGGTAATCACACTCCCTACAATTGAAATGCTCTACTTTGGCAAGGTTGCTGATGTCATCCACCTAGAAATACACCTCTGGTGAGGTTGTAGCCCAATAATCTCCGTAGCATGTGCTATAACTGTGTACTGTTGTAGTGTGATACATTAGTTAGGTATGAGTTTAAATCCCAGAGTTAATGTGTGTGTGTTTGTGTCTGTCTGGCTCTGTCTGTGTAGAGAGCAATGCTTTTTAGGGTAGTCACACTACATACAAGTTGAATGCTATACTTTGGTAAGGTTGCTGATGTCATCCACCTAGAAATACACTTCTGGGAAGGATGTAACCCAGTAATCTCCATAGCACATGCCATAACTGGGTACTGCTGTAGTGTGATATAAGCCTCTGTTAGTGGTTCTATACCCACACATGTCAGTTGTGGATGTTTTGTGTGTGTTTCAATTTCTGTGTAGGGAGCAGTGCATTTTAGCCTAGCCACACTCTCTGCAATTTGAATGCCCTATTTTGGCAATCCAGCTGATGTCATTCACTGTGAAATACACCTTTGGGGAGGAAGTCCACCAGTATTCCCTGTAGTGCATCCTATAACAGCTTCATGCTTTAGTATGATATAGACCTCTGTTAGGAGTTCTATACCCACACATGTTGGTTGTGCATGTTTTGTGTGTGTTTTAATTTCTGTGTAGGGAGCAGTGCATTTTAGCCTAGCCACACTCACTACAATTCGAATGCCATACTTTGGCAATCCAGCTGATGTCATTCACTGTGAAAAACACATTTGGGGAAGGTGTACTAAAGTAATCCCCGTGGTGCATCCTATAACAGCTTCATGCTGTAGTGTAATATAGACATCTGTTAGGGGTTCTATATATGTCAGTTGTGGATGTTTTGTGTGTGTTTCAATGTCTGTATAGGGAGCAGTACATTTTAGCCTAGCCACACTCATTACAATTCAAATGCCCAACTTTGGCAATCCTGCTGATGTCATTCACTGTGACATACACCTTTGGGAAAGGAGTACTCCAGTAATCTCCATGGTGCATACTATAACTGTGTAGTGTAATACAGTAGTTAGGTAGGAGTTCTAATCCCAGACATGGTGTGTGTGTGTGTGTGTGTGTGTGTGTGTGTGTGTGTGTGTGTGTGTGTGTGTGTGTGTGTGTGTGTGTGTGTGCATGCGCGCGTGTGTGTGTGTGTGCACATGTGTGTGCATGTGTGTGTGTGTGTGTGTGTGTGTGTGTGTGTGTGTGTGTGTGTGTGTGTGTGTGTGTGTGTGTGTGTGTGTGTGTGTGTGTGTGTGTGTGTGTGTGTGTGCATGTATGTGTGTGTGTATATGTGTGTATGTGTGTGTGTGTGTGTGTGTGTGTGTGTGTGTGTGTGTGTGTGTGCGTGTATGTGTGTGTGTGTGTGTGTGTGTGTGTGTGTGTGTGTGTGTGTGTGTGTGTGTGTGTGTATGTGTGTGTCTGTGTGTGTGTGGGTTTTGCAAATTTCTTATATGGTGGCCCTAGTATATATCACAACGTCCACCATACAGGGATAACAGATGTGAAATAGCAGAGAGGCTGGGGTGCAGATCCATACCCATACATGTGACATCAAGACCAGGAAAACAAAGTTAGCAACCCTAGTATTAGCCAAACAACACCCTCAACTCATGCCTCATACACACACACACCTGCCTAGGCAACAGCTGCTATGTTGGTAGTACACTGCATATTGGCCACTGATAGTAACCATGGAGTGATTGCAGTGGCCTGCAGAGGGCATGGCACCCTGTCCATCTGTCCAATAGGCACGTACATGCAGACAGTGCACCTTCCCCATGTTCCCCACTGGACACCTGCAACACATGTGGTGCCATCAAACCATGCCAAAAAACATGCCCTGTATGGACAGATGCCACTGAAATCAGTGAATGCCGTTAGCATGCTATCAATGTAGGTGCAGGGTAAACCTGCTGTCCATTACCAGTTCCCACCATGAGGCCAGGACTGGCACATCTGATAATAATCTGTGTACACAACATGGGCCAGACACCCCAGGTACAGTTCCATATGTCCCTGTACATGCATGAGGGAGGTGTGCACATCCCAGACACCGTCCATGTCATGGACAAAGGAACACATACATGGCAAGCAATGCACAGCATTGGCCACACACAATACTCACCCAGGTGACTGGATGGGGGATACAATACCCACCTGTGTGGGCAAATGCAGAAACCACACCCCTGAGCCACACTGCAGACCATTGTCATGTGGACTGATGCCAAGGTATACCCATCACTATGTATAGCCATCTGGCACAGTTCATCACTACACACCCATGAATCAATGCACACATGCATGTCAGTACTGGCACCCAGTGTGTATGTGTGTGTATGTGTGTGTGTGTGTGTGCGTGTGTGCGTGTGTGTGTGTGTGTGTGTGTGTGTGTGTGTGTGTGTTGTATGATGCGTATGTTCACATTCACAATCACTACAACCCCTACTAGCATACTGAAGCATGCTGTCTGATGTCAGACACTTCCCCATACCCTTTGCCCATATAACCTTTGTGTGACCCCTGTGGTGCATGTCATACCTGCACACTAATGTGTTTTGGCACTCTTACTAGTGATGGCTTGTATTCCTTGCCCTGCCAAGTGTGTCAATGTGTGTGCGTCCCTGTGAGAATGTGGCTGTGTTGACGCTGGCACCTGTTAATGCAGATAGGCACATGTACTACACCTACCATATAGCTGCCATATCCATGTTGCAGATGTCACTCACCATCACATATACGTTCTGAGGGCTCCACAACATGTAACCTATGTGGCGCATCCTAAAACTGCAGAGAAATGTGATAGCACTGCATAGTCATCAGGGGTTTGATACCCTGTGCTGGTAGGTGTGCGACACAAACATGCTTAGGTTTTACCCTCCCACCCCTCCCTGACTTGTCTTTGTCTCTGTCCACCTCTCTTCACTTCCTCTCTGGTGGATGTGAAGACCTACACCTGCTTTGCTTAGGCAGCAGCATGTGTATTTTAAATGATGCTCGTGATCAGCTGATGGACTCTGCATGAATTGCAGCCTTTCCCTAGCTGATTGCATGTGGTACAGCTGTCGTAACATTCCCTTAGCCAATTGCATGGAAACATACTCCAATATCCAGGAACATCATGTTGGTGTTGGCCCTTTTCATTCACTGTGAGCATGAACTAGATCTGTTGTTTGGTAAACAGCATTTCAGATGGATTGTGGATTTACCTCTAACAACATACACTGTGTAAACAGGGCAACACACAGGAGGGGGATGTGCCTGACCTGACTATAGACTGTAAATGCTTCTATACTGCATTTGGAGTAATGTTAGTTTAACAGTGTGTGTGTGGATATGGATGTCCTACATGTTTTAATACCTGCCATGTCAGTTCAATGTTTATGAGGAATCCCCATCAGTTGGGTCATCCACAGACTGGGCAGTATGTTGTATCTTTGGTTTCATGTGTTACCCACAGAGCATCTATCTGTGAACTGCAGAGGGTAGTGTGAGGATTGCAG